>NC_092336.1:13813333-14140000 GCF_046630445.1 Rutidosis leptorrhynchoides | reverse complement strand
TTTCTTTTGACCACAATTTTTGCTAGCTATTTTGGGTTGCAAAAAGGTTTCTTTACAGACATTGGAAAGGTTACACCAATTTTTTATCTCGTTACAGTCCTGGCGACAAGCAGAATCAATACAAGAGTCGTTTTTAATTAAAGGTGAAGTGTGTTGCTCGGTGAGTTTAGCAGCATACGATAAATCATTGTTGAGATAATTGGTCAAAAGTAAATAAAGTAAATAAAGTAGTAGTACTTTGTACTCTGTATCTAACACATTGGAATTAATGGCTCATACAAATATAAAAAAATTTGGAAGTCTCGAACTTCATTTTACTACGTATTTGTTTTGAAAAAAAGTTAACACTTAACATGGTGAATGCTTTTAATATGGTTATTTAGAGCTTATAATTTTTGAAGTTGTAAATAAGTTGCCAAATATGATTGACCTAATACTCTATTATATTATATATGATTTTAAATTCAAATTAGTTGTATATTTTCATGAATTATATAAATAGATTATAATAAAAAATAAAATTTCTGTATACATTTAATATTGAAAATAAATTTCTACAGACATTTAATATTGTATGCATGTAATATAAAAAGTTAAATAAATAATAAAACGTACAACTGTAAAGTTAACAAAATGTATAATGTTATAATTATATTTCTTAAACTACGTAACATTTGTCTTGTGATGATATAATGAAATAGATGGTACATTGAGATAAGATTACTACGGAGTACTTATTAGTGTGTTGTCTTAAACAAATTAGTGACTTTCTAATAAATAAATAAATAAAAAATACTGATTGATTCAATAGTTAACAACGTATAATAAGGGCATATTTTTTATTAGTCGCACTGGGCATCAAAAACATTAGGACCGGCCCTGATTTGGGACCTTTTGTATTGATGAACCCTTGTAATATTTTTATTGAGCCCCCTGAAAACTTGGGCCCTGAACAATTTGTTCAGGTTGTACCACCTTACGGTCGGGCCTGCAACAAGTTTCCAACCTTTGATGCTACTGTCAACATCAATGCGATTTTGGAAAGGTCTATGGAGGTTTTTCCAACATTCTGAAATGTCCCGTTCTTATTGATTAAAAACGTTCCATATTAATTGATTTCGTTGCGAGGTTTTGACCTCTATATGAGACGTTTTTCAAAGACTGCATTCATTTTTAAACAAACCATAACCTTTATTTCATCAATAAAGGTTTAAAAAGCTTTACGTAGATTATCAAATAATGATAATCTAAAATATCCTGTTTACACACGACCATTACATAATGGTTTACAATACAAATATGTTACAACAAAATAAGTTTCTTGAATGCAGTTTTTACACAATATCATACAAGCATGGACTCCAAATCTTGTCCTTATTTAAGTATGCGACAGCGGAAGCTCTTAATAATCACCTGAGAATAAACATGCTTAAAACGTCAACAAAAATGTTGGTGAGTTATAGGTTTAACCTATATATATCAAATCGTAACAATAGACCACAAGATTTCATATTTCAATACACATCCCATACATAGAGATAAAAATCATTCATATGGTGAACACCTGGTAACCGACAATAACAAGATGCATATATAAGAATATCCCCATCATTCCGGGACACCCTTCGGATATGATATAAATTTCGAAGTACTAAAGCATCCGGTACTTTGGATGGGGTTTGTTAGGCCCAATAGATCTATCTTTAGGATTCGCGTCAATTAGGGTGTCTGTTCCCTAATTCTTAGATTACCAGACTTAATAAAAAGGGGCATATTCGATTTCGATAATTCAACCATAGAATGTAGTTTCACGTACTTGTGTCTATTTTGTAAATCATTTATAAAACCTGCATGTATTCTCATCCCAAAAATATTAGATTTTAAAAGTGGGACTATAACTCACTTTCACAGATTTTTACTTCATCGGGAAGTAAGACTTGGCCACTGGTTGATTCACGAACCTATAACAATATATACATATATATATATCAAAGTATGTTCAAAATATATTTACAACACTTTTAATATATTTTGATGTTTTAAGTTTATTAAGTCAGCTGTCCTCGTTAGTAACCTACAACTAGTTGTCCACAGTTAGATGTACAGAAATAAATTGATAAATATTATCTTGAATCAATCCACGACCCAGTGTATACGTATCTCAGTATTGATCACAACTCAAACTATATATATTTTGGAATCAACCTCAACCCTGTATAGCTAACTCCAACATTCACATATAGAGTGTCTATGGTTGTTCCGAAATATATATAGATGTGTCGACATGATAGGTCGAAACATTGTATACGTGTCTATGGTATCTCAAGATTACATAATATATAATACAAGTTGATTAAGTTATGGTTGGAATAGATTTGTTACCAATTTTCACGTAGCTAAAATGAGAAAAATTATCCAATCTTGTTTTACCCATAACTTCTTCATTTTAAATCCGTTTTGAGTGAATCAAATTGCTATGGTTTCATATTGAACTCTATTTTATGAATCTAAACAAAAAAAGTATAGGTTTCTAGTCGGAAAAATAAGTTACAAGTCATTTTTGTAAAGGTAGTCATTTCAGTCGAAAGAACGACGTCTAGATGACCATTTTAGAAAACATACTTCCACTTTGAGTTTAACCATAATTTTTGGATATAGTTTCATGTTCATAATAAAAATCATTTTCTCAGAATAACAACTTTTAAATCAAAGTTTATCATAGTTTTTAATTAACTAACCCAAAACAGCCCGCGGTGTTACTACGACGGCGTAAATCCGGTTTTACGGTGTTTTTCGTGTTTCCAGGTTTTAAATCATTAAGTTAGCATATCATATAGATATAGAACATGTGTTTAGTTGATTTTAAAAGTCAAGTTAGAAGGATTAACTTTTGTTTGCGAACAAGTTTAGAATTAACTAAACTATGTTCTAGTGATTACAAGTTTAAACCTTCGAATAAGATAGCTTTATATGTATGAATCGAATGATGTTATGAACATCATTACTACCTTAAGTTCCTTGGATAAACCTACTGGAAAAGAGAAAAATGGATCTAGCTTCAATGGATCCTTGGATGGCTCGAAGTTCTTGAAGCAGAATCATGACACGAAAACAAGTTCAAGTAAGATCATCACTTAAAATAAGATTGTTATAGTTATAGAAATTGAACCAAAGTTTGAATATGATTATTACCTTGTATTAGAATGATAACCTACTGTAAGAAACAAAGATTTCTTGAGGTTGGATGATCACCTTACAAGATTGGAAGTGAGCTAGCAAACTTGAAAGTATTCTTGATTTTATGAAACTAGAACTTTTGGAATTTATGAAGAACACTTAGAACTTGAAGATAGAACTTGAGAGAGATCAATTAGATGAAGAAAATTGAAGAATGAAAGTGTTTGTAGGTGTTTTTGGTCGTTGGTGTATGGATTAGATATAAAGGATATGTAATTTTGTTTTCATGTAAATAAGTCATGAATGATTACTCATATTTTTGTAATTTTATGAGATATTTCATGCTAGTTGCCAAATGATGGTTCCCACATGTGTTAGGTGACTCACATGGGCTGCTAAGAGCTGATCATTGGAGTGTATATACCAATAGTACATACATCTAAAAGCTGTGTATTGTACGAGTACGAATACGGGTGCATACGAGTAGAATTGTTGATGAAACTGAACGAGGATGTAATTGTAAGCATTTTTGTTAAGTAGAAGTATTTTGATAAATGTATTGAAGTCTTTCAAAAGTGTATAAATACATATTAAAACACTACATGTATATACATTTTAACTGGGTCGTTAAGTCATCGTTAGTCGTTACATGTAAGTGTTGTTTTGAAACTTTTAGGTTAACGGTCTTGTTAAATGTTGTTAACCCAATGTTTATAATATCAAATGAGATTTTAAATTATTATATTATCATGATATTATCATGTATGAATATCTCTTAATATGATATATATACATTAAATGTCTTTACAACGATAATCGTTACATATATGTCTCGTTTAAAAATCATTAAGTTAGTAGTCTTGTTTTTACATATGTAGTTCATTGTTAATATACTTAATGATATGTTTACTTATCATAGTATCATGTTAACTATATATATATATCCATATATATGTCATCATATAGTTTTTACAAGTTTTAACGTTCGTGAATCACCGGTCAACTTGGGTGGTCAATTGTCTATATGAAACATATTTCAATTAATCAAGTCTTAACAAGTTTGATTGCTTAACATGTTGGAAACATTTAATCATGTAAATATCAATCTCAATTAATATATATAAACATGGAAAAGTTCGGGTCACTACAGTACCTACCCGTTAAATAAATTTCGTCCCGAAATTTTAAGCTGTTGAAGGTGTTGATGAATCTTCTGGAAATAGATGCGGGTATTTCTTCTTCATCTGATCTTCACACTCCCAGGTGAACTCGGGTCCTCTACGAGCATTCCATCGAACCTTAACAATTGGTATCTTGTTTTGCTTAAGTCTTTTAACCTCACGATCCATTATTTCGACGGGTTCTTCGATGAATTGAAGTTTTTCGTTGATTTGGATTTCATCTAACGGAATAGTGAGATCTTCTTTAGCAAAACATTTCTTTAAATTCGAGACGTGGAAAGTGTTATGTACAGCCGCGAGTTGTTGAGGTAACTCAAGTCGGTAAGCTACTGGTCCGACACGATCAATAATCTTGAATGGTCCAATATACCTTGGATTTAATTTCCCTCGTTTACCAAATCGAACAACGCCTTTCCAAGGTGCAACTTTAAGCATGACCATCTCTCCAATTTCAAATTCTATATCTTTTCTTTTAATGTCAGCGTAGCTCTTTTGTCGACTTTGGGCAGTTTTCAACCGTTGTTGAATTTGGATGATCTTCTCGGTAGTTTCTTGTATAATCTCCGGACCCGTAATCTGTCTATCCCCCACCTCACTCCAACAAATCGGAGACCTGCACTTTCTACCATAAAGTGCTTCAAACGGCGCCATCTCAATGCTTGAATGGTAGCTGTTGTTGTAGGAAAATTCTGCTAACGGTAGATGTCGATCCCAACTGTTTCCGAAATCAATAACACATGCTCGTAGCATGTCTTCAAGCGTTTGTATCGTCCTTTCGCTCTGCCCATCAGTTTGTGGATGATAGGCAGTACTCATGTCTAGACGAGTTCCTAATGCTTGCTGTAATGTCTGCCAGAATCTTGAAATAAATCTGCCATCCCTATCAGAGATAATAGAGATTGGTATTCCATGTCTGGAGACGACTTCCTTCAAATACAGTCGTGCTAACTTCTCCATCTTGTCATCTTCTCTTATTGGTAGGAAGTGTGCTGATTTGGTGAGACGATCAACTATTACCCAAATAGTATCAAAACCACTTGCAGTCCTTGGCAATTTAGTGATGAAATCCATGGTAATGTTTTCCCATTTCCATTCCGGGATTTCGGGTTGTTGAAGTAGACCTGATGGTTTCTGATGCTCAGCTTTGACCTTAGAACACGTCAAACATTCTCCTACGTATTTAGCAACATCGGCTTTCATACCCGGCCACCAAAAATATTTCTTGAGATCCTTGTACATCTTCCCCGTTCCAGGATGTATTGAGTATCTGGTTTTATGAGCTTCTCTAAGTACCATTTCTCTCATATCTCCAAATTTTGGTACCCAAATCCTTTCAGCCCTATACCGGGTTCCGTCTTCCCGAATATTAAGATGCTTCTCCGATCCTTTGGGTATTTCATCCTTTAAATTTCCCTCTTTTAAAACTCCTTGTTGCGCCTCCTTTATTTGAGTAGTAATGTTATTATGAATCATTATATTCATAGATTTTACTCGAATGGGTTCTCTGTCCTTCCTGCTCAAGGCATCGGCTACCACATTTGCCTTCCCCGGGTGGTAACGAATCTCAAAGTCGTAATCATTCAATAATTCAATCCACCTACGCTGCCTCATATTCAGTTGTTTCTGATTAAATATGTGTTGAAGACTTTTGTGGTCGGTATATATAATACTTTTGACCCCATATAAGTAGTGCCTCCAAGTCTTTAATGCAAAAACAACCGCGCCTAATTCCAAATCATGCGTCGTATAATTTTGTTCGTGAATCTTCAATTGTCTAGACGCATAAGCAATCACCTTCATTCGTTGCATTAATACACAACCGAGACCTTGCTTTGATGCATCACAATAAATCACAAAATCATCATTCCCTTCAGGCAATGACAATATAGGTGCCGTAGTTAGCTTTTTCTTCAATAACTGAAACGCTTTCTCTTGTTCATCATTCCATTCAAATTTCTTCCCTTTATGCGTTAATGCAGTCAAGGGTTTTGCTATTCTGGAAAAGTCTTGGATGAACCTTCTGTAGTAACCAGCTAGTCCTAAAAACTGGCGTATGTGTTTCGGAGTTTTCGGGGTTTCCCACTTTTCAACAGTTTCTATCTTTGTTGGATCCACCTTAATACCTTCTTTGTTCACTATGTGACCGAGGAATTGAACTTCTTCCAACCAAAATGCACACTTTGAAAACTTAGCGTACAATTCTTCCTTCCTCAATACTTCTAACACCTTTCTCAAATGTTCACCGTGTTCTTGGTCATTCTTTGAGTAAATAAGTATGTCATCAATGAAAACAATGACAAACTTGTCAAGGTATGGTCCACACACTCGGTTCATAAGGTCCATGAACACAGCTGGTGTATTAGTTAAACCAAACGGCATGACCATAAACTCGTAATGACCGTAACGTGTTCTGAAAGCAGTCTTTGGAATATCATCTTCTTTCACCCGCATTTGATGATACCCGGAACGTAAGTCAATCTTTGAATAAACAGACGAGCCTTGTAGTTGATCAAATAAGTCGTCGATTCTCGGTAGTGGGTAGCGGTTCTTGATGGTAAGTTTGTTCAACTCTCGGTAGTCGATACACAACCTGAATGTACCATCTTTCTTCTTGACAAACAAAACAGGAGCTCCCCACGGTGATGTGCTTGGTCGAATGAAACCACGCTCTAAAAGTTCTTGTAATTGGCTTTGCAGTTCTTTCATCTCGCTGGGTGCGAGTCTGTAAGGAGCACGAGCTATTGGTGCAGCTCCTGGTACAAGATCTATTTGAAATTCAACGGATCGATGTGGGGGTAATCCCGGTAATTCTTTCGAAAATACATCGGGAAATTCTTTTGCAATGGGAACATCATTGATGCTCTTTTCTTCAGTTTGTACTTTCTCGACGTGTGCTAGAACAGCATAGCAACCTTTTCTTATTAGTTTTTGTGCCTTCAAATTACTAATAAGATGTAGCTTCGTGTTGCCCTTTTCTCCGCACACCATTAAGGGTTTTCCTTTTTCTCGTATAATGCGAATTGCATTTTTGTAACAAACGATCTCCGCTTTCACTTCTTTCAACCAGTCCATACCGATTATCACATCAAAACTCCCTAACTCTACTGGTATCAAATCAATCTTAAATGTTTCGCTAACCAGTTTAATTTCTCGATTCCGACATATATTATCTGCTGAAATTAATTTACCATTTGCTAATTCGAGTAAAAATTTACTATCCAAAGGCGTCAATGGACAACTTAATTTAGCACAAAAATCTCTACTCATATAGCTTCTATCCGCACCCGAATCAAATAAAACGTAAGCAGATTTATTGTCAATAAGAAACGTACCCGTAACAAGCTCCGGGTCTTCCTGTGCCTCTACCGCATTAATATTGAAAACTCTTCCACGGCCTTGTCCATTCGTGTTCTCCTGGTTCGGGCAATTTCTAATAATGTGGCCTGGTTTTCCACATTTATAACAAACTACATTGGCATAACTTGCTCCGACACTACTTGCTCCGCCATTACTCGTTCCGACACCATTTGTTCCTTTCGTTCTATTAACCCCTGGTCCGTAGACCTCACACTTCGCCGCGCTATGACCATTTCTTTTACACTTGTTGCAAAATTTGGTGCAGAACCCCGAGTGATTCTTTTCACACCTTTGGCATAGTTGATTCTGATTGTTGTTGTTGTTGCGGTTATTATTGTTGTTGGGATGATTGTTGTAGTTGCTGTTGTTGTTGTTGTTGTTGTTGTTGGGCCGTTTGTTGTAGTTGCGATTGATGTTACGATTGTTGGGATAATTGTTGCGATTATTGTTGTAATTGCTGTTGTTGTTGTATTGGTGATTCTTATCACCGTTTTCCTCCCACTTTCTTTTGACTTGCTTCACATTGGCCTCTTCAGCAGTCTGTTCTTTAATTCTTTCTTCAATCTGGTTCACTAGTTTGTGAGCCATTCTACATGCCTGTTGTATGGAGGCGGGCACGTGTGAACTTATATCTTCTTGGATTCTTTCCGGTAATCCTTTCACAAACGCGTCGATCTTCTCTTCCTCATCTTCGAACGCTCCCGGACACAATAGGCACAATTCTGTGAATCGTCTTTCGTACGTGGTAATATCAAATCCTTGGGTTCGTAACCCTCTAAGTTTTGTCTTGAGCTTATTGACCTCGGTTCTGGGACGGTACTTCTCGTTCATCAAGTGCTTGAATGCTGACCACGGTAGTGCGTACGCATCATCTTGTCCCACTTGCTCTAGATAGGTATTCCACCATGTTAACGCAGAACCTGTGAAGGTATGCGTAGCGTACTTCACTTTGTCCTCTTCAGTACACTTACTTATGGCAAACACCGATTCAACCTTCTCGGTCCACCGTTTCAATCCGATCGGTCCTTCGGTTCCATCAAATTCCAAAGGTTTGCAGGCAGTGAATTCTTTGTAGGTGCATCCTACACGATTTCCTGTACTGCCAGATCCAAGGTTATTGTTGGTATATAGCGCAGCCTGTACTGCGGCTATGTTTGAAGCTAGAAAAGTACGGAATTCCTCTTCATTCATATTCACGGTGTGTCGAGTAGTCGGTGCCATTTCCTTCAAAATAGTCAAATGGAACAAGTTAATCATACAGAATATTAAGAGTAGTTAATAGTATTTCGTAGCATAATATGAACTCATTTATAAAAGCTTTTTCTTCATATTAGCGTTTTATAAGTTTAAATTCGGGTAGTACCTACCCGTTAAGTTCATACTTAGTAGCTAATATACAATTCAACTACTACAATTCTATATGAAAAACTGATTATAATAATATTTCGCGTTCAAACTTTTATACAATATTTTACAAACTTACAATACCGCTTATTTTACATAAAGCATGAAATATAGCACACAATAACTTTGATACAAGATAGTTGTGAAGACAATTCTAGCTAGTACACAAGTCGTTCAGCAAAGGCAATAAAGACACGTAATTCATACGTCCAGAAACAAGTCATGCATTCTGGTTTTACTAGGACTACTTCCCATCCTTGGTCTTGTGCAACATAACCGTTATGGCCGTTGATAAGACAGCGTGTTGTAACGTCATCAAAGGGACGAGGGTTACGTAATGTCCAACAGTCCCGTAATAATCTAAAAACCTCATTTCTTACCCCAATTACCGACTCCGTCACTTGTGGAAACGTTTTGTTTAATAGTTGTAGCCCGATGTTCTTGTTCTCACTTTGGTGAGAAGCGAACATTACTAATCCGTAAGCATAACATGCTTCTTTATGTTGCATGTTAGCCGCTTTTTCTAAATCACGAAGTCCAATATTCGGATATATTGAGTCAAAATAATTTCTTAACCCGTTGCGTAAAATAGCATTTGGGTTCCCCGCAATATATGCGTCAAAGTAAACACATCGTAACTTTTGGGTTTCCCAATGTGATATCCCCCATCTTTCAAACGAAAGTCTCTTATAAACCAAGACATTCTTGGAACGTTCTTCGAATGTCTTACAAACTGATCTCGCCTTAAATAGTTGTGCCGAAGAATTCTGGCCGACTCTAGACAAGATTTCATCAATCATGTCTCCGGGTAGGTCTCTTAAAATATTGGGTTGTCTATCCATTTTGTGTTTTTAAACTGTAAAATAGACAAGAGTTAGATTCATAAAAAAAATACTTATTAATACAAGCAATTTTTACATATATCATAAAGCATAAGAACACTATATTCCATATATTACACCACACGAATACAACTATCTTATTCTGACTCGCTCGTTTCTTCTTCTTCGGTTTTGGTTCGTTTTGCCAAGTTTCTAGGGATATATGATGTTCCCCTAATACGAGCCGTCGTTGTCCACATTGGTTTAGAAAAACCTGGTGGTTTAGAGGTTCCCGGGTCATTGTTACAACTTAAGGACTTCGGGGGTTGACGATACATATAAAGTTCATCGGGGTTGGAATTAGATTTCTCTATTTTTATGCCCTTTCCCTTATTATTTTCTTTTGCCTTTTTAAATTCAGTTGGGGTAATTTCTATAACATCATCGGAATTCTCGTCGGAATCCGATTCATCGGAGAATTGGTAATCCTCCCAATATTTTGCTTCCTTGGCGGAAACACCATTGACCATAATTAACTTTGGTCAGTTGGTTGAGGATTTTCTTTTACTTAATCGTTTTATTATTTCCCCCACCGGTTCTATTTCTTCATCCGGTTCCGATTCTTCTTCCGGTTCCGATTCTTCTTCCGGTTCCGACTCTTCTTCCGGTTCCTCTTCGGGAACTTGTGAATCAGTCCACAAATCATTCCAATTTACATTTGACTCTTCATTATTATTAGGTGAGTCAATGGGACTTGTTCTAGAGGTAGACATCTATCACATAATATCAAACACGTTAAGAGATTAATATATCACATAATATTCATATGTTAAAAATATATAGTTTCCAACAAAAATGTTAAGCAATCATTTTTAAAGAAAACACGGTCGAAGTCCAGACTCACTAATGCATCCTAACAAACTCGATAAGACACACTAATGCAAATTTTCTGGTTCTCTAAGACCAACGCTCGGATACCAACTGAAATGTCCCGTTCTTATTGATTAAAAACGTTCCATATTAATTGATTTCGTTGCGAGGTTTTGACCTCTATATGAGACGTTTTTCAAAGACTGCATTCATTTTTAAACAAACCATAACCTTTATTTCATCAATAAAGGTTTAAAAAGCTTTACGTAGATTATCAAATAATGATAATCTAAAATATCCTGTTTACACACGACCATTACATAATGGTTTACAATACAAATATGTTACAACAAAATAAGTTTCTTGAATGCAGTTTTTACACAATATCATACAAGCATGGACTCCAAATCTTGTCCTTATTTAAGTATGCGACAGCGGAAGCTCTTAATAATCACCTGAGAATAAACATGCTTAAAACGTCAACAAAAATGTTGGTGAGTTATAGGTTTAACCTATATATATCAAATCGTAACAATAGACCACAAGATTTCATATTTCAATACACATCCCATACATAGAGATAAAAATCATTCATATGGTGAACACCTGGTAACCGACAATAACAAGATGCATATATAAGAATATCCCCATCATTCCGGGACACCCTTCGGATATGATATAAATTTCGAAGTACTAAAGCATCCGGTACTTTGGATGGGGTTTGTTAGGCCCAATAGATCTATCTTTAGGATTCGCGTCAATTAGGGTGTCTGTTCCCTAATTCTTAGATTACCAGACTTAATAAAAAGGGGCATATTCGATTTCGATAATTCAACCATAGAATGTAGTTTCACGTACTTGTGTCTATTTTGTAAATCATTTATAAAACCTGCATGTATTCTCATCCCAAAAATATTAGATTTTAAAAGTGGGACTATAACTCACTTTCACAGATTTTTACTTCATCGGGAAGTAAGACTTGGCCACTGGTTGATTCACGAACCTATAACAATATATACATATATATATATATCAAAGTATGTTCAAAATATATTTACAACACTTTTAATATATTTTGATGTTTTAAGTTTATTAAGTCAGCTGTCCTCGTTAGTAACCTACAACTAGTTGTCCACAGTTAGATGTACAGAAATAAATTGATAAATATTATCTTGAATCAATCCACGACCCAGTGTATACGTATCTCAGTATTGATCACAACTCAAACTATATATATTTTGGAATCAACCTCAACCCTGTATAGCTAACTCCAACATTCACATATAGAGTGTCTATGGTTGTTCCGAAATATATATAGATGTGTCGACATGATAGGTCGAAACATTGTATACGTGTCTATGGTATCTCAAGATTACATAATATATAATACAAGTTGATTAAGTTATGGTTGGAATAGATTTGTTACCAATTTTCACGTAGCTAAAATGAGAAAAATTATCCAATCTTGTTTTACCCATAACTTCTTCATTTTAAATCCGTTTTGAGTGAATCAAATTGCTATGGTTTCATATTGAACTCTATTTTATGAATCTAAACAAAAAAAGTATAGGTTTCTAGTCGGAAAAATAAGTTACAAGTCATTTTTGTAAAGGTAGTCATTTCAGTCGAAAGAACGACGTCTAGATGACCATTTTAGAAAACATACTTCCACTTTGAGTTTAACCATAATTTTTGGATATAGTTTCATGTTCATAATAAAAATCATTTTCTCAGAATAACAACTTTTAAATCAAAGTTTATCATAGTTTTTAATTAACTAACCCAAAACAGCCCGCGGTGTTACTACGACGGCGTAAATCCGGTTTTACGGTGTTTTTCGTGTTTCCAGGTTTTAAATCATTAAGTTAGCATATCATATAGATATAGAACATGTGTTTAGTTGATTTTAAAAGTCAAGTTAGAAGGATTAACTTTTGTTTGCGAACAAGTTTAGAATTAACTAAACTATGTTCTAGTGATTACAAGTTTAAACCTTCGAATAAGATAGCTTTATATGTATGAATCGAATGATGTTATGAACATCATTACTACCTTAAGTTCCTTGGATAAACCTACTGGAAAAGAGAAAAATGGATCTAGCTTCAATGGATCCTTGGATGGCTCGAAGTTCTTGAAGCAGAATCATGACACGAAAACAAGTTCAAGTAAGATCATCACTTAAAATAAGATTGTTATAGTTATAGAAATTGAACCAAAGTTTGAATATGATTATTACCTTGTATTAGAATGATAACCTACTGTAAGAAACAAAGATTTCTTGAGGTTGGATGATCACCTTACAAGATTGGAAGTGAGCTAGCAAACTTGAAAGTATTCTTGATTTTATGAAACTAGAACTTTTGGAATTTATGAAGAACACTTAGAACTTGAAGATAGAACTTGAGAGAGATCAATTAGATGAAGAAAATTGAAGAATGAAAGTGTTTGTAGGTGTTTTTGGTCGTTGGTGTATGGATTAGATATAAAGGATATGTAATTTTGTTTTCATGTAAATAAGTCATGAATGATTACTCATATTTTTGTAATTTTATGAGATATTTCATGCTAGTTGCCAAATGATGGTTCCCACATGTGTTAGGTGACTCACATGGGCTGCTAAGAGCTGATCATTGGAGTGTATATACCAATAGTACATACATCTAAAAGCTGTGTATTGTACGAGTACGAATACGGGTGCATACGAGTAGAATTGTTGATGAAACTGAACGAGGATGTAATTGTAAGCATTTTTGTTAAGTAGAAGTATTTTGATAAATGTATTGAAGTCTTTCAAAAGTGTATAAATACATATTAAAACACTACATGTATATACATTTTAACTGGGTCGTTAAGTCATCGTTAGTCGTTACATGTAAGTGTTGTTTTGAAACTTTTAGGTTAACGATCTTGTTAAATGTTGTTAACCCAATGTTTATAATATCAAATGAGATTTTAAATTATTATATTATCATGATATTATCATGTATGAATATCTCTTAATATGATATATATACATTAAATGTCTTTACAACGATAATCGTTACATATATGTCTCGTTTAAAAATCATTAAGTTAGTAGTCTTGTTTTTACATATGTAGTTCATTGTTAATATACTTAATGATATGTTTACTTATCATAGTATCATGTTAACTATATATATATATCCATATATATGTCATCATATAGTTTTTACAAGTTTTAACGTTCGTGAATCACCGGTCAACTTGGGTGGTCAATTGTCTATATGAAACATATTTCAATTAATCAAGTCTTAACAAGTTTGATTGCTTAACATGTTGGAAACATTTAATCATGTAAATATCAATCTCAATTAATATATATAAACATGGAAAAGTTCGGGTCACTACACATTCGATGGTACTGTCAACATCGACATGAATTGGGTTTCCTCCTAAAGCGTGTGTGCGTGACAAATGAGAGCGTTAGATGTCGATATCGCCGTTCAAAAAAATCGATATATCATGCGATATATCTTAAAATTTACGAGGTTGTGTGTGACGACCCGGAAATTTTCGACCAAATTTAAACTTAATTTGTAAATGATTTCGACATGATAAACAAAGTCTATTAAATTAAATTTCAAAATTTTTGAACTATTTTATGAAATCATTTGACCTTCGACCAGTTCCGGCGATTCACGAACAATTAATTGTAACTTGATATGTGTATATATATATAGTAATTGGAAATATAATATTAAATATTATATGTTGTTGTTATTAAAATTAATTATGTAAAATAAAATAAAAATATGATATTATGATAATTAATATTTAAAACATATATATATATATATATATATAAAGTATATTAAATATATATTTCGAATCTATTTAGTAAACGACAATAACACTCAAATACCATTTGATGAATATTATATATATATATATATATATATATATATATATATATATATATATATATATATATATATATATATATATATATAAAGTATATTAAATATATATTTCGTTATTTCGAATCTATTTAGTAAACGACAATAACACTCAAATACCATTTGATGAATATTAAACAAGTTATAAACGAACTTATGTGATTTTAAAATAAACGATGATTCGAAAATGAGTTATACAATTTATAGGTTTATTTATAATGTATTTAGGAACTAATTGTTGAATCTTAAAACTCTTTATATTTTACTTGGGGTTGGGAGTGAATAATTAATATAATTTTTATTTAATAGTTAATGACTGAATTTTATACCATAATGACCAAAATAAATAAAGCTATTTAATTTAAAATTTTGGGATTTTTCTTAGACTTTTATCCGCCACTGATTTCAAATAGTGGACGACGATACACAGTCCGTGAAAGAAATAGTAATTCAATAATTCATGGCTGCTAAGAATTCACACGTTTATATTTTAAATTATATTATAATTATTATTATATTATTATTATTATTACTTTAATAATTACTGAGATTGAAATTATATGTATATTTATATACATTTGAGATATGCATATATGTGTATGGATTCATTAACCGAACCCTACCTTCATTCTTTCTTTTGATGATTGACAATCACACATGTAATTATCATTCATTTATTTTATGCAAAACCAACTAAAACGATCAATCATCATTTCTTTGTTTCATGTTTCTCTAGCCGATACTGAACACAAGCATACATGTATCACACTATGACCTTTTATCTTACTACTACTTAAACACAATTATTAAACCCAACACCATCGCCATCTTTATTGAAACCCATGGTTCTACTTCAAAAACCAATACCTCACCAAACCATGAACTCCTTCAACCATTATTATTCGATTTGCTTGCTTCATGGTTATTATATTCGGTCGTGGAACACCCATAACCACAACAAACCCACATACGCATGCTTACTGTTTTCGGTTCTTGGTTAGCCAACATCATTAACTGAAATGTCCCGTTCATATTGTAGCGACCCGACCAAAACCGTTATTGACGGCGCCGTTAACTTAGGTCCCGTTGCGTGGTCGTAGTCCCTATATGAGACTCGTTTGACCAAAATTATGTCGCATTCATTTGAAAGGCACAAGACTTGCAAGTTCAGTTTACAAAACCATTCGACAGCAAGTCTAAGTTTACAAAAGTCATAAAGTATAAATGAAATAACTTGCGACATAATATAAGTTGAAAAACACAGTTGCTATAAATAGCGTAAGTATGTAAACAAAAGTTTGAATCCAAAAGTGCTATCCCTAGCGTATGTATGTATGTATGCTTGACTCCAAGCAAGTATGAGTGTACGCGGAAGCATGTATCAAATAGCCAAGTATGAACCTGAGAAACATATAGAAAACTGTCAACGCAAAAACGTTGGTGAAATCATAGGTGTATTAGTAAAAGTTATATTTTGAACCACAAGATTTAGTATTTCCATAAATTGATCATCCAAAAGTTGCATTCCAAAAATTGGTTCGCGAGCACCCAATTATCAAGACTTAACGTTTCCTTCCATAGAACCCCATCACAATAGTGTTAGAACATACACTGTTTCCCGAAAATATATTTCATCCGTAGACGGTAGCGAACCGTCCGTAATGAGGGTTTGTCAAACCCGTATGGCCACACAATATAAGTTCTCGCTTACACCCTGCAAGTGTAACTAATGATAATCGAATTGAGGATTTTTGTTCTAACTCGCTGTGGAATGTTTGTTTTCCTTGTACTTGTGTTCAAAGTATAAAAGTAAGTAGTACAAAATGTAACAAAGTATATGTTTCTCAGCCCACAATTTAAAAGTATAAAAAGTTGTTGAAAAGGTGGGACTATGATCTCACCTCGAGTGCACGAGTATAAAAGTACTTCACAAAGTAACGTATGCATGAAAGTTGCTTAGCCTTGACCTAAACAAGTAAGTTATATCAATTTACCGGTTACGACACAAGGTCGGGTGAAATGTGTTCAATTAGTCCTATGGCTCGTTACGACTCGATTAAGTATAGCATGTGAATCACGTTGTCAAGTTTCATACAAGAAACAAGTATAAAAGCATGTTAGAATGATTGTATAAAAGTTTGGTTAAGTTTGACTAAAAGTCAAACTTGGTCAAAGTCAACGAAAAAGTCAACACATTCGGGTTCGGTCCCGAACTATTTTTCTGAGGTTTTTATTCATATATAAGCATATTAGAACAAGTTTCATGTGAATCGGAGGTCGATAGCTAGTCAAACATTTCGCGTGAAATGGGACAAAGTGGGCAGAATCTGGCCAGGCCAGATTGCGCGCCGCGCGGGGAAGGGGCGCGCCGCGCCACCCTCTGTGCAGAGAATTCTGGTCAGTTTTCAAAGTATGCACGAACCAAAACACAAACAATCACATTTTATGATCCGCAAACAATTAGAACATGTATTTTATATCATCGGAAAACTATTTCGACAAGGAATACAACTAACCACATATCATCAATCAAAAACATCATTTACAATAACCGAAAACTCGTCAATTGATCAAGGAAGGTTTATTTTCAAAGTTTCAAGTTCGTAAAACGTATTTTGAGTTCCGGGAATCCAATTCACACATATGATATGCCGTTTTGAAGGTAATGAAGCATACATTACTACTAAACACTAACAATTAACATTCCATGGCATTTAAGCATCCAAAAGTTCATGTCAAAAACTATCAAACCCTAGTCAAACATCACAAAATCAATATTCATGTTTTTGAAGTTTTCTTAATCAACCTACGCATCAAAACGAAGCTAGTGATACTAGTAACACAATTAAAACATGCATTTTAACAATCTAACAACATTAACTCATCCAAAATCAAGGATTAAGCAAACCCATTTCAAGTTCATGCTAGTTACTCCAAAAACAACAAATCGAGCAAACCAAACATATATTCATGTTAGACTTGAGCCATAGACACTAACTAACACCATTTCAAATCAAAAACACGAATTTAGAGAAATCTAGAGTTTTTAGAAAGTTACCCAAACGAGATGAAGTTGGTATCAAATTGTAGAGGATGAAGAGAGGATTCCAAATATGTAATTTGTTTTGAAGTTTGCTTCCCGATCCGGATTTAGATGATGATTTATTGAATTGGGTGTTTGTGTGTGTTCTTGCTAGAGAGAAAGAGAGAGAGGTGGAGGTGGTTGAATGGTGGTGATTGGGGTGGACTAGTTGACCTAGTCAACTAGTTTGCCCCGTGTCAATTTTAGTCCCTCGAGTTTAGAAGCGGGTGTGGGATTTAACCGATCGAATATTTTTAAAACGCTCGAGTACACGGGTGATGTCAAAATTGAATAGCGGAAATATTATGAACGTTAGTCAACGGAAACTGGGAATTTAAATAGCGAAAGATATTATAAAAAAAAAAGACGGTGTTAAAAATAAATTTAACGGAAAAACGCGGGATGTTACATTATCCACACCTCAAAAGAAATTTCGTCCCGAAATTTAGTTGGAAGTAATAGTCGATGTCTCTTGCTCGAGACCTTTCGTTGCCAATGCTATAAGTAAATGAGGATACGTCCTTGGACATTTTCACGATTCATAATTTCAACCGGTTCTCCTAGGAAGTGAGGGTTATCGTCGATAGTGAGTTCATCAAGGGAGATAACAAGTTCTCGTTTCGCAAAACACGTCTTTGAGTTGATACATCGAATGTAGGATAAACGGAGACTCAAAATGGGTCGGAAAATCTAAACGGCTAGTAACGGGTCCAAAACTCCCCAAGATTTCAAAAGGATTAAAATATCACGGATTTTGTTTTCTATGTTTCCCGAAACGGACTGCACCTTTCCAAGGTGCGACTCTTAACGTGACGCGGTTTCCCACGTGGAATTTGAAATGTTTACGTCTAACATCGGCGTAGCTCTTGGTGAGTACGAGTCGCGTAGGGTTTTACCTGAATATGAACAAATTTTCTCGGTTGCTCATAAACAACCTCGGCCCTGGTGAATTGATCATCGCTTACTTGGTTCGACAAAGGAGAACGACGTTTCCGGTCACATGTGGTTTCAAAAGGAGTGACGTTAAAACTCGAATGAAAATCATTGTAGTACGAGGATTCGGTTAAAGGAAAATACTTTTCTCAAGTAAATTTGAAGTTAGTAATACAAACTTGTATTATGGTTTCCAAGGTTTAAATCGCATGTTTGTTCGGTCCGTCGGGTTGTGGATGGTACGCGGTGCTCATGTCTAAACGCGGTCTCGAGACTTTTTGTAAGGTACTCCAAAATCTAGAAGTGAAACGAGGATCTCGATCCGAAACGGGGTACATTTCCCTAAGGCATATTGAACAAGTTTGCTAGGAATTGAAAACGTTAGCTAGGACAAGTTTCTCAAGAAAATTCGCGTCGCGGAAGATTTATCGGTTTCCAAAAACGTTCGTCGGGGCAAGTTCTTATCGGGTTTTGAAAACGATTGTTAGGACTATCCACCCTCGCGGCGAATATTTGTACGACGTGAAGAGTCGCTCTCCATTGCGAATTTAGAATAAGGACCTCCTGAACCGGAAGTACGAGGGTGATGCAAGAGAAGTTTCCGCCTCGATGCGAGCATAACGAGTAAGTTGTAGTTAGTCAATAAGACTGTGCGAGGACGAGCTAGTATACCCGTGTGACATACGGTTGAAGTCGAATGGAATCGGTAATTCATTCGGAGGCATAAATATAATTTGACAATAATTGAAGGTGTGTCCCCGGTATGGTTGTTATAAATATTCTCGGAGTTTTCAGATGTCCAAACATGAAAAGATGAAGTCATGTACATGGCACATGGTGGTGTTTAGGTTGATCGAGTCTAACCACCATCACGCGTCACTAGAACTTTGGTATGTCTTACCGTAATATAACCACGTTGATCGAGTGTCGTTATATTACGCCAAATCATACTTCCATTCCCACATCACTCCATGAGTTCAAGTTCGTGTCATCGTGAAAATCTAAAATGAACAAAATGTAACGACGTCTCAAACATGATTCGTATTGAATCGAAAGAATTAGTGCAACTCTAAAGATGCGTTCCCCGAGGGAAGTGTATAAGTGATTGTTCACGTCAATGCGGTTCGAATCAGACAATAAAGTAGTTAGGTATGAAAAGAGTAACGAGTCATGATAGCGAGTAGTACGCAACTGTAGCGATAAATAGTGATGACGATACTCACCTAGAGTAGTGACAGTGACTTTACAATACTCATGGATAGTAAGCTAAGACGGGGTGGATAACAACCAAAAATTTGAGTTCCCGAGCTAGAGTAGCTAACGAAGTCGCGGTCATCCGTACGCGTATGAATCTTGAATTCACGTGTTTTACCAAAAATTGGCGGAATACGAGTTCGTATGATGAAGGTTGGGTACCATTAAAAAGTTTGCCTAAGAATGATTCAAGTATAATGCACAAGTAGTCAAGTAAGTGCTATCTATAGCAATGTATGTCAGAATGCAAATGCTAACTATCCGGTTGTAGTCTAGACTCACTAATGCGTCCTAACGACTCTGTTAGACACACTAATGCACGTCCTAGTTCCCTACAACCAACGCTCTGATACCATCTGTAGCGACCCGACCAAAACCGTTATTGACGGCGCCGTTAACTTAGGTCCCGTTGCGTGGTCGTAGTCCCTATATGAGACTCGTTTGACCAAAATTATGTCGCATTCATTTGAAAGGCACAAGACTTGCAAGTTCAGTTTACAAAACCATTCGACAGCAAGTCTAAGTTTACAAAAGTCATAAAGTATAAATGAAATAACTTGCGACATAATATAAGTTGAAAAACACAGTTGCTATAAATAGCGTAAGTATGTAAACAAAAGTTTGAATCCAAAAGTGCTATCCCTAGCGTATGTATGTATGTATGCTTGACTCCAAGCAAGTATGAGTGTACGCGGAAGCATGTATCAAATAGCCAAGTATGAACCTGAGAAACATATAGAAAACTGTCAACGCAAAAACGTTGGTGAAATCATAGGTGTATTAGTAAAAGTTATATTTTGAACCACAAGATTTAGTATTTCCATAAATTGATCATCCAAAAGTTGCATTCCAAAAATTGGTTCGCGAGCACCCAATTATCAAGACTTAACGTTTCCTTCCATAGAACCCCATCACAATAGTGTTAGAACATACACTGTTTCCCGAAAATATATTTCATCCGTAGACGGTAGCGAACCGTCCGTAATGAGGGTTTGTCAAACCCGTATGGCCACACAATATAAGTTCTCGCTTACACCCTGCAAGTGTAACTAATGATAATCGAATTGAGGATTTTTGTTCTAACTCGCTGTGGAATGTTTGTTTTCCTTGTACTTGTGTTCAAAGTATAAAAGTAAGTAGTACAAAATGTAACAAAGTATATGTTTCTCAGCCCACAATTTAAAAGTATAAAAAGTTGTTGAAAAGGTGGGACTATGATCTCACCTCGAGTGCACGAGTATAAAAGTACTTCACAAAGTAACGTATGCATGAAAGTTGCTTAGCCTTGACCTAAACAAGTAAGTTATATCAATTTACCGGTTACGACACAAGGTCGGGTGAAATGTGTTCAATTAGTCCTATGGCTCGTTACGACTCGATTAAGTATAGCATGTGAATCACGTTGTCAAGTTTCATACAAGAAACAAGTATAAAAGCATGTTAGAATGATTGTATAAAAGTTTGGTTAAGTTTGACTAAAAGTCAAACTTGGTCAAAGTCAACGAAAAAGTCAACACATTCGGGTTCGGTCCCGAACTATTTTTCTGAGGTTTTTATTCATATATAAGCATATTAGAACAAGTTTCATGTGAATCGGAGGTCGATAGCTAGTCAAACATTTCGCGTGAAATGGGACAAAGTGGGCAGAATCTGGCCAGGCCAGATTGCGCGCCGCGCGGGGAAGGGGCGCGCCGCGCCACCCTCTGTGCAGAGAATTCTGGTCAGTTTTCAAAGTATGCACGAACCAAAACACAAACAATCACATTTTATGATCCGCAAACAATTAGAACATGTATTTTATATCATCGGAAAACTATTTCGACAAGGAATACAACTAACCACATATCATCAATCAAAAACATCATTTACAATAACCGAAAACTCGTCAATTGATCAAGGAAGGTTTATTTTCAAAGTTTCAAGTTCGTAAAACGTATTTTGAGTTCCGGGAATCCAATTCACACATATGATATGCCGTTTTGAAGGTAATGAAGCATACATTACTACTAAACACTAACAATTAACATTCCATGGCATTTAAGCATCCAAAAGTTCATGTCAAAAACTATCAAACCCTAGTCAAACATCACAAAATCAATATTCATGTTTTTGAAGTTTTCTTAATCAACCTACGCATCAAAATGAAGCTAGTGATACTAGTAACACAATTAAAACATGCATTTTAACAATCTAACAACATTAACTCATCCAAAATCAAGGATTAAGCAAACCCATTTCAAGTTCATGCTAGTTACTCCAAAAACAACAAATCGAGCAAACCAAACATATATTCATGTTAGACTTGAGCCATAGACACTAACTAACACCATTTCAAATCAAAAACACGAATTTAGAGAAATCTAGAGTTTTTAGAAAGTTACCCAAACGAGATGAAGTTGGTATCAAATTGTAGAGGATGAAGAGAGGATTCCAAATATGTAATTTGTTTTGAAGTTTGCTTCCCGATCCGGATTTAGATGATGATTTATTGAATTGGGTGTTTGTGTGTGTTCTTGCTAGAGAGAAAGAGAGAGAGGTGGAGGTGGTTGAATGGTGGTGATTGGGGTGGACTAGTTGACCTAGTCAACTAGTTTGCCCCGTGTCAATTTTAGTCCCTCGAGTTTAGAAGCGGGTGTGGGATTTAACCGATCGAATATTTTTAAAACGCTCGAGTACACGGGTGATGTCAAAATTGAATAGCGGAAATATTATGAACGTTAGTCAACGGAAACTGGGAATTTAAATAGCGAAAGATATTATAAAAAAAAAAGACGGTGTTAAAAATAAATTTAACGGAAAAACGCGGGATGTTACACATATTGATTATAAACGTTCCATATTAATTGATTTCGTTGCGAGGTTTTGACCTCTATATGAGACGTTTTTAAAAGACTGCATTCGTTTTTAAAACAAACGATAACCTTTATTTTATCGACAAGGTTAAAAGGACACCACCTAGATTATCAGAAATGATAATCTAAAAATATCACACTTACACACTACCAATACATATTGGTTTACAATATTAATATGTTACAACAAAGTAAATCTCGAATGCAGTTTTAAACAATATTATACAAGCATGCTGATACCAAGTCTTGTCCATATATTAGCATGCAACAGCGGAAGCTCTTAATAATCACCTGAGAATAAACATGCTTTAAACATCAACAAAAATGTTGGTGAGTTATAGGTTTAACCTATATATTATCAAATTAATATAATAGACCACAAGACTTCATTTATTCAATAATCCTACACTTGCAAGTGTATAAAAATCATTCTATGATGAACACCTGGTAACCGACACTAACATGATGCATATAGAATATTCCCCGCATACTCGCAAGTATGTCATAAATTGGCAATCACAATCACCATATAAATCGAAGTATTAAAGCATTCCAAATTCCAGAATGGGGTTTGTTAGGCCCATAGATCTATTTTTAGGATTCGCGTCAATTAGGGGTCATTTCCCTAATTCTTAGGCTACCAGACTTGAAGGGGAAATATTCGGTTTAATAATCCAACCATAGAATGTAGTTTCGCGTACTTGTGTCTATTTTGTAAAACATTTAGAAAGCTGCATGTATTCTCATCCCAAAAATATTAGATTTTAAAAGTGGGACTATAACTCACTTTCACAGTTTTTTACTTTGTCGGGAAGTAAGACTTGGCCACTGGTCGATTCACGAACCTATAACAAATATGTACATATATATCAAAGTATGTTCAAAATATATTTACAACATTTTTAATACGTTTTACTATTTTAAGTTTATTAAGTCAGCTGTCCTCGTTAGTAACCTACAACTAGTTGTCCACAGTTAGATGTACAGAAATAAATCGATATATATTATCTTGAATTAATCCACGACCTAGTATATTGATAATGCTAAAAACGAACATATATTTCATAGCATTATTCCTCAAGAAAGACAAGCTTTTAGTTGCAATTGTTCTATTTACAAGTGATATTCGTTTAAATAATAAAAGGTGAAGACAAAAGACAGATTCGACGAATTGAAGATGCAAACGACCAAAAAGCTCAAAAGTACAAAAGACAATCAAAGAGGTTTCAATTATTGATAAGAAACGTCTCGAAATTACAAGAGTACAAGATTCAAAACGCAAAGTACAAGATATTAAATTGTACGCAAGGACGTTCGAAAATCCGGAACCGGGACCAGAGTCAACTCTCAACGCTCGACGCAACGGACTAAAAATTACAAGTTAACTATGTATATAAATATAATATAATATATAATTAATTATATAAATTATATATAAATTATATTTATATAATAAACCGTCGGTAAACAAAGAGCCAAAATGGAGTGAGCTGTATTTACAAACTCCGCGACTCGCGGAGTTTGAAGGCAGAAAATGCCGCGAGTCGCAGAGCACCAAAAACTGCAACTCCCTATAAAAGCAAACGAATTCTGATCGCAAAAATCATAATATATCCATCCTCTCTATATCTATACGTAAATATTTATATTTATATTTATATTTTAATTTTAATTTTAATTCCTAATAATAAGGATATGTTAGCGAATGTTGTAAGGGTGTAAGTCGAAATTCTGTCCGTGTAACACTACGCTATTTTTAATCATTGTAAGTTATGTTCAACCTTTTTAATTTAATGTCTCGTAGCTAAGTTATTATTATGCTTATTTAATCCGAAGTAATCATGATGTTGGGCTAATTACTAAAATTGGGTAATTGAGCTTTGTACCATAATTGGGGTTTGGACAAAAGAACGACAATTGTGGAAATTAGACTATGGGCTATTAATGGGCTTTATATTTGTTTAACTAAATGATAGTTTGTTAATGTTAATATAAAGATTTACAATTGGGCGTCCCTATAAATTACCATATACACTCGATCGGACACGATGGGCGGGGTATTTATATGTACGAATAATCGTTCATTTAACCGGACACGGGAATGGATTAATAGCCACTAGAATAATTAAAACAGGGGTGAAATTATGTACAAGGACACTTGGTATAATTGATAACAAAATATTAAAACCTTGGGTTACACTCAGTCGACATCCTGGTGTAATTATTAAACAAAGTATTAAAATCTTGTTACAGTTTAAGTCCCCAGTTAGTTGGAATATTTAACTTCGGGTATAAGGATAATTTGACGAGGACACCCGCACTTTATATTTATGACTGATGGACTGTTATGGATAAAAACCAGACGGATATATTAAATAATCCATGACAAAGGATAATTAACCCATGGGCATAAAACTAAAATCAACACGTCAAACATCATGATTACGGAAGTTTAAATAAGCATAATTCTTTTATTTCATATTTTATTTCTTTTATTTTATATTTAATTGCACTTTTAATTATCATACTTTTATTATTCACAATTTCATTATCGTTATTTACTTTACGCTTTAAATTAAGTCTTGTATTTATTTATAATTTTATATTTGGTTTTAACTGCGACTAAAGTTTTAAAATCGACAAACCGGTCATTAAACGGTAAAAACCCCCCTTTATAATAATAATATTACTTATATATACATTTGTATTTTTATAAAAGTAAACTAATATAGCGTTAAGCTTTGTTTAAAGATTTTCCCTGTGGAACGAACCTGACTTACTAAAAACTACACTACTGTACGATTAGGTACACTGCCTATAAGTGTTGTAGCAAGGTTTAAGTATATCCATTCTCTAAATAAATAAATATCTTGTGTAAAATTGTATCGTATTTAATAGTATTTTCCTGCTGAAATTTAAAGCTATTTTATATACACCTCACATAACATCATATATACACGTCTCAGGCTAGATCATAACTCAAAGTATATATATTTTTGGAATCAACCTCAACCCTGTATAGCTAACTCCAACATTACTGCATATAGAGTGTCTATGGTTGTTCCAAATAATATATATACATGGGTCGATATGATATGTCAAAACATTTGCATACGTGTCTATGGTATCCCAAGATTACATAATATATTAGAATACATGTATAATACAATATGAGTTAGCTAGGATATGATTAATATAGATTTGTTACCAATTTTCACGCAAAAATATCCAATCTTGTTTTACCCATAACTTCTTCGTTTTAAATCTGTTTTGAGTGATTCAAGTTGCTATGGTTTCATATTGAACTTAAGTTTATGAATCTAAACAGAAAAAATATAAGTTTATAGTCAGAAATACAGGTTACAAGTCATTTTTGTAAAAGGTAGTCATTTCAGTCGAAAGAACGACGTCTAGATGACCATTTTGGAAAACATACTTCCACTTTGAGTTTAACCATGATTTTTAGATATAGTTTCATGTTCATAAGAAAAATAATTTTCCCAGAATAACAACTTTTAAATCAAAGTTTATCATAGTTTTTAATTAACTAACCCAAAACAGCCCGCGGTGTTACTACGACGGCGTATATCCAGTTTTACGGTGTTTTTCGTGTTTTCAGGTTTTAAATCATTAAGTTAGCATATCATATAGATATAGAACATGTGTTTAGTTGATTTTAAAAGTCAAGTTAGAAGGATTAACTTTTGTTTGCGAACAAGTTTAGAATTAACTAAACTATGTTCTAGTGATTACATGTTCAAATCTTCGAATAAGATAGTTATACATATATGAATCGAATGATGTTATGAACATCATTACTACCTCAAGTTTAGTAGGTAAACCTACTGGAAATGATGAAAAAATAACTTGAGCTTCAAATGATCTTTGATGGCTTGGAAGTTCTTGAAATAGAATCATGACACAAAAACAAGTTCAAGTAAGATTATTACTCGAATTAAGATAGTTATAGTTATAGAAATTAAATAAAAGCTTGAATATGAATATTACCTTGATTTAGAAAGATAACCTACTGTAAATAAAAAAGGTTTCTTGATCTTATATGATTGCTTGGAATGGATTAGGAAACTTGGAAGTAAACTTGTAAACTTGGAAGTGTTCTTGATGTGTTCTTGAGTAATTGTGTTTATGATGATTATAGGTAATAACCAAAGCTTGTATTTGATGATTTTTTCTGGAAAAATAGTAACTTAGACGTTCATGGAAGAGTGTGTGTGTTTTGAGAGAGAATTGGAAAGAAAATTAGAAGTGAAATGGAGTAGGTGGTGAGTGGTGAAGGTGAGTGGGGTTAAAAGGAGTTCTTGTTTTTGTTTCCTTGCTCATTAGTCATGCTAGATGTTAAATGATGGTTCTCACATGGTTAGGTGACTCACATGGGCTGCTAAGAGCTGATCATTGGAGTACATATACCAATAGTAAATACATTTAGAAGCTGTGTATTGTACAAGTACAAATACGAGTGCATACAAGTAGAATTGTTGATGAAAATGAATGAGGATGTAATCGTAAGCATTTTTGTTAAGTAGAAGTACTTGGATAAGTGTCTTGAAGTCTTTCAAAAGTGTATGAATACATATTAAAACACTACATGTATATACATTTTAACTGAGTCGTTAAGTCATCGTTAGTCGTTACATGTAAATGTTGTTTTGAAACCTTTAAGTTAACGATCTTGTTAAATATTGTTAACACATTGTTTATTATATCTAATGAGATGTTAAATTATTACATTATCATGATATAATGATGTATTAATATATCTTAATATGATATATATACAGTTAAATGTCGTTACAACGATAATCGTTACATATATGTCTCGTTTCGAAATCCTTAAGTTAGTAGTCTTGTTTTTACATATGTAGTTCATTGTTATTATACTTAATGATATGTTTACTTATCATTTAACATGTTTATATATAGTGTATCAATATCTTAAAATGATTCATATGTAATTAGTAAGACGTTGTTATAACGATAATCGTTATATATACCGTTTTCAAGTTTCTTAATTCAATAGTCTCATTTTTATGTATATAACTCATTGTTAAAATACTTAATGAGGTACATACTTATCATAATATCATGATAACTATATATATATATATATATATATATATATATATATATATATATATATGTCATCATATAGTTTTTACAAGTTTTAACGTTCGTGAATCGCCGGTCAACTTGGGTGGTCAATTGTCTATATAAAACCTATTTCAATTAATCAAGTCTTAACAATTTTGATTGCTTAACATGTTGGAAACACTTAATCATGTAAATATCAATTTCATTTAATATATATAAACATGGAAAAGTTCGGGTCACTACAGTACCTACCCGTTAAATAAATTTCGTCCCGAAATTTTAAGCCGTTGGAGGTGTTGACGTATCTTCCGGAAATAGGTGCGGGTATTTCTTCTTCATCTGATCTTCTTGTTCCCAGGTGAACTCGGGTGCTCTACGAGCATTCCATCGAACCTTAATAATTGGTATCTTGTTTTGCTTAAGTCTTTTAACCTCACGATCCATTATTTCGACGGGTTCTTCGATGAATTGAAGTTTTTCGTTGATTTGGATTTCGTCTAACAAAATAGTGAGATCTTCTTTAACAAAACATTTCTTCAAATTCGAGACGTGGAAAGTGTTATGTACAGCCGCAAGTTGTTGTAACTCAAGTCGGTAAGCTACTGGTCCGACACGATCAATAATCTTGAATGGTCCAATATACCTTAGATTTAATTTCCCTCATTTACCAAATCAAACAACGCCTTTCCAAGGTGCAACTTTAAGCATGACCTTCTCTCCAATTTTAAATTCTATATCTTTTCTTTTAATGTCAGCGTAGCTCTTTTATCGACTTTGGGCGGTTTTCAACCGTTGTTGAATTTGGATGATCTTCTCGGTAGTTTCTTGTATTATCTTCGGACACGTAATCTGTCTATCCCCCACTTAACTCCAACAAATCGGAGATCTGCACTTTCTACCATAAAGTGCTTCAAACGGCGCCATCTCAATGCTTGAATGGTAGCTGTTGTTGTAGGAAAATTCTGCTAACGGTAGATGTCGATCCCAACTGTTTCCGAAATCAATAACACATGCTCGTAGCATGTCTTCAAGCGTTTGTATCATCCTTTCGCTCTGCCCATCAGTTTGTGGATGATAGGCAGTACTCATGTCTAGACGAGTTCCTAATTCTTGCAGTAATGTCTGCCAGAATCTTGAAATAAATCTGCCATCCCTATCAGAGATAATAGAGATTGGTATTCCATGTCTGGAGACGACTTCCTTCAAATACAGTTGTGATAACTTCTCCATCTTGTCATCTTCTCTTATTGGCAGGAAGTGTGCTGATTTGGTGAGACGATCAACAATTACCCAAATAGTATCAAAACTACTTGCAGTCCTTGGCAATTTAGTGATGAAATCCATGGTAATGTTTTCCCATTTCCATTCCGGGATTTTGGATTGTTGAAGTATATGTGATGGTTTCTGATGCTCAGCTTTGACCTTAGAACACGTCAAACATTCTCCTACGTATTTAGCAACATCGGCTTTTATACCCGGCCATCAAAAATGTTTCTTGAGATCCTTGTACATCTTCCCCGTTCCAGGATGTATTGAGTATCTGGTTTTATGAGCTTCTCTAAGTACCATTTCTCTCATATCTCCAAATTTTGGTACCCAAATCCTTTCAGCCCTATACCGGGTTCCGTCTTCCCGTATATTAAGATGCTTCTCCGATCCTTTGGGTATTTCATCCTTTAAATTTCCTTCTTTTAAAACTCCTTGTTGCGCCTCCTTTATTTGAGTAGTAAGGTTATTGTGAATCATTAAATTCATAGCTTTTACTCGAATGGGTTCTCTGTCCTTTCTGATCAAGGCGTCGGCTACCACATTTGCCTTCCCCGGGTGGTAACGAATCTCGAAATCGTAATCATTTAATAACTCAATCCACCTACGCTGTCTCATGTTTAGTTGTTTCTGATTAAATATGCGTTGGAGACTTTTGTGATCGGTATATATAATACTTTTGACCCCATATAAGTAGTACCTCCAAGTCTTTAATGCAAAAACAACCGCGCCTAATTCCAAATCATGCGTCGTATAATTCTGCTCGTGAATCTTCAATTGTCTAGACGCATAAGCAATTACCTTCGTTCGTTGCATTAAAATACAACCTAGACCTTGCTTTGAGACGTCACAATATATCACAAAATCATCATTCCCTTCAGGTAATGACAATATAGGTGCCGTAGTTAACTTTTTCTTCAACAATTGAAACGTTTTCTCCTGCTCATCCTTCCATTCAAATTTCTTCCCTTTATGCGTTAATGCAGTCAAGGGTTTTGCTATTTTGAAAAAATCTTGGATGAATCTTCTGTAGTAACTAGCTAATCCTAAAAATTGACGTATATGCTTCAGAGTTTTTGGGGTTTCCCACTTTTCAACGGTTTCAATCTTTTCCGGATCTACCTGAATACCTTCTTTGTTCACTATGTGACCGAGGAATTGAACTTCTTCCAATCAAAATGCACATTTTGAAAATTTAGCGTACAGTTTTTCTTTCCTCAATAACTTTATCACTTTTCTCAAATGTTCTTCGTGCTCTTGATCATTCTTTGAGTAAATAAGTATGTCATCGATGAAAACAATGACAAACTTGTCAAGGTATGGTCCACACACTCGGTTCATGAGGTCCATGAACACAGCTGGTGCGTTAGTCAACCCAAACGGCATAACCATAAACTCTTAATGACCGTAACGCGTTCTGAAAGCAGTCTTCGGAATATCATCCTCCTTCACCCGCATTTGATGATACCCAGAACGTAAATCAATCTTCGAATAAACTGACGAGCCTTGTAGTTGATCAAATAAGTTGTCAATTCTTGGTAGTGGATAATGGTTCTTGATGGTAAGTTTGTTCAACTCTTGGTAGTCGATACACAACCTGAATGTACCATCCTTCTTTTTGACAAACAAAATAGGAGCTCCCCATAGTGATGTACTTGGTCGTATAAAACCACGCTCTAAAATTTCTTGTAGTTGGTTTTGGAGTTCCTTCATTTCACTGGGTGCGAGTCTGTATAGAGCACGAGCTATTGGTGCAGCTCCTGGTACAAGGTCTATTTGAAATTTAACGGATTGATGTGGGGGTAATCCCAGTAATTCTTTCGGAAATACATCGGGAAATTCTTTTGCTACAGGAACATCACTGATGTTCTTTTCTTCAGGTTTAACTTTCTCGATGTGTGCTAGAATGACGTAACAACCTTTTCTTATTAGTTTTTGCGCCTTCAATTTACTAATAAGATTTAACTTCGCGTTGCTCTTTTCTCCGTATACCATTAAGGGTTTTCCTTCTTTTCGTACAATGCGAATTGCATTTTTGTAACATACGATCTCTGCTCTCTCCTTTTTCAACCAGTCCATGCCAATTATCACATCAAAACTCCCTAACTCTACTGGTATCAAATCAATCTTAAACGTTTCGCTAACCAATTTAATTTCTCAATTCCGACATATTTTATCTGCCGAAATTAATTTACCGTTTGCTAATTCGAGTAAAAATTTATTATTCATAGGCGTCAATGGACCACTTAATTTAGCACAAAAATTTCTACTCATATAGCTTCTATCCGCACCCGAATCAAATAAAACATAAGCAGGTTTTTCATCAATAAGAAACGTACCCGTAACAAGCTCCGGGTCTTCTTGCGCTTCTGCCGTATTAATATTGAAAACTCTTCCGCGGCCCTGTCCATTAGTATTCCCCTGATTTGGGCATTCATTTCTGATATGACCCGGCTTCCCACATCCATAACAAATAATGGCGGTATTATTTGTTCCGACATTATTTGTTCATTTATTCTTGTTAGCCACTGGTCCGTAAACTTCACACTTTGTCGTACCATGACCCTTTCTATTACACTTAGTACACGATGTCGTACAAAGCCCAGTCGGATGGTGAAACAACCCGTCCTTATCCACCTGGACGAAGTCATCAACATTTGGTCCCATTGCGATGATCGACTCCAAGTAATGTCCTTAAAATGAGCTAATGCACAGCGAAAGACTTAATTCGTACCTGAGAATAAACATGCTTAAAAGTGTCAACCAAAAGGTTGGTGAGTTCATAGGTTTATCGTAACAATCATTTCAATATATTAATAGACCACAAGATTTCCGTTTATAAATATATGTACACTCGCAAGTGTATAAAAGTATTCTATAAGTTGTAGGAACCCAGTAACAAGCCTTAACGTTCATGTTTTACCCTCTGAAGTACACCAGATCAGGTGTGTTTAAAATAACCTCGAAGTACTAAAGCATCCCATAGTCAGGATGGGGTTTGTCAGGCCCAATAGATCTATCTTTAGGATTCGCGCCTACCGTACATAGACAAGTAGTTTAATGTTACCAAGCTAAGGGTATATTTCTGGTTTAAACCCACGTAGAATTAATTTTAGTACTTGTGCCTATTTCGTAAAACATTTATAAAAACAGCGCATGTATTCTCAGTCCCAAAAATATATATAAAAGGGAGCAAATGAAACTCACCATTCTGTATTTTGTAGTAAAAATACATAAGACGACATTGAACAAGTATAAGGTTGGTCTCGGATTCACGAACCTATATCATTTGGATATTTATTAATACACCTAACCGTAATCGAATAAGTTTATATATATATAATTTTATTAATTATATCATTTTTATATATCAATAATATATATATGTCTCATATATTCTTTTTGTATATGAAAATATTGATTTGGTCATGTTATATGTAATAAATATATATATATATATATATATATATATATATATATATATATATATATATATATATATATATATATATATATATATATCATTTTTGTTAAATTAATGATAATGATATTAATAATAACTGGAAAAATGTTAATTATAATGTTAATGGTAGTAATGATAATGATACTTGATAATTCAAACAATATTAATAATGATCATACTTGTTTTAATACAATTAGATTTAAAATAATGATACTCTTAGTAATAATGATAATAATAATACTTTATAATAAAAATTCACTACTAATCATAATCATATCAGCAATATTAACAATGATAATATTAATACCTATGTTAATGATAACAATAATAATTCTATCATTTTTATTAATACTACTTTTATTAATTTTGCTAAGATTACTTTAATTAATACCACTTAAATGGTAACCTTAACAATAATAATTACATTAATAATACTTATATGGTTAATAATAATATTAATAAGGATTATACAACTTATAATTATGCTAATAATAATAATAATACTAAAAATTATAATACTTGTAATAATTATAATGAATAATAATAATAATAATAACAATAATAAGAATAATAATAACAATATCAAAATGAAAACTACCTTAAGAAATATTTCAAAAATAAAACTGCCGCAAGCTAGGATTGAACCCACGACCTCTCGAAACCCGACATCCCACTTAACCACTGGTCCATTGCCCGTTTTTCTATTTAAATACCTTCCTGGTTATTTATAAACCCGTATTATTATTTATCCCTAGTTCCTTCTTCATCAAAGTTTAATTCAACCTGAGACCATAAGAATCATAACCGTTAATCAATTGTTGTGTTTAAGTGTTTTACTAGAAATAGATACGACATGGTTTTGTGGGATTTGAGTTTAACATAAAAGAAGAAAAAAAGAAAACAGAAACACAGATACGTCGTAAAGCATATATGAAACTCGAACATTGTTTTAATTATTTAGACATTTTTAGACGAAGACTTCTTTAAGAAATAGGTTTCAAATGATTCGTGGAAACTGTATGATTCATTAATTTTAACAGAAAAGACATACAGAACCTCAATTTGAAATTAGAACAACCGTTTGACTTTTAATCTTTAAACTTTGACTCTCAAATTCGACTTTGATTTAGATAATTAGGAATTGAAACTTTGCAGATACATTCACTAAAGAATTCCTAACATCTCTGCATTTATAGATTTTGAAATTAAATTTGAAATCAAAATTTGACTAAAATTGTGAAGAACAGAGGTTGTAAATGGGTGTTCTTCATTTTTCTGTTTTATTTAATTGAAAAATAGATGTAATGGTTTTTAGTTGATATTGATAATGTATAAATGGATGACTTGAATTAACATTTTGATGGATTCATTTATAGCCTAACAATTTGATCGACATGTTATCTCCATCGTACAGGAAAATTGAAAAAAAAAAGTAGAAAATGACATGAACTGATTCTTGTTTGTATTGCATTTGATTTGTACTGGTAGCAATTAGACACAGGGAACGAATCTTCAACAGGCTGAATAAGGTTGAAAACTGAATACGCGATTTATTTACAATTGTTTAGGTATACAACGTATTTATATATATACTGTATTCTTATTTATTTATATATTTGATTTGTATATATTTATTAATGAATTTAAGAAAGTTATTGATTTTTAATAATAATACTAATACTAAGAATAATAGGAATTTATTAATAATAATATTAATACTAATGATAACAAATTAATTATATCAAATTTCGTAATTATGTATTATATATAATAGTAATAATAATAACACTGTTATTCATATTAATTACTTATTCTAAATAATAGTAAAGAAAGTAATAATAATTATATTATTAAAGATGACAAATTAAATGCATTAACTTTCGTATTTTTATATTATCTATAAAATAACTAATACAGAGATTAATTATTAATATTAGTATTTTAGTATTAATAATAATAATAAAAGTAATAATAATATTACTATACCTACTATATTTTAACTTGTCATTATTATATTATTAATTACGTAATATTTAATAATTATGTAATATATTTTATAATAACTTTTGTTTATTATTATTTATAAATCTTATACAAATAATAATTATAAATCATATATATTTATATATGATTCATTTTAAATTACACTTAATCATTCTATATCTTATTTTACATATTTAATTCTAATGTTAAATTTGTATTTTATTGTTTCACATTATTATTTATACACATATATTTATATTTATATATTTATATCTATACATATTTATTAATAACAATTATTCGTGAATCCTCGAGATTAGTCAAATGTCAAATGTATACATGAACACAGTTCAAAGTTTTTGAGACTTCAACATTACAAACTTTGCTTATCGTGTCGGAAACATATAAAGATTAAGGTTTAAATTTGATCGGAAATTTCAGGGTCATTACAATACCTACCCGTTAAAGAAATTTCGTCCCCGAAATTTGATAGAGGTCGTCATGGATAACAATAAGAATGTTTTCATGACGAGTATGAGGTAATAATGGAGTTTTATCATTAACGATTCGATCATGTGAAGCGTACGAGTGAAGCTATCACAAAAGAGTGAAATGAGTAAATATATATTCGTTTCAACCGATGACGTAGTTACCATTAATTTTCGGGATTTAAGGGATCTAAAGAAAATCTTACGTAATAAGATTTGGTTCTTTGGTGATTAGAGAAATCAGGATCTTCTTTGATTAAATGAAATAACCTGTTTCGATTGCTATGTCGGATATTTCACTATAAATCTACTTCATTCATTTCTTTACAACTCACATGTGACGACCCGGAAATTTCCGACCAAATTTAAACCTAACCTTTATATGTTTCTGACACGATAAGCAGAATTTGTAATGTTGAATCTCAAAAAGTTTGGAACTACATTCATGTAATCAATTACCCTTTGACCGTGTTCGACGATTCACGAACAATTATTTGTATATAGATATGTATATATAATATATAATAACTGAAAACATTAACAAAGTATTTGATATATATGATACTTTACATGAACGTATTTGTTTCGATATATTTATCGACAGAATTAAGAGATAATATCAAATGATTGAATTATCAGATACATTATGATATGATTACGGGCCAATGTTATGAGATCCACTGTGATTTAAGAAATCTATTCTTTTTGACAATATTCGAAAAATGGTAAAGTGATCTATAAGTAAGAACGTGGAGTGTAAATAACTTAGATGTTGGATATCGACAAGTTAAGTAACTCGACATTTTTCATTAAGATGATTTCATACGTTTATTAAACCTTTGGACTTTATCACATGCTTCACCAATAAACTGTAATTTAAAAACTTGAAACCTATTATGAATATATATAATTCTACTTTTCTAAAATATTTTATGATATAACGATTTAAATTAATATTAAATATATTTATACGCATATTATACGTACATAGTTTTATACTTTTACTATACTTTAACTTTACCTTTACTTTACTTTTACTTTACTTTTACTTTACTTTAACTTTAATAATTCACTTTAATAATTCACTTTAATAATTCATACTTTAATAATTCACTTTAATAATTCAAAAATCTATTATAAATAGAATTCAATAGGTTTCATTATTTCATAGAAACTTGAAAATATATTTCTCTAAACTCTCTCAATCGAATTACATATATATATTTACTTAGTAATATTTCAAGATATTATTAGTATACATAAAATACTACGACGGAGTTATATTCAGATGATTTCAAAATAAGTTTTCAAACGGGATAGAGCTAAGGAAATTATGGGTTATAGCTATGGAGGTTATGGGTATTGTTCGAGGGTATTGCTCGTGAGGTCAACCTAACGTTTATCATTTCCGTTGCGTCTACGTACTTTCCTGCAATATTGAATCACAATATTGATACGTTCGTGAATCCGAGACAAACCCTGCACTTATTCAGTGCCGTCATATACATAATTGCTACGAAATACAGTATTGTGAGTTTCATTTGCTCCCTTTTTAATTGCTTTTGCAATATATATTTTTGGGCTGAGAATACATGCGCTGTTTTATAAATGTTTTACGAAATAGACACAAGTACTAAAACTAATTCTACGTGGGTTTAAACCAGAAATATACCCTTAGCTTGGTAACATTAAACTACTTGTCTATGTACGGTATGCGCGAATCCTAAAGATAGATCTATTGGGCCTGACAAACCCCATCCTGACTATGGGATGCTTTAGTACTTCGAGGTTATATTAAACACACTTGATCTGGTGTACTTCAGAGGGTAAAACATGAACGTTAAGGCTTGTTACCGGGTGCCTACAGCTTATAGAATACTTTTATACACTTGCGAGTGTACATATATTTATAAACAGAAATCTTGTGGTCTATTACTATTACGGAAATGATTGATTATGATAAACTAATGAACTCACCAACCTTTTGGTTGACACTTTAAAGCATGTTTATTCTCAGGTATTAAAGAAATCTTCCGCTGTGCATTAGCTCATTTTAAGGATATTACTTGGAGTCATTCATGACATACTTTGAAAGACGTTGCATTCGAGTCGTTGGGTTCATCAAGATTAATATTAAGTCAATTATAGTTGGATGTAATATGAAATGGTATGCATGCCATCAATTTTAGATGTAAAGAAAGTTTGTCTTTTAAAAACGAATGCAATGTTTGTAAAACGTATCATATAGAGGTCAAATACCTCGCGATGTAATCAACTATTGTGAATCGTTTATAATGTATATGAACGGGTCCTTTCAGTTGGTATCAGAGCGGTGGTCTTAGCGAACCAGGTCTTGCATTATTGTGTCTAACTGATAGTTGTTAAGATGCATTAGTGAGTCTGGACTTCGACTGTGTCTGCATGTCAAAAGTTTTGCTTATCATGTTTAGTCGAAAATCATCTACTTACCATCCTTAGGAAATTACCTGCTTATCATTCTTAAGTCTAGACGTGTTTTCCTACATTTATTGCATAATAATATATAGACGAATTCTTATCTTAGCATATCTGTTACTGTGAACTTTGATTGACATCTTTCAAAGATTCCTCCGTAATTTATGGGATTTTGGTATTATATATACATATGTAAATTATGTATTGAAGAATACCAAATCTAAATTCTACAATCTATTTCATACCAAAAATTCTTTCCCTGATCATACAAGATGGATCCCTCAACCAGTTCGAGTTCCTCGGATTCCGACAGCTATGCCGATATAGATTTTCACATGAGCTCCGAAAGCAGCGTGACCGGAATGGATCAACCAATTAGCCATTATCTATTTTGGATGAATTGGGGATGGGTTCGTAATCTACTTAACCATTGGAGACAAGAAGAAGGTGATCCCTTTTATCCACCACATTGAACTCTTGGCAATGAACCTGAAGCACTTACCAGCGAACCTGTCCGAAACACCATTTTCTCTCTCATTTCCAGAGTATCTTGTCATGATTATATACTACACCAAATTCTAGATCTTATCTATCCGCTCATCCGAACCGACAATCACCTCGGTGTAATAGAAGAAGTCAACGAGCTTCGCGCTCGGGTAGTGGCTTTGGAGAATATGGTGCAAAGGTTACAAACACCAGCAGCAGCACCAGCAGCATAACCAGTACCACCATCAACAACATCAACAGTACCATTACCACCACCACCAACAACCGCATCGCAAACCTCAACTTCACAATCTGTCCCACGAGCATCGACGTCATACGCCATGTAGATACCAAGGAATACCACAACGATGAAGTATTGATTCATAACTTCATTAGGGAAACATTCTACGACGATTATGTAATTTCTAAAGTTTAGAAATTATCTATCCTAGCCTTAACCATAAATCAAATGAGTTTAATTTAATATTAACTCATTAAATCTATATTACATCTGAAGAAATATACACATATATATTTCCATAAAGACTATAATAAAATTCTTTTGTACAAAATATTAATTGTGAATTTTTTTAACGGGTAGGTAATACCCGAGAGATATATAAATTCACAATTAATATGTTACATTCTTCGAATCTGATTCAACAAATCATCCATTATACTCCCTACTTTCACAACAATATACATTCTTTTATAGAAATCAAAACAACCATACTCATTCAAAATCTAATTACATATTCTGATTTTAAAATCTCAGAATTCGATTCAAGATATAACTGAAATCATCACTCTTAGATTTCTACATCTTTCAAAACTATACTTTGACTTTAAAACTGTCCTAGAACCTCATTTCTATTCATGGAACTCACAAAAATATTTGTATCATTCAAAATCTTAGAACATCATATGTATATTAACAATTACAATATGTGTTCAAACACTTCGAAATTCTTAAAGACATGCGAGATGATGATCCAACCACACATTACCCACTGTCATGCACCTGAAAAGCTCTCGAAACCAAAGTTATAGTTTAACACGTATCCGTGTCAGATCCTTTGATATTTATTACCAAATATAATTTTTCAATCTCTTTCCAAAATAGACAGTTTTGTCATAGCTTCAAAAAATCACCTTCATTTTTTTATACGAATAAACCTTATTATAACAATTACCCCTTCATCATTGTTACCGGGGAACCTTTCATATCTCGCCACATTAGCAGTAAACTTATCAACAACTTCATTAACCTTCGACTTAAGCCTCTCCGAAAAGCCACTATACTTATTCATTAAAACCCCATCATGTACTCACCTACATCCTGTAACAATAATTGTCACACCAACTACTGGGAATTAGCAATTAGTATTTTGAATTTCGCGACAATTTTACGTCAAAAGTTATATGTATACATATAACGTCTATTTCCTAGACTTACATACTTCGAATGTGAATTTTCTGAAAAACATCCCAAACTATGAACTAGTTCTCCGAAATTGGAAAAATGCTGATGAAGCAACAAAAACTGTAAACGACTTTAACAGTCAAAAGTTTGATGATAAAGAATAGTATGGTGGTAAAGCTGAGAAAAAGAGAAGGTTTGAAACTGGAAAACGAATTGAGCAGACCATGAAGGAGGCTGTGGAAAAATCACAAAGACTAAACCTGCCTTCAAAGGATCCAAATGATTCAGTGTCTACTGAAATCGTTAGCAAACACCTTACTTCTTATTCTAAACCTTCACAGACAAATCTTCTTCATCATCCATCTATGTTAACAATTCTAAGATATCATCGTATCTTTTATTATAAATATCTTCGATATTCCTGAAGATATTTTCACAACTATTCTTATCCGAAATCTTCTATCTATTCGCAATATCTGCGTTACAACATAAAAAGAAACTGTGTTAATTTCTAAATTCTGAAGAAAAAAAAATTCGAATTTAAAATAGGAATGTTTTTGAAGTAGTGTTGGGAACTGAAGCATGAGTTAGTATAATATAATGACACTTGATCAATGTGATTATATTACAGTAAGTCATACTGAGTTTCTAATGGAACGTGATGATTCACAGAACATACCGTCATCATGTACTATTTACACGACTCTTACATTCTACCCAATTTCCAAACATATTAAGAACATATCATCTTGATAGCTCTATATTTTCGGATATTCTGGTAATTTGCCAAATCACGATCGTGCCATTACGATTTTATTCTTGAAACATTAACTATGTTCATCCAAAAATTCATATCTACAAATTCTAGACCATTATCCGCTTGACTTAAGGTCGGGAAGAGAAAACGAAAGCATGAAGCTCCGAAATATAATGGAGAATATAAAGCCCGATAACAAATTACAAACCTTGTATATCAATGTGTATAGCAATATAAAGACACGGGAGAATGAAAAACACAATAACCCCAAGGTAATGGTAGAAGAAAATAACTTCCTCCGGTGGTAGATGAAAAAGAAGAATGACAGATATGAAAGTTAAGAGTATATCAAGAATCAATACTGGATGACGCATATTAACGAATGCTTTAAAGTATGAATTGGAGAGAAAGACTAGAAGGTGTGAGCTGTGAAAATAAAGAAACGAAGGGGGTGGATTTATAGTAAAATATCAGACAGAGAAATCGAGACAGATTATCGCATTTAATCAAATAAGATCCTGATTCCTTAATCGCCGAAGAACAAAATCTTATTGCAAAGATTTTCTTTAAATTCCATGAATTCCGAAAATCAATCATAACTACGTCATCGGTTAAAACGAATATACGTTTACTCATTTCACTCTCTTGCGATAGCTTCACTTATACTCTTCGCGTAATTAAATTTTTTTATTTATATTACTCAATGATGATAAAACTCTATTTATCAACTCATATTCGTCATGAAAACATTTTTAAAGTTAGCCATGACGACCTCGATCAAATTTTAGGACGAAATTTCTTTAACGGGTAGGTACTGTGACGACCCGGAAATTTCTGACCAAATTTAAACCTAACCTTTATATGTTTCTGACACGATAAGCAGAATTTGTAATGTTGAATCTCAAAAAGTTTGGAACTACATTCATGTAATCAATTACCCTTTGACCGTGTTCGACGATTCACGAACAATTATTTGTATATAGATATGTATATATAATATATAATAAATGAAAACATTAACAAAGTATTTGATATATATGATACTTTACATGAACGTATTTGTTTCAATATATTTATTGACAGAATTAAGAGATAATATCAAATGATTGAATTATCAGATACATTATGATATGATTACGAGCCAATGTTATGAGGTCCACTGTGATTTAAGAAATCTATTCTTTTTGACAATATTCGAAAAATGGTAAAGTGATCTATAAGTAAGAACGTGGAGTATAAATAACTTAGATGTTGGATATCGACAAGTTAAGTAACTCGACATTTTTCATTAAGATGATTTCATACGTTTATTAAACCTTTGGACTTTATCACATGCTTCACCAATAAACTGTAATTTAAAAACTTGAAACCTATTATGAATATATATAATTCTACTTTTCTAAAATATTTTATGATATAACGATTTAAATTAATATTAAATATATTTATACGCATATTATACGTACATAGTTTTATACTTTTACTATACTTTAACTTTACCTTTACTTTACTTTTACTTTACTTTAAATTTAATAATTCACTTTAATAATTTAGTTTAATAATTCATACTTTAATAATTCACTTTAATAATTCAAAAATCTATTATAAATAGAATTCAATAGGTTTCATTATTTCATAGAAACTTGAAAATATATTTCTCTAAACTCTTTCAATCGAATTACATATATATATTTACTTATTATTATTTCAAGATATTATTAGTATACATAAAATACTACGACGGAGTTATATTCAGATGATTTCAAAATAAGTTTTCAAACGGGATAGAGCTAAGGAAATTATGGGTTATAGCTATAGAGGTTATGGGTATTGTTCGAGGGTATTGTTCGTGAGGTTAACCTAACATTTATCATTTCCGTTGTGTCTACGTACTTTCCTGCAATATTGAATCACAATATTGATACGTTCGTGAATCCGAGACAAACCCTGCACTTATTCAGTGCCGTCATATACATAATTGCTACGAAATACAGTATTGTGAGTTTCATTTGCTCCCTTTTTAATTGCTTTTGCAATATATATTTTTGGGCTGAAAATACATGCGCTGTTTTATAAATGTTTTACGAAATAGATACAAGTACTAAAACTAATTCTACGTGGGTTTAAACCAGAAATATACCCTTAGGTTGGTAACATTAAACTACTTGTCTATGTACGGTATGCGCGAATCCTAAAGATAGATCTATTGGACCTGACAAACCCCATCCTGACTATGGGATGCTTTAGTACTTCGAGATTATATTAAACATACCTGATCTGGTGTACTTCAGAGGGTAAAACATGAACGTTAAGGCTTGTTACCGGGTGCCTACAACTTATAGAATACTTTTATACACTTGCGAGTGTGCATATATTTATAAACAGAAATCTTGTGGTCTATTACTATTACGGAAATGATTGATTATGATAAACTAATGAACTCACCAACCTTTTGGTTGACACTTTAAAGCATGTTTATTCTCAGGTATTAAAGAAATCTTCCGCTGTGCATTAGCTCATTTTAAGGATATTACTTGGAGTCATTCATGACATACTTTGAAAGACGTTGCATTCGAGTCGTTGGGTTCATCAAGATTAATATTAAGTCAATTATAGTTGGATGTAATATGAAATGGTATGCATGCCATCAATTTTAGATGTAAAGAAAGTTTGTCTTTTAAAAACGAATGCAATGTTTGTAAAACGTATCATATAGAGGTCAAATACCTCGTGATGTAATCAACTATTGTGAATCGTTTATAATGTATATGAACGGGTCCTTTCATCACACCTTCTATTCTTTTTCCTTGTTTCATACTCTTAAAGCATTTGTTAATATGCTCCATCCCATTCTGATTCTTGATATACTCTTAACTTTCATATCTGTCATTCTCCTCTTTCATCTACCGTCAGAAGATTCTATTTACTTCTACTATTCTCTTGGGTTTATAGTGTTTCTAGTTCTCCCGTGTCTTTATATTGCCATACGCATCGATATACACGGTTTGTAGTTTCGGGGTTGTTACCGGCCTTTGTATTCTTCATTATTTTTCAGAGCCTTATGCTTTCGTTTTCTCTTCCCGACTTCGAGTCAAGCGAATAATGGTCCAGAATTCGTAGATATAGAATTTCAAATGATGATAATGTTCTAAGCAGGAAGGAATGTGATAGCACGATTTGATTTTCAAATTTATCAACATAACGGAAGATAGAACCATCAAGAATACATTTTCTTGATATGTTCAGAAGTTAAGTAGAATGAAAGAGTTATGTAACATGATACATGATGATGGTATGATCTACTGTGGACCATCATCATGTTTCATTAGAAACTCAGCATGACTTACTGTAATATAATCACGTTGGCCGGACGTCATTATATTATACTAACCCACGATTCAATTCCCAACACTTCTCCACAATTCATTCATAGTTTATACTTAGATTTTACAGAAGTTTCCAATATAATGGAATACAGATAGCACGAAGAGGTATATAATTTCGGACGAGAATATTTATGAAAATATCTTCAGAAATATCAAAGATATTTATGATGGTTTTATTGGAAATTTCTAAGTTCGAAAGTTGATAAGGAAAATTTTTTCGCAAGATTTTAACATGACTTCGGAGCAGGATATTCTCTAACGATTTCATCGGATCCAGAATTACCTGGATTCTTTGAATATAGGGGTTTGGTCCTTGTATTTGTCCTTGGTCTCCTTCATGGTTAGCTCAATCCGTTTTTCAGTACCAAATTTTCTATCGAGCGTTCCCAACACTTCATTCTTTATCATCACTTTTGGCCATTAATACCATTTACAACATGCTGCTTCATCAGCATTTTCAAAGTTAACGGATCTGGATCATCGGTTATTAAACCGAGGTGATTTCAGGAGAATTGTGTTTTTAGATGATTAAACGTTAATGGTAATATGGTGGAATATAAAAGGTTCTCCGGTAACGATGAGGAAAGCCAATCGTATATATCAAAGTTATAATAAGACTTATTCGAATGAAAGGTCGAAGTTGCTCTGCTGGAGCTGTGACAAATTTGGCTAATTTGAAAGGGATTACCAAATTATTTTGGGTAATAATAACACTAAAGGAATTAGCACAGCTACGTGTTAAACGTTTACTCAGTTTTCGAGGGTTTTTCAGGTGCATACTATGTGCATCAATCTTTTCTTCCGTAGATGAAGTGCGGTTGATTCATCTCTTCGATTGAGGTGTTTTCAAGAATCATGAAAGATTTGAACATGGATTGGAATCGTCAAGATTCAAATGAGGTTTAAGATGAAATCAAGTGGCAAACTTGAAGAATTGTTTAGTTTCATATATTATAATCAATATTTTAATTCATTTTAATTGTCCAATGTTATTAGTCCACAGTCGATAGTCCAAAGTTGACAGTCCAATAATTCATATATAGTTTAATATATAATATTCGAATTAATTAATACGTATCGTGACCCGTGTACATGTCTCAGACTCGATCACAACTCAAAGTATATATATTATTTAAGAATCAACCTCAACCCTGTATAGAGAACTCGATCATTACTGCATATAGAGTGTCTATGGTGATTCCAAATAATATATATAGATGCGTCGATATGATATGTCAAAACCTTGTATACGTGTCCCGATATTTAAAGTGCGTAAAATAAATAACAGAAATTAAATAACGATAAATAGAGTTGCGAGAATGTAAATTGCGATAAATAAAATGTAATCAGTTAGCTAGGATCAATTAGCTAGGAACAGTTAGCGTGAATTCTTTACAAAATTTCTCATAGTTAATTTGTTTGTTTCTAACAAATTTTATTTTGTTCAATGTTTTTTTCATTATGCCACTTGTTGGATTCAGATAAATCAAAATCCAAATATGAAAATTGGATAAATATGGTTATTCTATGGTGAACGGATAGGATAGTAAATGACTGTTGAATCAGATTCGAAGAATATACAGTGTAACTTATTAATGTGAAATCTAAATATTTCTAGGGTATTACTTACCCGTTAAAATATTTTCACCATTAACAGTTTGTACGAAAGAATTTTTTTAATTACAATCTTTATGAAAATATACTTACATATATATTTTCTTCAGACGTAATCATGAATTTAATGAGTCAATGTGATATTAAACTCATCAGATTTACGGCTAGAACTAGAGTACATAATCTCTAAAACATTAGAGATTACATAATCATCACGAAGGACGAAGATAGTTTATGTAGAACGATTCGTAGAACGATGATTATGCTTGAGGTATATATTGCAAGGTTGAGACGTGTGATGATGTTGTTGTTGTTGGTACTGGTTATGCTGCTGGTGCTGCTGATGGTGGTACTGTTGTTGTCGGTGCTACAAGTGTTGTTGGTGCTGAGGTTGGTGATGATGTTGGTGTAGTAAGTATAGCTTGTAGATCTCGCACCATTCTTGTCAGGATTTCTATCCTACCCTCTATCATTTCTATCCATCCACTCATCTGATTCGATAGATCTTGATTATCAATTCGAAGTTCCCTAACTTCTTCTAATATTCCCCTTCGATTGGTATTCCGAAGTAGAGGTTGAATATTTTCTGAGATTGCAGTAATGCGACCTTCGAGGCGGAATATTTTAGCAAGAAGGGTGAATACAGTGTTACGCACAGGTTCACCGGTGAGTACATCGTTTTCTCCGATGTTAGGAGGTAAGTTTGGTTCGCGGTAGGGCTTGCCTTCTTCATTTCTCCATCAAGTGAGTAAGTCTCGGACCCACCCCCATCTCCTCCAGAAAGAAAAATAACTAAATGGTTGAAGCATTTCTGGTTCATTGATTTCGGAGTCTGCTTCAATATACATCTCGAAATCGCTTCCGGAACTAATGGAATCCAAGCTAGTTGTAGGATCCATCTCTCATGATCAGTTAAAGGGTTTTGATATGAAATGATTTTCAAATATCGAATAATATTCTAATTATATATAGAATATCTATACATACTTCCAAAGATCCCGTGAATTACGGAGAAATTTAAGGAAACGTGTCAGATAAAGTATACAGTGACAGATACGCTAAGATATGGATTAGTAGATATACTAAGATATGAATTTTGTCTATACACTATTCATGCAATCATTGCAGTAAGATGTGTCTAGACTAAGAATGATAAGCAGGTAATTTTCTAAGGATGATAAGCAGATGATTTCCGACAAAAATGATAAGCAAACTTTTGACATGCAGACACGGTCGAAGTTCTGACTCACTAATGCATCCTAACAACTATCAGTTAGACACACTAATGCAAGACCTGGTTCGCTAAGACCACCGCTCTGATACCAACTGAAACAACCCGTCCTTATCCACCTGGACGAAGTCATCAACATTTGGTCCCATTGCGATGATCGACTCCAAGTAATGTCCTTAAAATGAGCTAATGCACAGCGAAAGACTTAATTCGTACCTGAGAATAAACATGCTTAAAAGTGTCAACCAAAAGGTTGGTGAGTTCATAGGTTTATTGTAACAATCATTTCAATATATTAATAGACCACAAGATTTCCGTTTATAAATATATGTACACTCGCAAGTGTATAAAAGTATTCTATAAGTTGTAGGCACCCAGTAACAAGCCTTAACGTTCATGTTTTACCCTCTGAAGTACACCAGATCAGGTGTGTTTAAAATAACCTCGAAGTACTAAAGCATCCCATAGTCAGGATGGGGTTTGTCAGGCCCAATAGATCTATCTTTAGGATTCGCGCCTACCGTACATAGACAAGTAGTTTAATGTTACCAAGCTAAGGGTATATTTCTGGTTTAAACCCACGTAGAATTAGTTTTAGTACTTGTGCCTATTTCGTAAAACATTTATAAAAACAGCGCATGTATTCTCAGTCCCAAAAATATATATAAAAGGGAGCAAATGAAACTCACCATTCTGTATTTTGTAGTAAAAATACATAAGACGACATTGAACAAGTATAAGGTTGGTCTCGGATTCACGAACCTATATCATTTGGATATTTATTAATACACATAACCGTAATCGAATAAGTTTATATATATATATATATATATATATATATATATATATATATATAATTTTATTAATTATATCATTTTTATATATCAATAATATATATATGTCTCATATATTCTTTTTGTATATGAAAATATTGATTTGGTCATGTTATATGTAATATATATATATATATATATATATATATATATATATGTATCATTTTTGTTAAATTAATGATAATGATATTAATAATAACTGGAAAAATGTTAATTATAATGTTAATGGTAGTAATGATAATGATACTTGATAATTCAAACAATATTAATAATGATTATACTTGTTTTAATACAATTAGATTTAAAATAATGATACTCTTAGTAATAATGATAATAATAATACTTTATAATAAAAATTCACTACTAATCATAATCATATCAGCAATATTAACAATGATAATATTAATACCTATGTTAATGATAACAATAATAATTCTATAATTTTTATTAATACTACTTTTATTAATTTTGCTAAGATTACTATAATTAATACCACTTAAATGGTAACCTTAACAATAATAATTACATTAATAATACTTATAAGGTTAATAATAATATTAATAAGGATTATACAACTTTTAATTATGCTAATAATAATAATAATACTAAAAATTATAATACTTGTAATAATTATAACGAATAATAATAATAATAATAACAATAATAAGAATAATAATAATAACAATATCAAAATGAAAACTACCTTAAGAAATATTTCAAAAATAAAACTGCCGCAAGCTAGGATTGAACCCACGACCTCTCGAAACCCGACATCCCACTTAACCACTGGTCCATTGCCCGTTTTTCTATTTAAATACCTTCCTGGTTATTTATAAACCCGTATTATTATTTATCCCTAGTTCCTTCTTCTTCATCAAAGTTTAATTCAACCCGAGACCATAAGAATCATAACCGTTAATCAATTGTTGTGTTTAAGTGTTTTACTAGAAATAGATACGACATGGTTTTGTGGGATTTGAGTTTAACAGAAAAGAATAAAAAAAGAAAACAGAAACACAGATACGTCGTGAAGCATATATGAAACTCGAACATTGTTTCAATTATTTAGACATTTTTAGACGAAGACTTCTTCATGAAATAGGTTTCAAATGATTCGTGGAAACTTTATGATTCATTAATTTTAACAGAAAAGACATACAGAACCTCAATTTGAAATTAGAACAACCGTTTGACTTTTAATCTTTAAACTTTGACTCTCAAATTCGACTTTGATTTAGATAATTAGGAATTGAAACTTTGCAGATACATTCAATAAAGAATTCCTAACATCTCTGCATTTATAGATTTTGAAATTAAATTCGAAATCAAAATTTGACTAAAATTGTGAAGAACAGAGGTTGTAAATGGGTGTTCTTCATTTTTCTGTTTTATTTAATTGAAAAATAGATGTAATGGTTTTTAATTGATATTGATAATGTATAAATGGATGACTTGAATTAACATTTTGATGGATTCATTTATAGCCTAACAATTTGATCGACATGTTATCTCCATCGTACAGGAAAATTGAAAAAAAAAGAAGTAGAAAATGACATGAACTGATTCTTGTTTGTATTGCATTTGATTTGTACTGGTAGCAATTAGACACAGGGAACGAATCTTCAACATGCTGAATAAGGTTGAAAACTGAATACGCGATTTATTTACAATTGTTTAGGTATACAATGTATTTATATATATACTATATTCTTATTTATTTATATATTTGATTTGTATATATTTATTAATGAATTTAAGAAAGTTATTGATTTTTAATAATAATACTAATACTAAGAATAATAGGAATTTATTAATAATAATATTAATACTAATGATAACAAATTAATTATATCAAATTTCGTAATTATGTATTATATATAATAGTAATAATAATAACACTGTTATTCATATTAATTACTTATTCTAAATAATAGTAAAGAAAGTAATAATAATTATATTATTAAAGATGACAAATTAAATGCATTAACTTTCGTATTTTTATATTATCTATAAAATAACTAATACAGAGATTAATTATTAATATTAGTATTTTAGTATTAATAATAATAATAAAAGTAATAATAATATTACTATACCTACTATATTTTAACTTGTCATTATTATATTATTAATTACGTAATATTTAATAATTATGTAATATATTTTATAATAACTTTTGTTTATTATTATTTATAAATCTTATACAAATAATAATTATAAATCATATATATTTATATATGATTCATTTTAAATTACACTTAATCATTCTATATCTTATTTTACATATTTAATTCTAATGTTAAATTTGTATTTTATTGTTTCACATTATTATTTATACACATATATTTATATATTTATATTTATATATTTATATCTATACATATTTATTAATAACAATTATTCATGAATCCTCGAGATTAGTCAAAGGTCAAATGTATACATGAATACAGTTCAAAGTTTTTGAGACTTCAACATTACAAACTTTGCTTATCGTGTCGGAAACATATAAAGATTAAGGTTTAAATTTGATCGGAAATTTCAGGGTCATTACAGATCGTATCCTTCACACCTCTGGCATGGTTTCTGCCTCTGGTTGTTATTGTTGGGATTGTTGTTGTTGCGGTTGTTGTTATTGTTGGAACGGTTATTGTAGTTGTTGTAGTTGTTGTTGGGATTGTTATTGTTGTTGCGGTTAAAGTTGCGGTTGTGGTGGTAGTTATTGCGTTTGTAATTGCGATTATTGTTGTTGTTGTATTGGTGACTCTTGTCACTGTTTTCTTCCCACTTCCTCTTGACTTGTTTCGTGTTGGCTTCTTTGGTCGCTTGCTCTTTAATTCTCCCCTCAATCTGATTTATGAGTTTATGAGCCATTCGACTTGCCTTTTGTATAGAAGTGGGCTCGTGTGAACTCACATCTTCTTGAATCCTTACTGGTAACCCATTTACAAATGCGTCGATCTTCTCTTCTTCATCTTCGAACAATCCCGAACATAATAGGCACAACTCTGTGAATCGTCGTTCATATGTGGTAATATTGAACCCTTGTGTTCGTAACTCTCTAAGTTCTACCTTGAGCTTATTGACTTCGTTTCTAGGATGGTACTGCTCATTCATCAATTGCTTGAATGCCAACCACGGTAGTAATTAAGCAGCATTTTGTCCTACCTGTTCAAGATAGGTGTTCCACCACGTTAACGCAGTACCTGTAAAGGTATGCGTAGCATACTTAAATTTGTCCTCTTCAGTACACTTACTTATGGTAAACACCGATTCAAATTTCTCGGTCCACCGTTTCAATCCAATTGGTCCTTCGGTTCCATCAAATTCTAAAGGTTTGCAGGCAGTGAATTCTTTGTAGGAGCATCCTACATGATTTCTTGTGGAATTAGTTTCACTGCTAGATCCATAGTTATTGTTATTTTGCATCACAGCCTGTACTGCGACTATGTTTGCTGCAAGGAAAACACGTAAATCTTCCTCGCTCATGTTCAAATTCTGACGAGTCGTCGGTGCCATTTCCTTCAAAAATAGCCCAAAAGAATTAAGTTAATCATATAGAATATTAAGAGTAGTCAATAGTATTTCGTAGCATAATATGAACTCATTTATAAAAGCTTTTTCTTCATATTAGCGTTTTATAGTTTTAATTCGGGTAGTACCTACCCGTTAAGTTCATACTTAGTAGCTAATATACAATTTAACTACTACAATTCTATATGAAAAACTGATTATAATAATATTTCGCGTTCAGACTTTTATACAATAATTTACAAACTTACAATACCGCTATTATACATATAGGATGAAATATAGCATATAATAACTTTGCTACTCGGCAGCTATAAAGGCAATTCTAGTTAATACGCAAGTTGTTCGGCAAAAGAAATAAAGACACGTAATTCAAAAGTCCAGAAACAAGTCATGCATTCTGGTTTTACTAAGACGACTTCCCATCCTTGATCTTGTGGAAAGTAACCGTTATGACATTTGGCTAGGCATCATGTTGTAATGTCGTCAAAAGGATGAGGGTTTCATAATGTCCAACAGCCCCGTAATAATCTAAAAACCTTGTTTCTCACCCCAACTACTGAATCCGTCACTTGTGAGAAGGTTTTATTTAAAAGTTGTAACCCGATGTTCTTTTTCTCACTTTGGTAAGAAGCGAACATCACTAACCCGTAAGTATAACATGCTTCTTTATGTTGCATGTTAGAATCTCTCTCTAACTCACGAAACCCTATGTTGGGATATGTTGAGTCAAAATAGGTTCTTAACCCATAGCGTAAAATTGCATTTGGGTTCCCCGCATTTAACGCTTTAAATAAAACACGGCGTAGCTTACGGTCTCCCCAATGTGATATACCCCACCTATCAAAGAAAAGTCTTTTATAAACTAAGGCATTTCTGGAAAGTCTTTCAAATTTTTGACAAGTTAATTTCGCCATAACTAAATGTGCTGATGAATTCTGACCGACTCTAGACAAGATTTCCTCAATCATATCCTCTGGTAGGTCTTCTAAAATATTCGGTTGTCTACCCTTAACGTCCACTTTATTTTTATACTGTAAAATAGAAAAGGATTAGATTCGTAAAAGATAATTAACAAATAATACAAACAATTTTTATATAGAACATAAAAGTACAAGCACACTACAATACATATAATACACAACATAATTACAACCCTCTAATCTGAATCATTGGTTTCTTCTTCTTCGGACTTGGTTCGTTTTCCTAATTTTCTAGGGATATATGGTGTTCCTCTAATACGAGCCGTTGTTTTCCACAATGGTTTAGAAAAACCTGGTGGTTTAGAGGTTCCCGGGTTATTGTTACATTTTAGGAAATACGGATGTTGCCGATACATATAAAGTTCATCGGGGTTGGAATCAGGTTTCTCTATTTTTATACCTTTTCCCCTATTATTTTCTTTTGCTTTATTAAATTGGGTCAAGGTAATTTCTATAACATCATCGGAATCCTCATCGGGATCCGATTCATCAAAAAATTGGTAATCTTCTCAATATTTTGCTTCCTTGGCGGAAACACCATTGACCATTTTTAACTTTGGTCCGTTGGTTGAGGATTTTCTTTTATTTAATCGATTTACTATAGGTATCAATATTTCTTCCTCCGGAACCTCTTCTTCTTCCGGTTCCTCCTCTTCCGGTTCCTCTTCTTCCGGTTCCTCCTCTTCCGGTTCCTCTTCGGGAATTTGTGAATCTTCCCAATATATATTTGACTCTTCATTGTTATTAGGTGAGTCGATGGGATTTGTACTAGAGGTAGACATCTATCACACAATATCAAACATGTTAAGAGATTAATTTATCGCATAATATTTACATGTTACAATTTGTAGTTTCCAAAAAAAAAAAAAAAAAAAAAAAAATTAAGCAATCATTTTTAAAGAAAATACGGTCGAAGTCCAGACTCACTAATGCATCCTAACAAACTCGATAAGACACACTAATGCAAATTTTCTGGTTCTCTAAGACCAACGCTCGGATGCCAACTGAAATGTCCCGTTCATATTGATTATAAACGCTCCATATTAATTGTTTCCGTTGCGAGGTTTTGACCTCTATATGAGACGTTTTTAAAAGACTGCATTCGTTTTTAAAATAAACCATAACTTTTATTTTATCGACAAGGTTAAAAGGACACCACCTAGATTATCAGAAATGATAATCTAAAAATATCACACTTAACATAATTGGTTTACAATATTAATATGTTACAACAAAGTAAACCTCGAATGCAGTTTTAAACAATATTATACAAGCATGCTGACACCAAGTCTTCTTCATATATTAGCATGCAACAGCGGAAGCTCTTAATAATCACCTGAGAATAAACATGCTTTAAACGACAACAAAAATGTTGGTGAGTTATAGGTTTAACCTATATATTATCAAATTAATATAATAGACCACAAGATTTCATTTATTCAATAATCCTACACTCGCAAGTGTATAAAAATCATTCTATGATGAACACCTAGTAACCGAAATTAACATAATGCATATAGAATATTCCCCGTATAATCGCAAGTATGTCATAAATTGGCAATGGCAATCACCATATAAATCGAAGTATTAAAGCATTCCAAATTCAAGAATGGGATTTGTTAGGCCCATAGATCTATCTTTAGGATTCGCGTCAATTAGGGGTCATTTCCTTAATTCTTAGGCTACCAGACTTAAAGGGGCAATATTCGGTTTAATAATCCAACCATAGAATGTAGTTTCGCGTACTTGTGTCTATTTTGTAAAACATTTAGAAAGCTGCATGTATTCTCATCCCAAAAATATTAGATTTTAAAAGTGGGACCATAACTCACTTTCACAGTTTTTTACTTCGTCGGGAAGTAAGACTTGGCCACTGGTCGATTCACGAACCTATAACAAATATGTACATATATATCAAAGTATGTTCAAAATATATTTACAACATTTTTAATACGTTTTACTGTTTTAAGTTTATTAAGTCAGCTGTCCTCGTTAGTAACCTATAACTAGTTGTCCACAACTAGATGTATAGAAATAAATCGATATATTATCTTGAATCAATATATGACCCAGTGTATACACGTCTCAGGCTAGATCACAACTCAAAGTATATACATTTTTGAAATCAACCTCAACCCTGTATAGCTAACTCCAACATTACTGCATATAGAGTGTCTATGGTGGTTCCAAATAATATATATACATGGGTCGATATGATATGTCAAAACATTTGCATACGTGTCTATGGTATCCCAAGATTACATAATATATTAGAATACATGTATAATACAATATGAGTTAGCTAGGATATGATTAATATAGATTTGTTACCAATTTTCACGTAGTTACAACAAGCAAAAATATCCAATTTTGTTTTACCCATAACTTCTTCGTGTTAAATCCATTTTGAGTGATTCAAGTTGCTATGGTTTTATATTGAACTTAAGTTTATGAATCTAAACAGAAAAAGTATAAGTTTATAGTCGGAAATAAAGGTTACAAGTCATTTTTGTAAAGGTAGTCATTTCAGTCGAAAGAACGACGTCTAGATGACTATTTTGGAAAACATACTTCCACTTTGAGTTTAACCATTATTTTTGGATATAGTTTCATGTTCATAAGAAAAATCATTTTCCCAGAGGAACAACTTTTAAATCAAAGTTTATCATAGTTTTTAATTAACTAACCCAAAACAGCCCTCGGTGTTACTACGACGGCGTATATCCAGTTTTACGGTGTTTTTCGTGTTTTTAGGTTTTAAATCATTAAGTTAGCATATCATATAGATATATAACATGTGTTTAGTTGATTTTAAAAGTCAAGTTAGAAGGATTAACTTTTGTTTGCGAACAAGTTTAGAATTAACTAAACAATGTTCTAGTGATTACATGTTCAAATCTTCGAATAAGATAGTTATACATATATGAATCGAATGATGTTATGAACATCATTACTACCTCAAGTTTAGTAGGTAAACCTACTGGAAATGATGAAAAAATAACTTGAGCTTCAAAGGATCTTTGATGGCTTGAAAGTTCTTGAAATAGTATCATGACACAAAAACAAGTTCAAGTAAGATTATTACTCGAATTAAGATAGTTGTAGTTATAGAAATTGAATCAAAGCTTGAATATGAATATTACCTTGATTTAAAAAGATAACCTACTGTAAATAACAAAATTTTCTTGATCTTAGATAATTGCTTGGAATGGATTAGGAAACTTGGAAGTAAACTTGTAAACTTGGAAGTGTTCTTGATGTGTTCTTGAGTAATTATTTTTATGATGATTATAATGTTGGAATTCATCATATTAACAAGTTATATTAACATGCATGTCAAAACCCGATTTTAAAGTGAAGCGGAAGCAATTTTACATAAACAAATTAATATGTGTTTAACCTTTTATACATGAATTCCAAAAGGATCAAGTCTAGAAATATACTCACAAATATAAGAGAGCTAGTAAAGGATGTACCTACTCCTAGTTAGGAGGTTAAAATGATGATGAAGATGATGAACAAGAGTGTAAAATCCTAAACCTTTGATGTACCAACAACACCCTTGAACTTAGTTATGTTTTAGACACTTAATCACCTTTAAACCAAGCTTGTAACCCACTTCCTTTGAACCCAAAATTCTGGACAGCAGCTTGTCAAAAGATGATGGTGAATGGAGTCTCAAAACTATGAAACCTCAAGAGATAACACCCCAAACTTTTGCCCAACACCTAATACTTTAGTTAGGATTTAATTAGACACTTGAATAGAGCTTGGAAAAAAAATAAGAACTCCCTTTTGAGTCTAAAAGGGCCACGGCAGCTGCAGTGCAGAAAAATGAGTTATGCAGTTTTTTTTCAAGCTAAAATGTGGAGATACACTTAAGTGAAGTGGTCAAGCTTTGGTTCAAGTAAATAGAATGCCCCTCTAAAGTTGTGTGTGAGTTGGAAGTAACAAATGAGCATGGGATATTGCCTTGAAGACCAAAAATTCTGCACACTCTTTTTATAAAATAATAACGTTATATATATATATATATATATATATATATATATATATACATAAACTTGATATATATATATATACATAAACTTGATATATATATATATATATATATATATATATATATATATATATATATATATATATGTATAAACATGTATTTATTTTGTTACTTTCACATTTTATAAACATTTTTATAAAATATAACACAACATAATCATTTAAACCTATAAACAATTATATATAAATTATCCAAATAATTTATCTCAAGTGATCATACTTTAGAAAACCGATTTTCTAAAGTCCAAGTGTCGCATATTTATTTAATGACCCAATCGTCAAGACTAAATACGTTTTAAGGTGTTGGTAAGTTTGTTATTGGGTATGACCCGACTTGGATCATAACATACTAGCCACATTAATTTAATATGTCGCTCGGGCATACGAAATTCCTTCAATCTCCCACTTGCACGAGAAACATAAGAAATTAATGCAAGTGATGGATACCACCTAACGACCGTCCATCACCCCCAATATGTTATGACTTTGTGCCATTCAATAACATCATCCCTTTCGAGTTCCCATCTCGAATATGAATAGGTGAATCTTTCATTTATCCTTTCATCCTAGATGTCATGTTAATTCCAAGAGATACAGAGTGATCACTCTCTTTTAGATTTAACTTTATCAGGCCTTAGACATCTGACTCTCAACGAATAAGAGGGACAAATTCCTTTTTGACTACATACGTCCTAAATATGTACTTTGTATTATACCTGAGCTCTTCCTTATGGACTACCATTTTCAGAATAGCGAAGGAAGGAATCAAGGTACAATATTTGGTAAATATTCGAACTCAATATGTATCTCAGGTCAGAGGATACAATGATATTCGCCTTTACTCAAGATTACATGTGATCTACCACAAAGGCTCCATTTAGTAAGTCTTGAGGGAGGGTCTTCCAATATTTGTATCCCACAAATATCTATGAACCTTGGTTGCAACCTTGCCCCACATTTCTCCCGTGAATGTATACCAATCCAAGTACATAATAGTCTAAACCTCACACTTGTTCCCACAAATGTAATCGACTACGGAATTTAGAATAATTACTTATTCATGGATAAAATATGCAAAATAGGAACATAACTCAACATAAATTAATACCATAATTATATTAATGAGTTTGAACAATTTCGTTCCGTAACAATACTTAAAACAGATCATGACCAATCACTAGAATATCGAAGCCCTAAAGCACAAACATGTCCTGCATGTTTTGATCCATGTAAGAGCTTCGTGAGTGGATCCGCTATGTTAAGATCTGTGTGAACTTTGCGAATACATATCTTTCCCTTTTCAACTTCATCCCTTATGTAGTTGAATCTCCGCTCAATGTGATGGGTCTTTTGATGAGCACGAGGTTCTTTGATTTGAGCAATCGCACCCTCGTTGTCACTAAAGATCTCAAGAGGGTCCTGAATGGAAGGGACTACTCCTAAGTCGTCGATAAATTTCTTCATCCATGCAGATTCCTGAGCTGCCAATGATGCGGCGATGTACTCTGACTCTGTAGTGGATAGAGCAACAACATCCTGTTTTGAACTCTTCCAAGAGACCACACCTCCATTTAATGTGAAGACATAGCCGGATTGTGATCGAGAATCATCTCGATCAGTTTGGAAACTTGCGTCCACGTAACCCTTTACAGCAAGTTCCTCCTCACCAGACCCGTATATTAGAAACATATCCTTAGTTCTTCTAAGGTATTTCAATATACTTTTAACAGCAATCCAATGATTGTTTCCTGGGTTATTCTGGTATCTACTTGTCAAGCTTAGGGCGCACGACACATCCGGTCTAGTGCATATCATTGCATACATGATTGACCCAATAGCAGATGCATATGGGACTTTCTTCATTCTCTCCTGTTCATCTTTCGTGGTGGGGCACTGAGATGAACTAATGAGCGTTCCTCTTTGAATAGGTACCAAACCTTTCTTAGAGTTCTCCATCTTGAACCTTTTCAAGATCTTTTCAATGTATGCACTTTGATTCAAACCTATCAGTTTCTTGGATCTATCCCTGTAGATCCCGATCCCCAAAATGTATTGTGCTTCTCCAAGATCCTTAATGGAGAAGCATTTACTCAACCAAGTTTTAATACCTTGCATCGCCGGAATATCATTTCCAAATAACAATATATCATCCACATATAGTACAAGGAACATGATAGTGCTCCCACTAGCTTTCTTATATACACAAGCTTCATCACCATTTTTAATGAAGCCAAATTTCTCGGCTTCCTCATTAAAATGACGATTCCACATTCTAGATGCTTGTTTCAATCCGTAGATTGACTTCTTTAACTTGCATACCTTTTTAGGATGTTTCGGATCAACAAAACCTTCAGGCTGAACCATATAGACATCTTCCACAAGGTATCCATTTAGGAAAGCGGTCTTGACATCCATTTGCCATATTTCGTAATCATAATGAGCAGCAATGGCAAATAATATCCTAATAGACTTTAGCATTGCCACAGGCGAAAAAGTTTCATCATAGTCAACCCCTTGAGTTTGAGTGAAACCTTTTGCTACAAGTCTAGCTTTATATGTATCCAAGTTTCCATGTATGTCAGTTTTCATTTTGAAAAGCCATTTACAATCAACTAGCCTTGAGCCAGAAGGTTGTATAACCAGTTCCCAAACTTGGTTGTCATACATGGATTGCATCTCGGCGTTCATCGCTTCCTGCCATTTATCTTTATCAATCCTTGATAAAGCATCTTTGTAGTTTATGGGTTCATCCAAATCAACCACATAGCAACCATCCATGAGAAACCTATATCTCTCGGGAGGATTACTAGTCCTACTAGATCTTTGAACGTCTTGTATACTTTGATCAACCACTTGATCATTCTCAACATTTTCATGTTGAGTGCTAGTGTCAACCAATTGTGTATCAATTACTTGATCTTGAACCTCTTCAAAATCTATCTTCCTTTCACTATTACCTTCCATTAGGAACTTAGTTTCAAGGAATTCTGCTTTTCGAGCAACAAATACATTTTGCTCGATCGGATCATAGAAATAGTATCCCATATCATCCTTGGGATATCCTATGAAGATACACTTCGTGGATCGAGCATGCAACTTATTAGCATCATAGCGCTTAGGATAAGCTTCACATCCCCACACTTTCAAGTATGATAGAGAAGGAGGTTTTCCAAACCACATCTCGTGAGGAGTTCGTTCCACTTTCTTGGTTGGGGCCATATTTAAAATACGAGCCGCGGAGCTTAGACAATAACCCCAAAATGATAGAGGTAACTAGCTTCTTGACATCATAGATCGAACCATATCCATTAGGGTTCGGTTCCTCCTTTCGAAAACTCCATTAAGTTGGGGTGTTCCTGGTGGAGTAAGTTGTGAGATAATCCCACGACTCCTAAGATGATCTTGGAAGGCATCGCTTAGGTATTCACCTCCTCTATCGGTACGAAGTACCTTAATTTTCTTATTGAGTTGATTTTGTACTTCGTTTTGATATTCTTTGAATGCTTCAAAAGTTTCGTCCTTGTGTCTTAATAAGTAGACATATCCAAAACGACTAAAGTCATCAATGAAAGTAATAAAGTATCTTTCACCATTCCTAGTCATGGGCTTAAAGGGTCCACATACATCCGAATGTATTAATCCCAATAAGTCTTTAGCCCTTTCATTGGTCCCTTTGAAAGGTGCTTTAGTCATTTTGCCTTGTAAACAAGATTCACATACATCAAACGAGTCTATCTCATTTGATTTCAAAAGTCCATTCTTTTGAAGTGTATACATTCAGTTCTTGTTTATGTGACCAAGGCGACAATGCCATAAGTAGGAATCACTCAAATCCCTTTTGAGTTTCTTGGTGCTTGTATGGTATATTGAGCTACTAGATGATGTGTCATCATGAACCAATTCATAAATTCCTTTTGAAGGCGAAGCCTTAAAATAGAATACATTATCTAAATAAATGTGGATATCATCATTAACAAAATTAAGATTAAAACTACATTGTTTTAAACGGGAAACTGAAATAATGTTTCGACATAAATCCGGTGCATACAAAACATTGTTCAAAATAAGTTCCAAACCACTTGGAAGCTTTAACACAAAGTCTCCTTGAGCCTTCACTTGCACTTTGGCTCCATTACCCATAAAGAGACTTGATGTTCCCGCTTGCTTGCTACTTCTTTTGAACCCCTGCAAAGAATTGCAAATGTGAGTTCCACATCCAGTGTCTAATACCCATGTATTAGAAGAAGTAATACTAAGCTCTATATATACCATATATATATTACCTGAGGATTGCCCTGCATCCCTCTTTTCCTTCAACTCCTTAAGGTAGACCGGGCAGTTTCGTTTCCCGTGACCCATTTCACCGCAACCGAAACATGGATCTTCCTTGGGGTTTGCTTGTCCGGCAACCTTTTGCTTCTTATTATTGTTTTTGGTTGGGCTAACCATCTTCCCCTTTCCCTTGCCTTGATGAGCGGGTCCTTTCCTCTTAGCCGCCTTTGGCTTAGAGGTGTTATTACCTTTGGACCCACCATCATTGACCATTAGCACGGGTGAAGCCCTCTTACCCATGCTAGTTTCCGCCATCCTAAGCATGCCATGAAGTTCGCCAATGGTCTTATCCATTCCATTCATATTGTAATTGATTACAAATTGGTCAAACCTCTTTGACAAGGAGTTTAGGATAAGATCTGTGGCTAGCTCATTAGATATGTTAAGATTAAGACGGTTTGCACGATCAATGAGGCTTTTCATCTTAAGGACATAAGAGGAAATGGATTGGGTGTCATCCATACGACATGCATGTAGCGCTCGAACCGTTTCGAAGCGCTCGACACGAGCTTATTGAAGGAACATCTCCTTCAATTGAGTGATCATGTCATATGCACTATGATGCTCGAAATCCTTTTGGAGTTCGGGTATCATAGTCCCAAGCATTAGGCAAGCGACTTCCACCGAATCGGCGCAATACTTATCCCAATAAGCCATGCCCTCTACATCTTCCTCATCCGGTTGGTCGGGAATAGGGTCCTCCAACACATACGCTTTATCCTCAAGTTTAAGGACAATTCTAAGATTACGGAACCAATCCATAAAGTTTGTATGGTTGAGTTTGTCTTTCTCTAGGAGAGACCTTAACGATAGGTTGTTTAGGTTAAGTGGTGCATTTTGCATGTTGTTGTTGTTATTGGCGGCCATCTACAAAATTTAACAAAGTTCATTTAAGTATCGATTTTAAATTTAATAAACAATACCCTTTTATATTTTAATTGACTTATTAAATATTAGAATCCAACGGTAAATCAAATTTCAGTTAGGTGACCTTTATCCCGTTATTTGATTTAGCTAGGTAGTCATTTATATGACAATTGCAATCCTTTTGCAACTTCTAAATTATGGGATCATGCAATCCTTTTGCATGGCATATTTATCCCATCAACGCCTATTTGTTCCTCATGCTTCGGTGACCCTAAGTTCATGATTCTCAAATCAAGTCGTCCTATTTGTGTAAACATGTAAAATTAACATACAAGTGGTTAGGTGACCTTTATCCCACAAGCATGTGAATTTTACCTTAACCATATTAGTTAGCTCATAACGGTTAGGTGACCGTTATCCCGTTATGAGTTCCCTACTATGTTCAAGTGTCCCACAAAAGGATGGCGTTTAACTTGTTTACCTTATTTTAGTTTAAGGGATTTTAAGTTTTCATAAATTCTAGTTTAAGAAAACATTTGCCATACACCAACATACATTTGGTATATAGCATATTATGAAAAACCTATTTTCATGTCCTTAGTAATAAAACCAATTACTTGATATAAACCATTTTATATACATTGTCATCATGTCCTTAATAACCATTTATTAGTGTCCTTTTGTTGTTTTTAATATAACCAATTATAATTGCATTTTGCAAGTTGTTAATATGTGATTTTACTTGTATCATCCAAACATACAAACACAATAATCATACAAGCATGCATAACAACAATGTTCACAATCAAGCCAAGGTGGTGGACACTTGTTTAGCCGAAAACAAGTGTCACCTAAAGGGTTAGATCACAAAGTAAGAGATTTTTCAAAATCTCCCACTTAATCTTGCATCCATATGCTCCATCTTGTGTTCTTCATTCATCATCTTGAATCTTCTTTTCTTTTTACAAAAAAATATACAACCTAATACATTTTTTCTAGGAAAAAGAAATTACAACCTAATCTATTTTACATACCAAAATAAAATAAATTACATTGTCAAATTACAAGATTATTACAAACCAAATGAATGAATAAATATTACAAACCATAAGAATGAATAAATCAACCAAATCATACACACATCCAACCACAAGGTCAAGGCTTGATTGTGAACAACAACTAACAACAAAACATGACCAAATTTGAAGCTCCAAACCCCTTTTGGAAGCCCCATAAATTTGGCCATTTTAACATCCCACCCAAAACCCAAAATTTTTACATACTAGTTTCATGCATGTTACTAGATTGTAATCTAAATGGGTTTTTAAGCCAAATACAAGAAGCATATTTCTATGACCTCGGCTCTAGATACCATTGTTGGAATTCATCATATTAACAAGTTATATTAACATGCATGTCAAAACCCGATTTTAAAGTGAAGCGGAAGCAATTTTACATAAACAAATTAATATGTGTTTAACCTTTTATACATGAATTCCAAAAGGATCAAGTCTAGAAATATACTCACAAATATAAGAGAGCTAGTAAAGGATGTACCTACTCCTAATTAGGAGGTTAAAATGATGATGAAGATGATGAACAAGAGTGTAAAATCCTAAACCTTTGATGCACCAACACCACCCTTGAACTTAGTTATGTTTTAGACACTTAATCACCTTTAAACCAAACTTGTAACCCACTTCCTTTGAACCCAAAATTCTGGACAGCAGCTTGTCAAAAGATGATGGTGAATGGAGTCTCAAAACTATGAAACCTCAAGAGATAATACTCCAAACTGTTGCCCAACACCTAATACTTTAGTTAGGATTTAATTAGACACTTGAATAGAGCTTGGAAAAAAAATAAGAACTCCCTTTTGAGTCTAAAAGGGCCACGGCAGCTGCAGTGCAGAAAAATGAGTTATGCAGTTTTTTTTCAAGCTAAAATGTGGAGATACACTTAAGTGAAGTGGTCAAGCTTTGGTTCAAGTAAATAGCATGCCCCTCTAAAGTTGTGTGTGAGTTGGAAGTAACAAATGAGCATGGGATATTGTCTTGAAGACCAAAAATTCTGCACACTCTTTTTATAAAATAATAATGTTATATATATATATATATATATATATATATATATATATATATATATATATATATATATATATATATATATATATATATATCAAGTTTATGTATATATATATATATATATATATATATATATATATATAAACATGTATTTATTTTGTTACTTTCACATTTTATAAACATTTTTATAAAATATAACACAACATAATCATTTAAACCTATAAACAATTATATATAAATTATCCAAATAATTTATCTCAAGTGATCATACTTTAGAAAACCGATTTTCTAAAGTCCAAGTGTCGCATATTTATTTAATGACCCAATCGTCAAGACTAAATACGTTTTAAGGTGTCGGTAAGTTTGTTATTGGGTATGACCCGACTTGGATCATAACATACTAGCCACATTAATTTAATATGTCGCTCGGGCATACGAAATTCTTTCATATAAGTAATAACCAAAGCTTGTATTTGATGATTTTTGCTGGAAAAATAGTAAATTAGACATTCATGGAAGAGTGTGTGTGTTTTGAGAGAGAATTAGAAAGAAAATTGGAAGTGAATTGGAGTAGGTGGTGAGTGGTGAAGGTGAGTGGGGTTAAAATGAGTTCTTGTTTTTGTTTCCTTGCTCATAAGTCATGCTAGATGTTAAATGATGGTTCCTACATGGTTAGATGACTTACATGGGCTGCTAAGAGCTGATCATTGGAGTGTATATACCAATAGTAAATACATTTAGAAGCTGTGTATTATATAAGTACAAATACGAGTGCATACGAGTAGAATTGTTGATGAAAATGAATGAGGATGTAATCGTAAGCATTTTTGTTAAGTAGAAGTACTTGGATAAGTATCTTGAAGTCTTTCAAAAGTGTATGAATACATATTAAAACACTACATGTATATACATTTTAACTGAGTCGTTAATTTATCGTTAGTCGTTACATGTAAATGTTGTTTTGAAACCTTTAAGTTAACGATCTTGTTAAATGTTGTTAACACATTGTTTATTATATCTAATGAGATGTTAAATTATTACATTATCATGATATAATGATGTATTAATATATCTTAATATGATATATACAGTTAAATGTCGTTACAACGATAATCGTTACATATATGTCTAGTTTCGAAATCCTTAAGTTAGTAGTCTTGTTTTTACATATGTAGTTCATTGTTATTATACTTAATGATATGTTTAATTATCATTTAACATGTTTATATATAGTGTATCAATATCTTAAAATGATTCATATGTAATTAGTAAGACATTGTTATAACGATAATCGTTATATATACCGTTTTCAAGTTTCTTAATTCAATAGTCTCATTTTTATGTATATAACTCATTGTTAAAATACTTAATGAGGTGCATACTTATCATAATATCATGATAACTATATATATATATATATATATATATAACTATATATATATATATATATATATATATATATATATATATATATATATATATATATTTATATATCCATATGTATGTCATCATATAGTTTTTACAAGTTTTAACGTTCGTGAATCGTCGGTTAACTTGGGTGGTTAATTGTCTATATAAAACCTATTTCAATTAATCAAGTCTTAACAAGTTTGATTGCTTAACATGTTGGAAACACTTAATCATGTAAATATCAATTTCATTTAATATATATAAACATGGAAAAGTTCGGGTCACTACATTAACCATCACCATCTTTGTTACCTTCTTTTCTTGATCGAACCCATAATCTTCCTTACTGCTCAATACTATGCCCTTCTGTTTACACTATTCCGTTCGAAAACCAACACCAAGCTAGAACTAAACAAAGAAACCCACTTGTCTTTTGCTATTGTTTCCTGTTCGATACCATCACCACACAAGCACCACTTCGAACCCGAACACCATCTTCAACCCAAACCCACCTACAATCGAAGGAGTTGTTGCTATTTTCTGTTTTCTTTTCGATCAAACCCACACCATCAATTATTATTCGAAACTGTATAGTATTCAGTCCATTGTATTTCTCAAAACTACGAATAACCAAATCGAACACCCTAACATACTACTGGTCCGTTATTTTTATTTGAATTATTCAATGATGAACGATGATGATCAAACCCACCAAGAACAACCCATAATCAAACACCATCAACCAACGAACACGAACAACCATTGCAAACCATCGCAGACCCACCAAAACTGATGGTTGTTTTATTTTTTTTGTTTCTTCTCTGTTGAAAACCACCCATGTCCATCACCTTTGCTTCACCCAAAAGCCACCATAAACATGGCCATTAACTGCGGCTGCTACTAGCTGTTACAGCTGTGTTCACCATCATCCATGGAGTTTTAATCGAGCACCATCACCATTAAATAGCTGTAATATGCTACTGCTATCTTGTTGCGGCTATGGTTATTAAATAAGAATGATGATATAATAGCGAATATTTTATGATTAATGATGATGAACTGGAAAGATAAAGATGGTGCGTGTATCTTTCCAGTTAGGCTGCTAATCATTTAACAAAAAGAAAAAAGAAAAATAAAAAAAAAAGAAATCGACTACTTGTTAAGCTGCCATATTCCAATTTTCCTAATTGGGATTTTTGATTGGAGTTATTAACTTGCTAACTGGACTACTAGAGTTTGTTGGGCTGTATTAAGTTATTGGACTTTCTATTCTGGACTCTATGATTCGGTTATATTTTTGGGCCTAGACCCAATTGTGGTTAATCATGAAACGAAGAAGAAGAAGAAGAACTGACTGAGATGGGTTAAATCTTTTTAATTTGGTATAAACACAGAAAATATTAAGTGGTGTAGTGGTTAAGGGTATGAGTGTTAAGCGGGAGGTCTCAAGTTCGAGCCCGAGCTGCGACATTATTTTTTTGAAGCTATTTCTTTAAGGTAGTATACTTGTTATTCATATCATTATTATTATTATTATTATTATTATTATTATTATTATTATTATTATTATTATTATTATTATTATTATTATTATTATTATTATTATTATTATTATTATTATTATTATTATTTTTACTACTAATATCATTATTATTATTATTACAACTATATTATCATTATTATTATTATTATTATTATTATTATTATTATTATTATTATTATTATTATTATTATTATTATTATTTTTACTACTAATATCATTATTATTAACATTACTAACTATAACTTTAGTTTTAAATGTATTTTTGTATATAAAATATAACTCTATTTTTATGATCTTAAACCAAAGAGATAGATATTATAAGTTAGATACAAACATTAGATATATAGAAGTATATATAATAAGTATACTACTTTTACTAATAAAATACTTTTTGTTCATTGACGTTTTAATATAACTCGAATTTATAAAAAATACTATCATATTAAAAATTATGAGTATTTAAAAATATTAATACTAAGTATTTATTCAAAATATATAAAGTAGATAATATATTATTATGAAAATTTAATAAAATTTATAAAATAAAAATATCTAAGTAATTATTAATATTAAATTTAATATCACAAGTATATTACTAATATCAAAATATATATTTATTTGAATATTATTACATGTGTTAATATACATACTTGATATAGGTTCGTGAATCTGAGGCCAACCTTGCATTGTGCAGTATCGTCGTATGCATATTTTTACTACAAAATATCGTATCGTGATTGTCATTACTCACTTTTTATATATATTTTGGGACTGAGAATACATGCGCTGCTTTTATAACTGTTTTACGAAATAGACACAAGTACTTGAAACTACATTCTATGGTTGGATTATTATACCGGATATCACCCTTTTTAGCTTGGTAGCCTAAGAATTAGGGAACAGACCCCCTAATTGACGCGAATCCTAAAGATAGATCTATTGGGCCTAACAAACCCCATCCATGTTATGGATGCTTTAGTACTTCGATTTTATATACAGATGAGTGTACCTGCATATTTGGGGATATTCTAGATGCATTTGTTAATGTCGGTTACCAGGTGTTCACCATATGAATGAATTTTAATTCGCAGGTTATGCGTACTATTTTATTACACAGGTTATGTGTAATATAAAAATGAAATCTTGTGGTCTATTAAAATTATAGAAATGATTGATTACGATAAACCAATGAACTCACCAACCTTTTGGTTGACACTTGAAAGCATGTTTATTCTTAGGTATGAAAGAAATCTTCCGCTGTGCATTTGCTCATTTTAGAGATATTACTTGGAGTCATTCATGACATATTTCAAAAGACGTTGCATTCGAGTCGTTGAGTTCATCAAGATTATTATTAAGTCAATTATAGTTGGATATATTATGAAATGGTATGCATGCCGTCAACTTTCGATGTAAAGAAAGCTTGTCTTTTAAAAACGAATGCAATGTTTGTAAAATATATCATATAGAGGTCAAATACCTCGCAGTGTAATCATATGTTATTGTATTCGTCCTTATAGATTAGGACGAGTCGTCTCATTATGCCGTACTGGAGCTTAAGATTGGTGTCCTATTGGGTTACGTAGGTTGGCAAACTGTTTTAAAAGCAAGATAAAACTAGCAATATGTAAAGGGTCCAAAATGTAAAACAATGTAATACGAACAATGATTCTCAGCTTAAAGATAAAAAGTAATCCTCATCTTAATTCATTTTCATTAATAGATTACAACAACAACAAAAACAAAACTCAATACTACATAAGTGCTGTATGGGAAAAGTGAGATATAGACAATTAATTTTCATTAATAGATTAATTATTAATTATACTTAATAAAAAGAAACAAAATTAATTGTCATAGGTCGCTCGCCCCTATCTTATCAAAAGAGTGAAGCTTACAAACTAGACAAAATACAACATAGGTTTTTTGAGATCGACTCAATCCTAATTTAATAAAACTAATAGATCACTTGTTACCGTGATTATGACGTAGTAGCGAATTTGAGGTTTTTGAAAGGAAAATAGGGTTTTTGATTTAGACGTAGCAACATCAAATTTTGAATGTAAAAACCGTGATTGTCAAAATTTAGTGTTAATTTATACGGAAAGGATTAGAGGGTGATGTAACAAAATTAGTGGAAGTTGGGGTTAAAAAGAAATAAAAAATTAATAATTTGGAAATATGGTGTCAAATTGTATTTTATCTATCATGTAGTTAACTAATGCTCATATACAGTCAAATTTGAAGCCCCGTATGAAATGTCCCGTTCTTATTGATTAAAAACGTTCCATATTAATTGATTTCGTTGCGAGGTTTTGACCTCTATATGAGACGTTTTTCAAAGACTGCATTCATTTTTAAAACAAACCATAACCTTTATTTCATAGATAAAGGTTTTAAAAAGCTTTACGTAGATTATCAAATAATGATAATCTAAAATATCCTATTTACACACTACCATTACATAATGGTTTACAATACAAATATGTTACAACAAAATAAGTTTCTTGAATGCAGTTTTTACACAATATCATACAAACATGGACTCCAAATCTTGTCCTTATTTTAGTATGCAACAGCGGAAGCTCTTAATATTCACCTGAGAATAAACATGCTTTAAACGTCAACAAAAATGTTGGTGAGTTATAGGTTTAACCTATATATATCAAATCGTAACAATAGACCACAAGATTTCATATTTCAATACACATCCCATACATAGAGATAAAAATCATTCATATGGTGAACACCTGGTAACCGACATTAACAAGATGCATATATAAGAATATCCCCATCATTCCGGGACACCCTTCGGATATGATATAAATTTCGAAGTACTAAAGCATCCGGTACTTTAGATGGGGTTTGTTAGGCCCAATAGATCTATCTTTAGGATTCGCGTCAATTAGGGTGTCTGTTCCCTAATTCTTAGATTACCAGACTTAATAAAAAGGGGCATATTCGATTTCGATAATTCAACCATAGAATGTAGTTTCACGTACTTGTGTCTATTTTGTAAATCATTTATAAAACCTGCATGTATTCTCATCCCAAAAATATTAGATTTTAAAAGTGGGACTATAACTCACTTTCACAGATTTTTACTTCGTCGGGAAGTAAGACTTGGCCACTGGTTGATTCACGAAAGTATAACAATATATACATATATATATCAAAGTATGTTCAAAATATATTTACAACACTTTTAATATATTTTGATGTTTTTGTAGTGACCCGAACTTTTCCATGTTTATATATATTAATTGAGATTGATATTTACATGATTAAATGTTTCCAACATGTTAAGCAATCAAACTTGTTAAGACTTGATTAATTGAAATATGTTTCATATAGACAATTGACCACCCAAGTTGACCGGTGATTCACGAACGTTAAAACTTGTAAAAACTATATGATGACATATATATGGATATATATATATATAGTTAACATGATACTATGATAAGTAAACATATCATTAAGTATATTAACAATGAACTACATATGTAAAAACAAGACTACTAACTTAATGATTTTTAAACGAGACATATATGTAACGATTATCGTTGTAAAGACATTTAATGTATATATATCATATTAAGAGATATTCATACATGATAATATCATGATAATATAATAATTTAAAATCTCTTTTGATATTATAAACATTGGGTTAACAACATTTAACAAGATCGTTAACCTAAAGGTTTCAAAACAACATTTACATGTAACGACTAACGATGACTTAACGACTCAGTTAAAATGTATATACATGTAGTGTTTTAATATGTATTTATACACTTTTGAAAGACTTCAATACACTTATCAAAATACTTCTACTTAACAAAAATGCTTACAATTACATCCTCGTTCAGTTTCATCAACAATTCTACTCGTATGCACCCGTATTCATACTCGTACAATACACAGCTTTTAGATGTATGTACTACTGGTATATACACTCCAATGATCAGCTCTTAGCAGCCCATGTGAGTCACCTAACACATGTGGGAACCATCATTTGGCAACTAGCATGAAATATCTCATAAAATTACAAAAATATGAGTAATCATTCATGACTTATTTACATGAAAACAAAATTACATATCCTTTATATCTAATCCATACACCAACGACCAAAAACACCTACAAACACTTTCATTCTTCAATTTTCTTCATCTAATTGATCTCTCTCAAGTTCTATCTTCAAGTTCTAAGTGTTCTTCATAAATTCCAAAAGTTCTAGTTTCATAAAATCAAGAATACTTTCAAGTTTGCTAGCTCACTTCCAATCTTGTAAGGTGATCATCCAACCTCAAGAAATCTTTGTTTCTTACAGTAGGTTATCATTCTAATACAAGGTAATAATCATATTCAAACTTTGGTTCAATTTCTATAACTATAATAATCTTATTTCAAGTGATGATCTTACTTGAACTTGTTTTCGTGTCATGATTCTGCTTCAAGAACTTCGAGCCATCCAAGGATCCATTGAAGCTAGATCCATTTTTCTCTTTTCCAGTAGGTTTATCCAAGGAAATTAAGGTAGTAATGATGTTAATAACATCATTCGATTCATACATATAAAGCTATCTTATTCGAAGGTTTAAACTTGTAATCACTAGAACATAGTTTAGTTAATTCTAAACTTGTTCGCAAACAAAAGTTAATCCTTCTAACTTGACTTTTAAAATCAACTAAACACATGTTCTATATCTATATGATATGCTAACTTAATGATTTAAAACCTGGAAACACGAAAAACACCGTAAAACCGGATTTACGCCGTCGTAGTAACACCGCGGGCTGTTTTGGGTTAGTTAATTAAAAACTATGATAAACTTTGATTTAAAAGTTGTTATTCTGAGAAAATGATTTTTATTATGAACATGAAACTATATCCAAAAATTATGGTTAAACTCAAAGTGGAAGTATGTTTTCTAAAATGGTCATCTAGACGTCGTTCTTTCGACTGAAATGACTACCTTTACAAAAACGACTTGCAACTTATTTTTCCGACTATAAACCTATACTTTTTCTGTTTAGATTCATAAAATAGAGTTCAATATGAAACCATAGCAATTTGATTCACTCAAAACGGATTTAAAATGAAGAAGTTATGGGTAAAACAAGATTGGATAATTTTTCTCATTTTAGCTACGTGAAAATTGGTAACAAATCTATTCCAACCATAACTTAATCAACTTGTATTGTATATTATGTAATCTTGAGATACCATAGACACGTATACAATGTTTCGACCTATCATGTCGACACATCTATATATATTTCGGAACAACCATAGACACTCTATATGTGAATGTTGGAGTTAGCTATACAGGGTTGAGGTTGATTCCAAAATATATATAGTTTGAGTTGTGATCAATACTGAGATACGTATACACTGGGTCGTGGATTGATTCAAGATAATATGTATCGATTTAGTTCTGTACATCTAACTGTGGACAACTAGTTGTAGGTTACTAACGAGGACAGCTGACTTAATAAACTTAAAACATCAAAATATATTAAAAGTGTTGTAAATATATTTTGAACATACTTTGATATATATGTATATATTGTTATAGGTTCGTGAATCAACCAGTGGCCAAGTCTTACTTCCCGACGAAGTAAAAATCTGTGAAAGTGAGTTATAGTCCCACTTTTAAAATCTAATATTTTTGGGATGAGAATACATGCAGGTTTTATAAATGATTTACAAAATAGACACAAGTACGTGAAACTACATTCTATGGTTGAATTACCGAAATCGAATATGCCCCTTTTTATTAAGTCTGGTAATCTAAGAATTAGGGAACAGACACCCTAATTGACGCGAATCCTAAAGATAGATCTATTGGGCCTAACAAACCCCATCCAAAGTACCGGATGCTTTAGTACTTCGAAATTTATATCATATCCGAAGGGTGTCCCGGAATGATGGGGATATTCTTATATATGCATCTTGTTATTGTCGGTTACCAGGTGTTCACCATATGAATGATTTTTATCTCTATGTATGGGATGTGTATTGAAATATGAAATCTTGTGGTCTATTGTTACGATTTGATATATATAGGTTAAACCTATAACTCACCAACATTTTTGTTGACGTTTAAAGCATGTTTATTCTCAGGTGAATACTAAGAACTTCCGCTGTTGCATACTAAAATAAGGACAAGATTTGGAGTCCATGTTTGTATGATATTGTGTAAAAACTGCATTCAAGAAACTGATTTCGATGTAACATATTTGTATTGTAAACCATTATGTAATGGTCGTGTGTAAACAGGATATTTTAGATTATCATTATTTGATAATCTACGTAAAGCTTTTTAAACCTTTATTTATGAAATAAAGGTTATGGTTTGTTTTAAAAATGAATGCAGTCTTTGAAAAACGTCTCATATAGAGGTTAAAACCTCGCAACGAAATCAATTAATATGGAACGTTTTTAATCAATAAGAACGGGACATTTCAGTTGGTATCCGAGCGTTGGTCTTAGAGAACCAGAATTTTGCATTAGTGTGTCTTATTGAGTTTGTTAGGATGCATTAGTGAGTCTGGACTTCGACCGTGTTTACTTGAAAAATGATTGCTTAACAAATTTTGTTGGAAACTATATATTTTTAACATGTGAATATTATGTGATATATTAATCTCTTAACGCGTTTGATATTATGTGATAGATGTCTACATCTAGAACAAGTACCATTGACTCACCTAATAATAATGAAGAGTCAAATGTAAATTGGAATGATTCGTGGACTGATTCACAAGTTCCCGAAGAGGAACCGGAAGAAGAGTCGGAACCGGAAGAAGAATCGGAACCGGAAGAAGAATCGGAATCGGAAGAAGAAATAGAACCGGCGGGGGAAATAATAAAACGGTTAAGTAAAAGAGAATCCTCAACCAACCGACCAAGGTTAATTATGGTCAATGGTGTTTCCGCCAAGGAAGCAAAATATTGGGAGGATTACAAATTCTCCGATGAATCAGATTCCGACGAGAATTCCGATGATGTTATAGAAATTACCCCAACTGAATTTAAAAAGGCAAAAGAAAATAATAAGGGAAAGGGCATAAAAATAGAGAAATCTAATTCCAACCCCGATGAACTTTATATGTATCGTCAACCCCCGAAGTCTTTAAGTTGTAACAATGACCCGGGAACCTCTAAACCACCAGGTTTTTCTAAACCAATGTGGATCACGACGGCTCGTATTAGGGGAACATCATATATCCCTAGAAACTTGGCAAAACGAACCAAAACCGAAGAAGAAGAAACAAGCGAGTCGGAATAAGATAGTTGTATTCGTGTGGTGTAATATATGTAATATAGTGTGCTTATGCTTTATGATATATGTAAAAATTGCTTGTATTAATAAGTATTTTTTTTATGAATCTAACTCTTGTCTATTTTACAGTATAAAAACACAAAATGGATAGACAACCCAATATTTTAAGAGACCTACCCGGAGACATGATTGATGAAATCTTGTCTAGAGTCGGTCAGAATTCTTCGGCACAACTATTTAAGGCGAGATCAGTTTGTAAGACATTCGAAGAACGTTCCAAGAATGCCTTGGTTTATAAAAGGCTTTCGTTCGAAAGATGGGGGATATCACATTGGGAAACCAATAAGTTATGATGTGTTTACTTTGACGCATATATTGCGGGGAACCCAAATGCTATTTTACGCAATGGGTTAAGAAATTATTTTGACTCAATATATCCGAATATTGGACTTCGTGATTTAGAAAAAGCGGCTAACATGCAGCATAAAGAAGCATGTTATGCTTATGGATTAGTAATGTTCGCTTCTCACCAAAGTGAGAACAAGAACATCGGGCTACAACTATTAAACAAAACATTCCCACAAGTGACGGAGTCGGTAATTGGGGTAAGAAATGAGGTTTTTAGATTGTTACGGGACTGTTGGACATTACGTAACCCTCGTCCCTTTGACGATGTTACAACACGCTGTCTTATCAACGGCCATAACGGTTATGTTCCACAAGACCAAGGATGGGAAGTAGTCCTAGTAAAACCAGAATGCATGACTTGTTTCTGGACGTATGAATTACGTGTCTTTATTGCCTTTGCTGAACGACTTGTGTATTAGCTAGAATTATATTCACAACTATATCTTGTATCAAAGTTATTGTGTGCTATATTTCATGCTTTATGTAAAATAAGCGGTATTGTAAGTTTGTAAAATATTGTATAAAAGTTTGAACGCGAAATATTATTATAATCAGTTTTTCATATAGAATTGTAGTAGTTGAATTGTATATTAGCTACTAAGTATGAACTTAACGGGTAGGTACTACCCGAATTTAAACTTATAAAACGCTAATATGAAGAAAAAGCTTTTATAAAAGAGTTCATATTATGCTACGAAATACTATTAACTACTCTTAATATTCTGTATGATTAACTTGTTCCATTTGATAATTTTGAAGGAAATGGCACCGACTACTCGACACACCGTGAATATGAATGAAGAGGAATTCCGTACTTTTCTAGCTTCAAACATAGCCACAGTACAGGCTGCGCTACATACCAACAATAACCTTGGATCTAGCAGTACAGGAAATCGTGTAGGATGCACCTACAAAGAATTCACTGCCTGCAAACCTTTGGAATTTGATGGAACCGAAGGACCGATCGGATTGAAACGGTGGACCGAGAAGGTCGAATCGGTGTTTGCCATAAGTAAGTGTACTGAAGAAGACAAAGTGAAGTACGCTACGCATACCTTCACAGGTTCTGCGTTAACATGGTGGAATACCTATCTAGAGCAAGTGGGACAAGATGATGCGTACGCACTACCGTGGTCAGCATTCAAGCACTTGATGAACGAGAAGTACCGTCCCAGAACCGAGATCAATAAACTCAAGACAGAACTTAGAGGGTTACGAACCCAAGGATTTGATATTACCACGTACGAAAGACGATTCACAGAATTGTGCCTATTGTGTCCGGGAGCATTCGAAGATGAGGAAGAGAAGATCGACGCGTTTGTGAAAGGATTACCGGAAAGAATCCAAGAAGATATAAATTCACACGAGCCCGCCTCCATACAACAGGCATGTAGAATGGCTCACAAACTAGTGAACCAGATTGAAGAAAGAATTAAAGAACAGACTGCTGAAGAGGCCAATGTGAAGCAAGTCAAAAGAAAGTGGGAGGAAAATGGTGATAAGAATCACCAATACAACAACAACAGCAATTACAACAATAATCGCAACAATTATCCCAACAATCGCAACATTAATCGCAACTACAACAAACGGCCCAACAACAACAACAACAACAACAACAGCAACTACAACAATCATCCCAACAATAATAATAACCGCAACAACAACAACAATCAGAAGCAGCTATGCCAAAGGTGTGAAAAGAATCACTCGGGGTTCTGCACCAAATTTTGCAACAAGTGTAAAAGAAATGGTCATAGCGCGGCGAAGTGTGAGGTCTACGGACCAGGGGTTAATAGAACGAAAGGAACAAATGGTGTCGGAACGAGTAATGGCGGAGCAAGTAGTGTCGGAGCAAGTTATGCCAATGTAGTTTGTTATAAATGTGGAAAACCAGGCCACATTATTAGAAATTGCCCGAACCAGGAGAACACGAATGGACAAGGCCGTGGAAGAGTTTTCAATATTAATGCGGTAGAGGCACAGGAAGACCCGGAGCTTGTTACGGGTACGTTTCTTATTGACAATAAATCTGCTTACGTTTTATTTGATTCGGGTGCGGATAGAAGCTATATGAGTAGAGATTTTTGTGCTAAATTAAGTTGTCCATTGACGCCTTTGGATAGTAAATTTTTACTCGAATTAGCAAATGGTAAATTAATTTCAGCGGATAATATATGTCGAAATCGAGAAATTAAACTGGTTAGCGAAACATTTAAGATTGATTTGATACCAGTAGAGTTAGGGAGTTTTGATGTGATAATCGGTATGGACTGGTTGAAAGAAGTGAAAGCAGAGATCGTTTGTTACAAAAATGCAATTCGCATTATACGAGAAAAAGGAAAACCCTTAATGGTGTACGGAGAAAAGGGCAACACGAAGCTACATCTTATTAGTAATTTGAAGGCACAAAAACTAATAAGAAAAGGTTGCTATGCTGTTCTCGCACACGTCAAGAAAGTACAAACTGAAGAAAAGAGCATCAATGATGTTCCCATTGCAAAAGAATTTCCCGATGTATTTCCGAAAGAATTACCGGGATTACCCCCGCATCGATCCGTTGAATTTCAAATAGATCTTGTACCAGGAGCTGCACCAATAGCTCGTGCTCCTTACAGACTCGCACCCAGCGAGATGAAAGAACTGCAAAGCCAATTACAAGAGCTTTTAGAGCGTGGTTTCATTCGACCAAGCACATCACCGTGGGGAGCTCCTGTTTTGTTTGTCAAGAAGAAAGATGGTACATTCAGGTTGTGTATCGACTACCGAGAGTTGAACAAACTTACCATCAAGAACCGCTACCCACTACCGAGAATCGATGACTTATTTGATCAACTACAAGGCTCGTCTGTTTATTCAAAGATTGACTTACGTTCCGGGTATCATCAAATGCGGGTGAAAGAAGATGATATTCCAAAGACTGCTTTCAGAACACGTTACGGTCATTACGAGTTTATGGTCATGCCGTTTGGTTTAACTAATGCACCAGATGTGTTCATGGACCTTATGAACCGAGTGTGTGGACCATACCTTGACAAGTTTGTCATTGTTTTCATTGATGACATACTTATTTACTCAAAGAATGACCAAGAACATGGTGAACATTTGAGAAAGGTGTTAGAAGTATTGAGGAAGGAAGAATTGTACGCTAAGTTTTCAAAGTGTGTATTTTGGTTGGAAGAAGTTCAATTCCTCGGTCACATAGTGAACAAAGAAGGTATTAAGGTGGATCCGGCAAAGATAGAAACTGTTGAAAAGTGGGAAACCCCGAAAACTCCGAAACACATACGCCAGTTTTTAGGACTAGCTGGTTACTACAGAAGGTTCATCCAAGACTTTTCCAGAATAGCAAAACCCTTGACTGCATTAACGCATAAAGGGAAGAAATTTGAATGGAATGATGAACAAGAGAAAGCGTTTCAGTTATTGAAGAAAAAGCTAACTACGGCACCTATATTGTCATTGCCTGAAGGGAATGATGATTTTGTGATTTATTGTGATGCATCAAAGCAAGGTCTCGGTTGTGTATTAATGCAACGAACGAAGGTGATTGCTTATGCGTCTAGACAATTGAAGATTCACGAACAAAATTATACGACACATGATTTGGAATTAGGCGCGGTTGTTTTTGCATTAAAGACTTGGAGGCACTACTTATATGGGGTTAAAAGTATTATATATACTGACCACAAAAGTCTTCAACGCATATTTAATCAGAAACAACTGAATATGAGGCAGCGTAGGTGGATTGAATTGTTGAATGATTACGACTTTGAGATTCGTTACCACCCGGGGAAGGCAAATGTGGTAGCCGATGCCTTGAGCAGGAAGGACAGAGAACCCATTCAAGTAAAATCTATGAATATAATGATTCATAATAACCTTACTACTCAAATAAAGGAGGCGCAACAAGGAGTTTTAAAAGAGGGAAATTTAAAGGATGAAATACCCAAAGGATCGGAGAAGCATCTTAATATTCGGGAAGACGGAACCCGGTATAGGGCTGAAAGGATTTGGGTACCAAAATTTGGAGATATGAGAGAAATGGTACTTAGAGAAGCTCATAAAACCAGATACTCAATACATCCTGGAACGGGGAAGATGTACAAGGATCTCAAGAAACATTTTTGGTGGCCGGGTATGAAAGCTGATGTTGCTAAATACGTAGGAGAATGTTTGACGTGTTCTAAGGTCAAAGCTGAACATCAGAAACCATCAGGTCTACTTCAACAACCTGAAATCCCAGAATGGAAATGGGAAAACATTACCATGGATTTCATCACTAAATTGCCAAGGACTGCAAGTGGGTTTGATACTATTTGGGTAATAGTTGATCGTCTCACCAAATCAGCACACTTCCTGCCAATAAGAGAAGATGACAAGATGGAGAAGTTAGCACGACTGTATTTGAAGGAAGTCATCTCCAGACATGGAATACCAATCTCTATTATCTCTGATAGGGATGGCAGATTTATTTCAAGATTCTGGCAGACATTACAGCAAGCATTAGGAACTCGTCTAGACATGAGTACTGCCTATCATCCACAAACTGATGGGCAGAGCGAAAGGACGATACAAACGCTTGAAGACATGCTACGAGCATGTGTTATTGATTTCGGAAACAGTTGGGATCGACATCTACCGTTAGCAGAATTTTCCTACAACAACAGCTACCATTCAAGCATTGAGATGGCGCCGTTTGAAGCACTTTATGGTAGAAAGTGCAGGTCTCCGATTTGTTGGAGTGAAGTGGGGGATAGACAGATTACGGGTCCGGAGATTATACAAGAAACTACCGAGAAGATCATCCAAATTCAACAACGGTTGAAAACCGCCCAAAGTCGACAAAAGAGCTACGCTGACATTAAAAGAAAAGATATAGAATTTGAAATTGGAGAGATGGTCATGCTTAAAGTTGCACCTTGGAAAGGCGTTGTTCGATTTGGTAAACGAGGGAAATTAAATCCAAGGTATATTGGACCATTCAAGATTATTGATCGTGTCGGACCAGTAGCTTACCGACTAGAGTTACCTCAACAACTCGCGGCTGTACATAACACTTTCCACGTCTCGAATTTAAAGAAATGTTTTGCTAAAGAAGATCTCACTATTCCGTTAGATGAAATCCAAATCAACGAAAAACTTCAATTCATCGAAGAACCCGTCGAAATAATGGATCGTGAGGTTAAAAGACTTAAGCAAAACAAGATACCAATTGTTAAGGTTCGATGGAATGCTCGTAGAGGACCCGAGTTCACCTGGGAGCGTGAAGATCAGATGAAGAAGAAATACCCGCATCTATTTCCAGAAGATTCGTCAACACCTTCAACAGCTTAAAATTTCGGGACGAAATTTATTTAACGGGTAGGTACTGTAGTGACCCGAACTTTTCCATGTTTATATATATTAATTGAGATTGATATTTACATGATTAAATGTTTCCAACATGTTAAGCAATCAAACTTGTTAAGACTTGATTAATTGAAATATGTTTCATATAGACAATTGACCACCCAAGTTGACCGGTGATTCACGAACGTTAAAACTTGTAAAAACTATATGATGACATATATATGGATATATATATATAGTTAACATGATACTATGATAAGTAAACATATCATTAAGTATATTAACAATGAACTACATATGTAAAAACAAGACTACTAACTTAATGATTTTTAAACGAGACATATATGTAACGATTATCGTTGTAAAGACATTTAATGTATATATATCATATTAAGAGATATTCATACATGATAATATCATGATAATATAATAATTTAAAATCTCTTTTGATATTATAAACATTGGGTTAACAACATTTAACAAGATCGTTAACCTAAAGGTTTCAAAACAACATTTACATGTAACGACTAACGATGACTTAACGACTCAGTTAAAATGTATATACATGTAGTGTTTTAATATGTATTTATACACTTTTGAAAGACTTCAATACACTTATCAAAATACTTCTACTTAACAAAAATGCTTACAATTACATCCTCGTTCAGTTTCATCAACAATTCTACTCGTATGCACCCGTATTCGTACTCGTACAATACACAGCTTTTAGATGTATGTACTACTGGTATATACACTCCAATGATCAGCTCTTAGCAGCCCATGTGAGTCACCTAACACATGTGGGAACCATCATTTGGCAACTAGCATGAAATATCTCATAAAATTACAAAAATATGAGTAATCATTCATGACTTATTTACATGAAAACAAAATTACATATCCTTTATATCTAATCCATACACCAACGACCAAAAACACCTACAAACACTTTCATTCTTCAATTTTCTTCATCTAATTGATCTCTCTCAAGTTCTATCTTCAAGTTCTAAGTGTTCTTCATAAATTCCAAAAGTTCTAGTCTCATAAAATCAAGAATACTTTCAAGTTTGCTAGCTCACTTCCAATCTTGTAAGGTGATCATCCAACCTCAAGAAATCTTTGTTTCTTACAGTAGGTTATCATTCTAATACAAGGTAATAATCATATTCAAACTTTGGTTCAATTTCTATAACTATAACAATCTTATTTCAAGTGATGATCTTACTTGAACTTGTTTTCGTGTCATGATTCTGCTTCAAGAACTTCGAGCCATCCAAGGATCCATTGAAGCTAGATCCATTTTTCTCTTTTCCAGTAGGTTTATCCAAGGAAATTAAGGTAGTAATGATGTTCATAACATCATTCGATTCATACATATAAAGCTATCTTATTCGAAGGTTTAAACTTGTAATCACTAGAACATAGTTTAGTTAATTCTAAACTTGTTCGCAAACAAAAGTTAATCCTTCTAACTTGACTTTTAAAATCAACTAAACACATGTTCTATATCTATATGATATGCTAACTTAATGATTTAAAACCTGGAAACACGAAAAACACCGTAAAACCGGATTTACGCCGTCGTAGTAACACCGCGGGCTGTTTTGGGTTAGTTAATTAAAAACTATGATAAACTTTGATTTAAAAGTTGTTATTCTGAGAAAATGATTTTTATTATGAACATGAAACTATATCCAAAAATTATGGTTAAACTCAAAGTGGAAGTATGTTTTCTAAAATGGTCATCTAGACGTCGTTCTTTCGACTGAAATGACTACCTTTACAAAAACGACTTGCAACTTATTTTTCCGACTATAAACCTATACTTTTTCTGTTTAGATTCATAAAATAGAGTTCAATATGAAACCATAGCAATTTGATTCACTCAAAACGGATTTAAAATGAAGAAGTTATGGGTAAAACAAGATTGGATAATTTTTCTCATTTTAGCTACGTGAAAATTGGTAACAAATCTATTCCAACCATAACTTAATCAACTTGTATTGTATATTATGTAATCTTGAGATACCATAGACACGTATACAATGTTTCGACCTATCATGTCGACACATCTATATATATTTCGGAACAACCATAGACACTCTATATGTGAATGTTGGAGTTAGCTATACAGGGTTGAGGTTGATTCCAAAATATATATAGTTTGAGTTGTGATCAATACTGAGATACGTATACACTGGGTCGTGGATTGATTCAAGATAATATGTATCGATTTAGTTCTGTACATCTAACTGTGGACAACTAGTTGTAGGTTACTAACGAGGACAGCTGACTTAATAAACTTAAAACATCAAAATATATTAAAAGTGTTGTAAATATATTTTGAACATACTTTGATATATATGTATATATTGTTATAGGTTCGTGAATCAACCAGTGGCCAAGTCTTACTTCCCGACGAAGTAAAAATCTGTGAAAGTGAGTTATAGTCCCACTTTTAAAATCTAATATTTTTGGGATGAGAATACATGCAGGTTTTATAAATGATTTACAAAATAGACACAAGTACGTGAAACTACATTCTATGGTTGAATTACCGAAATCGAATATGCCCCTTTTTATTAAGTCTGGTAATCTAAGAATTAGGGAACAGACACCCTAATTGACGCGAATCCTAAAGATAGATCTATTGGGCCTAACAAACCCCATCCAAAGTACCGGATGCTTTAGTACTTCGAAATTTATATCATATCCGAAGGGTGTCCCGGAATGATGGGGATATTCTTATATATGCATCTTGTTATTGTCGGTTACCAGGTGTTCACCATATGAATGATTTTTATCTCTATGTATGGGATGTGTATTGAAATATGAAATCTTGTGGTCTATTGTTACGATTTGATATATATAGGTTAAACCTATAACTCACCAACATTTTTGTTGACGTTTAAAGCATGTTTATTCTCAGGTGAATACTAAGAGCTTCCGCTGTTGCATACTAAAATAAGGACAAGATTTGGAGTCCATGTTTGTATGATATTGTGTAAAAACTGCATTCAAGAAACTGATTTCGATGTAACATATTTGTATTGTAAACCATTATGTAATGGTCGTGTGTAAACAGGATATTTTAGATTATCATTATTTGATAATCTACGTAAAGCTTTTTAAACCTTTATTTATGAAATAAAGGTTATGGTTTGTTTTAAAAATGAATGCAGTCTTTGAAAAACGTCTCATATAGAGGTCAAAACCTCGCAACGAAATCAATTAATATGGAACGTTTTTAATCAATAAGAACGGGACATTTCAGTTTTAAGTTTATTAAGTCAGCTGTCCTCGTTAGTAACCTACAACTAGTTGTCCACAATTAGATGTACAGAAATAAATTGATAAATATTATCTTGAATCAATCCACGACCCAGTGTATACGTATCTCAGTATTGATCACAACTCAAACTATATATATTTTGGAATCAACCTCAACCCTGTATAGCTAACTCCAACATTCACATATAGAGTGTCTATGGTTGTTTCGAAATATATATATATGTGTCGACATGATAGGTCGAAACATTGTATACGTGTCTATGGTATCTCAAGATTACATAATATACAATACAAGTTGATTAAGTTATGGTTGGAATAGATTTGTTACCAATTTTCACGTAGCTAAAATGAGAAAAATTATCCAATCTTGTTTTACCCATAACTTCTTCATTTTAAATCCGTTTTGAGTGAATCAAATTGCTATGGTTTCATATTGAACTATATTTTATGAATCTAAACAGAAAAAGTACAGGGTTATAGTCGGAAAAATAAGTTACAAGTCGTGTTTGTAAAGGTAGTCATTTCAGTCGAAAGAACGACGTCTAGATGACCATTTTAGAAAACATACTTCCACTTTGAGTTTAACCATAATTTTTGGATATAGTTTCATGTTCATAATAAAAATCATTTTCTCAGAATAACAACTTTTAAATCAAAGTTTATCATAGTTTTTAATTAACTAACCCAAAACAGCCTGCGGTGTTACTACGACGGCGTAAATCCGGTTTTACGGTGTTTTTCGTGTTTCCAGGTTTTAAATCATTAAGTTAGCATATAATATAAATATAGAACATGTGTTTAGTTGATTTTAAAAGTCAAGTTAGAAGGATTAACTTTTGTTTGCGAACAAGTTTAGAATTAACTAAACTATGTTCTAGTGATTACAAGTTTAAACCTTCGAATAAGATAGCTTTATATGTATGAATCGAATGATATTATGAACATCATTACTACCTTAAGTTCCTTGGATAAACCTACTGGAAAAGATAAAAATGGATCTAGCTTCAACGGATCCTTGGCTGGCTCGAAGTTCTTGAAGCAGAATCATGACACGAAAACAAGTTCAAGTAAGATCATCACTTGAAATAAGATTGTTATAGTTATAGAAATTGAACCAAAGTTTGAATATGATTATTACCTTATATTAGAATGATAACCTACTGTAAGAAACAAAGATTTCTTGAGGTTGGATGATCACCTTACAAGATTGGAAGTGAGCTAGCAAACTTGAAAGTATTCTTGATTTTATGTAACTAGAACTTGTAGAATATATGAAGAACACTTAGAACTTGAAGATAGAACTTGAGAGAGATCAATTAGATGAAGAAAATTGAAGAATGAAAGTGTTTGTAGGTGTTTTTGTTCGTTGGTGTATGGATTAGATATAAAGGATATGTAATTTTGTTTTCATGTAAATAAGTCATGAATGATTACTCATATTTTTGTAATTTTATGAGATATTTCATGCTAGTTGCCAAATTATGGTTCCCACATGTGTTAGGTGACTCACATGGGCTGCTAAGAGCTAATCATTGGAGTGTATATACCAATAGTACATACATCTAAAAGTTGTGTATTGTACGAGTACGAATACGGGTGCATACGAGTAGAATTGTTGATGAAACTGAACGAGGATGTAATTGTAAGCATTTTTGTTAAGTAGAAGTATTTTGATAAGTGTATTGAAGTCTTTCAAAAGTGTATAAATACATATTAAAACACTACATGTATATACGTTTTAACTGAGTCGTTAAGTCATCGTTAGTCGTTACATGTAAGTGTTGTTTTGAAACCTTTAGGTTAACGATCTTGTTAAATGTTGTTAACCCAATGTTTATAATATCAAATGAGATTTTAAATTATTATATTATCATGATATTATCATGTATGAATATCTCTTAATATGATATATATACATTAAATGTCTTTACAACGATAATCGTTACATATATGTCTCGTTTAAAAATCATTAAGTTAGTAGTCTTGTTTTTACATATGTAGTTCATTGTTAATATACTTAATGATATGTTTACTTATCATAGTATCATGTTAACTATATATATATCCATATATATGTCATCATATAGTTTTTACAAGTTTTAACGTTCGTGAATCACCGGTCAACTTGGGTGGTCAATTGTCTATATGAAACATATTTCAATTAATCAAGTCTTAACAAGTTTGATTGCTTAACATGTTGGAAACATTTAATCATGTAAATATCAATCTCAATTAATATATATAAACATGGAAAAGTTCGGGTCACTACAGTACCTACCCGTTAAATAAATTTCGTCCCGAAATTTTAAGCTATTGAAGGTGTTGACGAATCTTCTAGAAATAGATGCGGGTATTTCTTCTTCATCTGATCTTCACGCTCCCAGGTGAACTCGGGTCCTCTACGAGCATTCCATCGAACCTTAACAATTGGTATCTTGTTTTGCTTAAGTCTTTTAACCTCACGATCCATTATTTCGACGGGTTCTTCGATGAATTGATGTTTTTCGTTGATTTGGATTTCATCTAACGGAATAGTGAGATCTTCTTTAGCAAAACATTTCTTCAAATTCGAGACGTGGAAAGTGTTATGTACAGCCGCGAGTTGTTGAGGTAACTCAAGTCGGTAAGCTACTGGTCCGACATGATCAATAATCTTGAATGGTCCAATATACCTTGGATTTAATTTCCCTCGTTTACCAAATCGAACAACACCTTTCCAAGGTGCAACTTTAAGCATGACCATCTCTCCAATTTCAAATTCTATATCTTTTCTTTTAATGTCAGCGTAGCTCTTTTGTCGACTTTGGGCGGTTTTCAACCGTTGTTGAATTTGGATGATCTTCTCGGTAGTTTCTTGTATAATCTCCGGACCCGTAATCTGTCTATCCCCCACTTCACTCCAACAAATCGGAGACCTGCACTTTCTACCATAAAGTGCTTCAAACGGTGCCATCTCAATGCTTGAATGGTAGCTGTTGTTGTAGGAAAATTCTGCTAGCGGTAAATGTCGATCCCAACTGTTTCCGAAATCAATAACACATGCTCGTAGCATGTCTTCAAGCGTTTGTATCGTCCTTTTGCTCTGCCCATCAGTTTGTGGATGATAGGCAGTACTCATGTCTAGACGAGTTCCTAATGCTTGCTGTAATGTCTGCCAGAATCTTGAAATAAATCTGCCATCCCTATAAGAGATAATAGAGATTGGTATTCCATGTCTGGAGACGACTTCCTTCAAATACAGTCGTGCTAACTTCTCCATCTTTTCATCTTCTCTTATTGGCAGGAAGTGTGCTGATTTGGTGAGACGATCAACTATTACCCAAATAGTATCAAAACCACTTGCAGTCCTTGGCAATTTAGTGATGAAATCCATGGTATTGTTTTCCCATTTCCATTTCGGGATTTCGGGTTGTTGAAGTAGACCTGATGGTTTATGATGCTCAGCTTTGACCTTAGAACACGTCAAACATTCTCCTACGTATTTAGCAACATCGGCTTTCATACCCGGCCACCAAAAATGTTTCTTGAGATTCTTGTACATCTTCCCCGTTCCAGGATGTATTGAGTATCTGGTTTTATGAGCTTCTCTAAGTACCATTTCTCTCATATCTCCAAATTTTGGTACCCAAATCCTTTCAGCCCTATACCGGGTTCCGTCTTCCCGAATATTAAGATGCTTCTCCGATCCTTTGGGTATTTCATCCTTTAAATTTCCCTCTTTTAAAACTCCTTGTTGCGCCTCCTTTATTTGAGTAGTAAGGTTATTATGAATCATTATATTCATAGATTTTACTCGAATGGGTTCTCTGTCCTTCCTGCTCAAGGCATCAGCTACCACATTTGCCTTCCCCGGGTGGTAACGAATCTCAAAGTCGTAATCATTCAACAATTCAATCCACCTACGCTGCCTCATATTCAGTTGTTTCTGATTAAATATGTGTTGAAGACTTTTGTGGTCGGTATATATAATACTTTTGACCCCATATAAGTAGTGCCTCCAAGTCTTTAATGCAAAAACAACCGCGCCTAATTCCAAATCATGCGTCGTATAATTTTGTTCGGGAATCTTCAATTGTCTAGACGCATAAGCAATCACCTTTGTTCGTTGCATTAATACACAACCGAGACCTTGCTTTGATGCATCACAATAAATCATAAAATCATCATTCCCTTCAGGCAATGACAATATAGGTGCCGTAGTTAGCTTTTTCTTCAATAACTGAAACGCTTTCTCTTGTTCATCATTCCATTCAAATTTCTTCCCTTTATGCGTTAATGTAGTCAAGGGTTTTGCTATTCTGGAAAAGTCTTGGATGAACCTTCTGTAGTAACCAGCTAGTCCTAAAAACTGGCGTATGTGTTTCGGAGTTTTCGGGGTTTCCCACTTTTCAACAGTTTCTATCTTTACCGGATCCACCTTAATACCTTCTTTGTTCACTATGTGACCGAGGAATTGAACTTCTTCCAACCAAAATGCACACTTTGAAAACTTAGCGTACAATTCTTCCTTCCTCAATAATTCTAACACCTTTCTCAAATGTTCACCGTGTTCTTGGTCATTCTTTGAGTAAATAAGTATGTCATCAATGAAAACAATGACAAACTTGTCAAGGTATGGTCCACACACTCGGTTCATAAGGTCCATGAACATAGCTGGTGCATTAGTTAAACCAAACGGCATGACCATAAACTCGTAATGACCGTAACGTGTTCTGAAAGCAGTCTTTGGAATATCATCTTCTTTCACCCGCATTTGATGATACCCGGAACGTAAGTCAATCTTTGAATAAACAGACGAGCCTTGTAGTTGATCAAATAAGTCGTCGATTCTCGGTAGTGGGTAGCAGTTCTTGATGGTAAGTTTGTTCAACTCTCGGTAGTCGATACACAACCTGAATGTACCATCTTTCTTCTTGACAAATAAAACAGGAGCTCCCCACGGTGATGTGCTTGTGTCATAACCCATCCTTAACCATAAGAACGAATTAGATAACGTATGATTTCATTGCGAGGTATTGACCTCTATATGCGACATTTTTAAAAGAACAACTGCATTTATTTTACATTACAAACCATAACTCTTATTTTAATACAAGCTTTAGACAATAAAAAGATGATTATCGTTTAGCGATAATCTTAGACTTACAAACTTTACATGTGATGATAACAATACGATTTCTAGCATATTTTACATTACAAATCCTCCGATATGCAGTTTTATTTTTGACACAAATATGCATACTCAAGATCTTGTTTAAATTCAACATGTTGCAGCGGAAGCTTCTAATTATCACCTGAGAATAGACATGTTTAAAACGTCAACATAAAGTTGGTGAGATATAGGTTTAATGCCGGCAGCAATATATATATATAGACCACAAGATTTCACATATAAACATTTTAATAAAAATATTCTAAGTGGTTGAGCACTTGGTAACCATACTTAACATTTAATCACGTCGCATATTCCCTTTATTATGAAATCTTACTACACCGTACCAAGTGTAGTCACGAAATGAAGTACTGTGCAACCGTTGAATACTGGTCGTCCAGTCCGGTTGGGGTTGTCAGACCCGATAGATCTATCAACAGGATTCGCGTTTACAATACCGCTGTAAATAACAGTTACCAAGCTACAGGGAAGTATGCCAGTGGTACAACTCAACGTAGAATATATTTTTCAGTTACTTGTGTCCATAACGTAAAACATAAAATACATGTATTCTCATCCCGAAATACTTAGAGTTTAAAAGTGGGACTATATACTCACTTTCGTCTTGAAGATATGAAATTTTGACTTGGTCTCCGATTGATATCACGAACCTATCCATATATAATATATCAATACCTTTTCTTTTTAAAACAATCGTCACATATATATATACTTATTATACTTTTAATACTTTTAATAATTTCTTAGTCCGTAGTTAGCAGTCCGATGTTAGTAATTCAATTTTAATGGTTCATTTTAGGTGTTTAATAAACCCCCAATGAAATAAATAAAACCCCCATCGTATATGTATTGGTCGAGATTAATCTTGACCCATGGTACCGGTGTTGTCAAATGACGTGTTGCGTACATAAAGTACCGGTGTTGTCAAATGACGTGTTGCGTACAATCATGGGATCTTATGATTAATCTTCTCGTATTGTTTACGGGTGATCCTGAACCATATAAAATTAAATTATGAGTACATATATATAAAATATCATGTTATTTTAAAAAGATGTGATTTATTTAATTTTCTCCAATTATTTTCGTAGCTAAACTAGTCTTAGATATCCGATCTCGTTTTGGTCATAGTTTTTTCGTTACAACTCCGTTTTCGTTGATTCAACTTGCCACTTCCTTGGATCGAGTCCCTCTTTAAGACTATGAACTGTAAATACCTTAGTTTGTATTCGAAATCACAGGTCATAGGTCAAACTTTAGTGAAACTTATGAAGTTAATCATTTTCCATCATGTAAACAACCTTAAATGATTATTTTTCTAAAAATACTTATACTTTGATTAAATCATGAAATTTTTATTTGTTATCATATTCATAGTAAAAATCATTTTTCCAGAAAATAAACCTCCAATTCAAAGTTTAAGATGGTTTTTAATTATCCAACCCAAAACAGCCCCCGGTTACACTCCGACGTCGTAAAAACAGTTTTTAAGGTAATCTTTGAAAAACCAAGTTATACCTTGTTAAGTTAACATATATTTAAGTTATATTACAGGTCTTGAAGTATTTTAAAAGTTAAGTTAGAAGGATCTATTTAGTTTGCAAACAAGTTTGAAAACATTCAAACTATGTTCTTGTTGTTAAAATTTTATACCATAAAATAAGATAGCTATATATATATGAATCGAATAAGGTTATGAACAAAGTTACTACCTCAAGTTACTTGGACAAGATTGCTGTAAAAGAGGAGTAAGAACCTAGAACCAAAAGGGTGATGGAATTGGATGAAAGATTGGAAGTAAGTTTGTGTTCTTGGAAGGATTCTTGAAGTGTTTTTGTAAGGGTTTTCTTATGGTGTTTAACGCTTGTTTCTATGGCTAGATCTTCATGGTTTCTTGCTGAATGGTTATGGAGTTTAATGCTCTTGAAAGTGTGTGTGTTTTTAGCTAGGATATTGAAGTAAAATGAATCAAAATGGTGATCCCCCTAACTCTTTAAAAACGTGATTCATGGGGGAACATGGACAAATTTTAAGTTTGTTATTTTGTAAAGTTAGTCATACTTGCTTCCAAAATCTAATTACCTTATACCTAGGGTAGTAACAAGGGCTGGTTAGGTGGTGATTTGATGTGTATATACTAATAGTAAATACGTATAGAAGCTAGGTATGATACGAGTACAAATACTCTAGATATACGTATAGAAATTTTGTGAAAAATGGAATGAGGATTCAAATATAGGTATCTTTTGTGAATACACTTATATGGTTTTATGTATTTAAGTTCTTAAAAGTGATTAAATACATTACTTATACGATATATGTATAAACATTATAGATTATAAGTATTTATGTCAATTAACGTTACGTATGGTTATCGTTTTGAAAACTTAAGTTAGTAGTTTCAAAATATACTTATAACTTATTGTTATTAATACAAAATAAGATATTAAAACATTCATTAATCATGTTAAATATGTATATATACATATATATACACAAACGTATAATTATCATATATTGTATGGTTCGTGATATCATCGGTCAAACTAGACGGTCAAACGTTGTGTAAAACTCTTTTCGGAAACATAAATCTCAACAATTTGGATTGCTTATCATGTTGGTAAGTTTAATTTATGTAAATATTAATCTTATAAGTATAGATTGATCGAAAAAGTCTGGGTCATTACAGTACCTACCCGTTAAATAAATTTCGTCCCGAAATTTTAAAATTGTACCTATTTTGCGTCATCGGAAAACAAGTGTGGATATTTTTGTTTCATTTGATCCTCTCGTTCCCAAGTAAACTCGGGACCCCTTCGAGCATTCCAACGAACCTTAACGATCGGTATGTTGTTCTGCTTGAGCCGTTTAACTTCACGATCTATGATTTCGATTGGTTCTTCGATGAGTTGTAGTTTCTCGCCGACATGGATTTCTTCAAGAGGAATGGTGAGGTCTTCCTTTGCAAGACACTTCTTAAGGTTTGAGACGTGAAAAGTATTATGTACTCCGGCGAGTTGTTGCGGTAACTCGAGTCGATAAGCTACCGGTCCAATGCGTTCGATGATCTTGAACGGGCCTACGTACCTTGGGCTCAATTTACCCCTTTTGCCGAAACGTATTACACCTTTCCATGGTGACACTTTTAACATAACCATGTCCCCAATCTGAAACTCTAATAGTTTCCTTCGGACATCGGCGTAGCTCTTTTGGCGACTACGGGCTGTTTTCAATCTCTCCTTGATTTGTACTATCTTCTCAGTCGTTTCGTGTATGATCTCGGGACCAGTTAATTGTCGATCTCCTACTTCATTCCAACAGATAGGAGATCTACACTTCCTCCCATACAGTGCTTCAAATGGCGCAGCTTTAATGCTCGCATGATAACTATTATTATACGAGAATTCTGCTAATGGTAGATATTTATCCCATCCGTTTCCAAAATCGATCACACATGCCCTGAGCATGTCTTCAAGAGTCTGAATCGTTCTTTCACTCTGCCCGTCGTTTTGCGGATGATACGCGGTACTCATATCAAAATGAGTTCCTAGGGCCTCCTGTAGTGATTGCCAGAACTTTGATGTAAATCTACTATCACGATCGGATATAATGGAAATAGGTATTCCATGCCTTGAAACAACTTCCTTTATATACAATCGTAATAGTTTCTCCATTCTATCCGTTTCCTTTATAGGCAAGAAATGTGCAGACTTGGTGAGACGATCAACAATCACCCAAATAGTGTCGTATCCCCAGGCAGTCTTTGGTAACTTCGTGATGAAATCCATGGTAATACCATCCCATTTCCATTCTAGGATTTCTGGTTGTTGAAGTAACCCTGACGGCTTCTGGTGTTCAGCTTTGACTTTGGAACAAGTTAAACATTCTCCAACATATGTTGCAACGTCTGTCTTTAAATTAGGCCACCAATAATGTGTCTTAAGATCTTGGTACATCTTTCCAACTCCAGGATGTATCGAGTATCTTGTCTTATGTGCCTCATTCAATATCAACTTCCTTAATCCACCCAACTTCGGTACCCAAATACGGTTTGCAAAATATCGAATTCCATCTTCCCGTATAACGAGTTGCTTCTCATACTTCTTCATTATTTCATTTCCTATATTTTCTTTAGTAAGTGCTTCTCGTTGAACTTCTTTGATTTGTGAGTTGAGATTCATGCGAATTTTTATGTTCATCGCTCGTACTCGAATTGGTTCTCGTTCCTTTCTGCTTAGAGCGTCGGCCACCACGTTCGCTTTCCCGGGATGATAACGAATTTCACAATCATAGTCATTTATTAACTCAACCCACCTACGTTGCCTCATGTTCAGCTGTTTTTGATCGAAAATATGTTGAAGGCTTTTATGATCAGTAAACACAGTGCATTTAACCCCATACAAGTAGTGTCTCCATATCTTCAATGCAAACACGACTGCTCCCAGTTCTAGATCATGCGTCGTATAATTCCGCTCGTGAATCTTTAATTGTCGGGATGCGTATGCAATAACTTTCTTCCGTTGCATAAGAACGCAACCAAAACCTTGTCGCGAAGCGTCACAATATATTTCAAAATCATCGTTCCCTTCTGGTAACGATAAAATAGGCGCCGTAGTCAACTTCTTTTTCAGTAATTGAAATGCACTCTCCTGCTCAGAAGTCCATTCATATTTCTTCCCTTTTTGCGTTAACGCTGTCAACGGCTTAGCTATTCCGGAAAAATCTTGAATAAACCTTCTATAATAACCGGCTAAACCCAAAAATTGGCGTATCTGCATTGGTGTCTTAGGAGTCTCCCATTTTTCAATGGCTTCAATTTTTGCTGGATCAACCTGAATTCCTTTGCTACTAACAACGTGGCCAAGAAATTGCACTTCTTTCAACCAGAAAGCACATTTAGAAAATTTAGCATATAGCTGTTCTTTTCTTAACAACTCTAATATCAACCTTAAATGCTGCTCATGCTCTTGCTCACTCTTGGAATAGATAAGAATATCATCAATGAAAACGATAACAAACTTATCTAAATATGGACTACAAACTCGATTCATGAGGTCCATGAATACAGCTGGCGCATTCGTCAATCCAAACGGCATGACCAAAAATTCGTAATGACCGTAGCGTGTCCGAAAAGCAGTTTTCGGTATATCTTCTTCTTTGACACGTAATTGATGATAGCCCGATCTTAGGTCAATTTTCGAGTACACACATGATCCTTGGAGTTGATCAAATAAGTCGTCAATTCTCGGTAGTGGATACCGATTCTTGATAGTTAACTTATTTAATTCACGATAATCTATACACATTCGGAAAGATCCGTCTTTCTTCTTAACGAATAAAATTGGAGCTCCCCACGGTGAAGTACTTGGTCGTATGAATCCACGATCCAGTAATTCTTTTAACTGACTCTGAAGTTCTTTTAACTCGGACGGTGCAAGTCTATATGGAGCACGGGCAACCGGTGCAGCTCCTGGTACAAGATCTATTTGAAATTCTACAGATCTAAATGGAGGTAATCCCGGCAACTCTTCCGGAAATACTTCAGGAAAATCTCTTGCCACAGGCACGTCATTGATGCACTTCTCTTTTTCTTTCTTTTCGACTTTATTAACATGTGCTAAGATAGCATAACACCCTTTCTTCAAGCACTTTTGAGCTTTCAAATAACTAATGAGTTTTAGCTTTGAGTTACCCTTCTCTCCATAAATCATTACTGGCGTTTTATCCTTACGAGGAATGCGAATTGCCTTCTTGGCGCACACAACTTCAGCTCCTATTTTGGACATCCAGTCCATGCCGATTATTACATCAAAACTTCCTAATTCTACGGGTATCAAATCAATCTTAAATGTTTCTCCGGCTAAATTTATTTTACAATCACGGCAAATTTTATCGGCTTTAATTAGTTTACCATTAGCTAACTCAATCATGTACTTAGCATCTAGAGGTAATGATGAACAATTCAATTTAGCGTGAAAGTCTCTACACACGTAACTTCTATCAGCACCAGTATCAAATATAATAGATGCGGATAAGTTATTAATGGTAAACGTACCCGTAACAAGCTCCGGGTCTTCACATGCCTCTCTAGCATTAATAACAAATGCTCTCCCACGTGCAGGTCCGATATTCTTCTCTGGATTCGGGCACTGGCTCTTATAGTGACCTTGTTTTCCACACCCAAAACAAGTAATGGTAGCCAAAGCAGTTCTATTTGCATTGGTGGCAGGACTCTTGGTACCATTTGTATTTGTAACGAGAGCCCTACAATCTTCAGCAAGATGACCCTTTCGATTACATTTGTTGCATACCACATTACAGTAACCAGAGTGATGTTTGTGGCATCGGTTGCATAAAGGATTTTGTCCTTTATAACCAAAGCTTAAACCACTACCCGCACCTTGCGTGTTTTCTTGTTTCTTAAAAGATTGTTGTTGGTTACCTCGATCATAATTTCCATTCCACTTTCTTTTGTTACCTGATACCTTCACATCAGTATTGGATACTTTCTTATCCATGATGACCTGATCCATTAGCTCGTTTTCCATAGTTATAGCTTCATGAATTGTCTTAGGTTTCGATGCTGTAACATTTGCCTTGACCTTTTTGGGCAAACCATCTTTGTACATTTCAATCTTCCGTTCTTCGGTTGGAACCAATTCAGGACATAGCAAAACTAATTCCATGAATCGCTGATTGTAGTTGGTGATTTCAGTACCAATAACCTTCAGACTTCGTAACTCATCTTCCAACTTCCTAACCTCGTTCCTTGGACAATATTCGTTGATTAACATTGTTTTGAATTCTTCCCACGGAGTATCATAAGCTACATCTCCTCCTACAGCCTTCACATAATTTTTCCACCACGTGAGTGCACTATCTTGTAAAGTGCACGATGCATACTTGGTCATGTCCTTTTCAACACAACCACTGATTTTAAACACAGTCTCCATCTTTTCTATCCACCGGGTTAAACCGATCGGTCCTTCTGTTCCACTGAATGATGAGGGCTTGCAAGCTTGAAAAGTTTTGTAAGTGCACCCCACACGAGGATTTGGGTTAACTGCAGCACCTCTTGCAGCCTCGACCCATAACATTCTGTCGTTCACTCGCTGATTGATGAGTTCCTGGATTTCTTGTTCCGTCATTCGGTTCAATCGCGCCATATTCTTCTATAAGAATGAAAAGAAAATAATTATTCACATGGAATATTATAGATGTAGTGTATATTTACAGTACATTATAGCTTATTAATAATATGAACCAGGTATTATTATAAAAGCCTTTTCTTCTTATTAGCGTTTTATAATTATATCTAGGGTAGTACCTACCCGTTAATGTCCATACTTAATAGCTTAGTACAGAATCAATTACTACCATCTAAATAATACTTAACCATGGAAAATTATTGCATTTCACACTTCACTATTTTACATATGCTTATCTTACATCGAACATTAAACAAACCACACTAATAATATTATACAAAACATTATATGATCCCATGGTTTAATACGGCAGCGCATCGTTTGGTCTATTTTCTAGGACGTTTAGGTTCAAAGAATCGCTTAACGCTTATCCTGGCTGTCTGCCTATATTTTGGCTGTGGGACTGAAGAACTGCATGCCGGGATAGAACGAATAGGAATAGCGGGAATAGGGGTGGTAGTGTCTAGTGGAGTTGGTGCCACATCATCCTTACTAAACTCGGGATTTGAATTTTCTAATTCATTAGCCTTTCGTTTCTTTCCTAGTTCGAACTCGTCTTTTGTAATTTCCTGTATTTCTTCCTCGGGTTCACTTTCCTCCTCGGGTTCACTTTCCTCCTCGGGTTCACTTTCCTCCTCGGGTTCACTTTCCGGGTTCTCTATAGTCGGTTCATCCGGAATTTGTGAGTCTTCCCCAAAGATATTATTTTCGTCATCGGATAGGTTAATGACTGGAACACCATCTGAAGATTCTGGTTCGGAGTCGCTGAACGTGATGACAAGTTTTGAGCCCGACATCTATCACATAACAACTAACCCATTAGTACTACATAATATTTACATATAAATTTTAACCAACAATGATAAGCAATGGTTTTTAAATCAGACCCGGTCAAAGTCCAGACTTACTAATGTATCCTAACGACTTATCAGTTAGACACACTAATGTAAACCTGGTTCGCTAAGACCACCGCTCTGATACCACATGTCATAACCCGTCCTTAACCATAAGAACGAATTAGATAACGTATGATTTCATTGCGGGGTATTGACCTCTATATGCGACATTTTTAAAAGAACAACTGCATTTATTTTACATTACAAACCATAACTCTTATTTTAATACAAGCTTTAGACAATAAAAAGATGATTATCGTTTAGCGATAATCTTAGACTTACAAACTTTACATGTGATGATAACAATACGATTTCTAGCATATTTTACATTACAAATCCTCCGATATGCAGTTTTATTTTTGACACAAATATGCATACTCAAGATCTTGTTTAAATTCAACATGTTGCAGCGGAAGCTTCTAATTATCACCTGAGAATAGACATGTTTAAAACGTCAACATAAAGTTGGTGAGATATAGGTTTAATGCCGGCAGCAATATATATATAGACCACAAGATTTCACATATAAACATTTTAATAAAAATATTCTAAGTGGTTGAGCACTTGGTAACCATACTTAACATTTAATCACGTCGCATATTCCCTTTATTATGAAATCTTACTACACCGTACCAAGTGTAGTCACGAAACGAAGTACTGTGCAACCGTTGAATACTGGTCGTCCAGTCCGGTTGGGGTTGTCAGGCCCGATAGATCTATCAACAGGATTCGCATTTACAATACCGCTGTAAATAACAGTTACCAAGCTACAGGGAAGTATGCCAGTGGTACAACTCAACGTAGAATATATTTTTCAGTTACTTGTGTCCATAACGTAAAACATAAAATACATGTATTCTCATCCCGAAATACTTAGAGTTTAAAAGTGGGACTATATACTCACTTTCGTCTTGAAGATATGAAATTTTGACTTGGTCTCCGATTGATATCACGAACCTATCCATATATAATATATCAATACCTTTTCTTTTTAAAACAATCGTCACATATATATATACTTATTATACTTTTAATACTTTTAATAATTTCTTAGTCCGTAGTTAGCAGTCCGATGTTAGTAATTCAATTTTAATGGTTCATTTTTAGGTGTTTAATAAACCCCCAATGAAATAAATAAAACCCCCATCGTATATGTATTGGTCGAGATTAATCTTGACCCATGGTACCGGTGTTGTCAAATGACGTGTTGCGTACATAAAGTACCGGTGTTGTCAAATGACGTGTTGCGTACAATCATGGGATCTTATGATTAATCTTCTCGTATTGTTTACGGGTGATCCTGAACCATATAAAATTAAATTATGAGTACATATATATAAAATATCATGTTATTTTAAAAAGATGTGATTTATTTAATTTTCTCCAATTATTTTCGTAGCTAAACTAGTCTTAGATATCCGATCTCGTTTTGGTCATAGTTTATTCGTTACAACTCCGTTTTCGTTGATTCAACTTGCCACTTCCTTAGATCGAGTCCCTCTTTAAGACTATGAACTGTAAATACCTTAGTTTGTATTCGAAATCACAGGTCATAGGTCAAACTTTAGTGAAACTTATGAAGTTAATCATTTTCCATCATGTAAACAACCTTAAATGATTATTTTTCTAAAAATACTTATACTTTGAGTTAAATCATGAAATTTTTATGTGTTATCATATTCATAGTAAAAATCATTTTTCCAGAAAATAAACCTCCAATTCAAAGTTTAAGATGGTTTTTAATTATCCAACCCAAAACAGCCCCCGGTTACACTCCGACGTCGTAAAAACAGTATTTAAGGTAATCTTTGAAAAACCAAGTTATACCTTGTTAAGTTAACATATATTTAAGTTATATTACAGGTCTTGAAGTATTTTAAAATTTATGTTAGAGGGATCTATTTAGTTTGCAAACAAGTTTGAAAACATTCAAACTATGTTCTTGTTGTTAAAATTTTATACCATAAAATAAGATAGCTATATATATATGAATCGAATAAGGTTATGAACAAAGTTACTACCTCAAGTTACTTGGACAAGATTGCTGTAAAAGAGGAGTAAGAGCCTAGAACCAAAAGGGTGATGGAATTGGATGAAAGATTGGAAGTAAGTTTGTGTTCTTGGAAGGATTCTTGAAGTGTTTTTGTAAGGGTTTTCTTATGGTGTTTAAGGCTTGTTTCTATGGCTAGATCTTCATGGTTTCTTGCTGAATGGTTATGGAGTTTAATGCTCTTGAAAGTGTGTGTGTTTTTAGCTAGGATATTGAAGTAAAATGAATCAAAATGGTGATCCCCCTAACTCTTTAAAAACGTGATTCATGGGGGAACATGGACCAATTTTAAGTTTGTTATTTTGTAAACTTAGTCATACTTGCTTCCAAAATCTAATTACCTTATACCTAGGGTAGTAACAAGGGCTGGTTAGGTGGTGATTTGATGTGTATATACTAATAGTAAATACGTATAGAAGCTAGGTATGATACGAGTACAAATATTCTAGATATACGTATAGAAATTTTGTGAAAAATGGAATGAGGATTCAAATATAGGTATCTTTTGTGAATACACTTATATGGTTTTATGTATTTAAGTTCTTAAAAGTGATTAAATACATTACTTATACGATATATGTATAAACATTATAGATTATAAGTATTTATGTCAATTAACGTTACGTATGGTTATCGTTTTGAAAACTTAAGTTAGTAGTTTCAAAATATACTTATAACTTATTGTTATTAATACAAAATAAGATATTAAAACATTCATTAATCATGTTAAATATGTATATATACATATATATACACAAACGTATAATTATCATATATTGTATGGTTCGTGATATCATCGGTCAAACTAGACGGTCAAACGTTGTGTAAAACTCTTTTCGGAAACATAAATCTCAACAATTTGGATTGCTTATCATGTTGGTAAGTTTAATTTATGTAAATATTAATCTTATAAGTATAGATTGATCGAAAAAGTCTGGGTCATTACAGCTTGGTCGAATGAAACCACGCTCTAAAAGTTCTTGTAATTGGCTTTGCAGTTCTTTCATCTCGCTGGGTGCGAGTCTGTAAGGAGCACGAGCTATTGGTGCAGCTCCTGGTACAAGATCTATTTGAAATTCAACGGATCGATGTGGGGGTAATCCCGGTAATTCTTTCGGAAATACATCGGGAAATTCTTTTGCAATGGGAACATCATTGATGCTCTTTTCTTCAGTTTGTACTTTCTCGACGTGTGCTAGAACAGCATAGCAACCTTTCCTTATTAGTTTTTGTGCCTTCAAATTACTAATAAGATGTAGCTTCGTGTTGCCCTTTTCTCCGTACACCATTAAGGGTTTTCCTTTTTCTCGTATAATGCGAATTGCATTTTTGTAACAGACGATCTCTGCTTTCACTTCTTTCAACCAGTCCATACCGATTATCACATCATAACTCCCTAACTCTACTGGTATCAAATCAATCTTAAATGTTTCGCTAACCAGTTTAATTTCTCGATTCCGACATATATTATCTGCTGAAATTAATTTACCATTTGCTAATTCGAGTAAAAATTTACTATCCAAAGGTGTCAATGGACAACTTAATTTAGCACAAAAATCTCTACTCATATAGCTTCTATCCGCACCCGAATCAAATAAAACGTAAGCAGATTTATTGTCAATAAGAAACGTACCCGTAACAAGCTCCGGGTCTTCCTGTGCCTCTGCCGCATTAATATTGAAAACTCTTCCGCGGCCTTGTCCATTCGTGTTCTCCTGGTTCGGGCAATTTCTAATAATGTGGCCCGGTTTTCCACATTTATAACAAGCTACATTGGCATAACTTGCTCCGACACTACTTGCTCCGCCATTACTCGTTCCAACACCATTTGTTCCTTTCGTTCTATTAACCCCTGGTCCGTAGACCTCACACTTCGCCGCGCTATGACCATTTCTTTTACACTTGTTGCAAAATTTGGTGCAGAACCCCGAGTGATACTTTTCACACCTTTGGCATAGCTGCTTCTGATTGTTGTTGTTGTTGCGGTTATTATTGTTGTTGGGGTGATTGTTGTAGTTGCTGTTATTGTTGTTGTTGTTGTTGTTGTTGGGCCGTTTGTTGTAGTTGCGAATGATGTTGCGATTGTTGGGATAATTGTTGCGATTATTGTTGTAATTGCTGTTGTTGTTGTATTGGTGATTCTTATCACCGTTTTCCTCCCACTTTCTTTTGACTTGCTTCACATTGGCCTCTTCAGTAGTCTATTCTTTAATTCTTTCTTCAATCTGGTTCACTAGTTTGTGAGCAATTCTACATGCCTGTTGTATGGAGGCGGGCTCGTGTGAACTTATATCTTCTTGGATTCTTTCCGGTAATCCTTTCACAAACGCGTCGATCTTCTCTTCCTCATCTTCGAATGCTCCCGGACACAATAGGCACAATTCTGTGAATCGTCTTTCGTACGTGGTAATATCAAATCCTTGGGTTCGTAACCCTCTAAGTTCTGTCTTGAGCTTATTGACCTCGGTTCTGGGACGGTACTTCTCGTTCATCAAGTGCTTGAATGCTGACCACGGTAGTGCGTACGCATCGTCTTGTCCTACTTGCTCTAGATAGGTATTCCACCATGTTAACGCAGAACCTGTGAAGGTATGCGTAGCGTACTTCACTTTGTCCTCTTCAGTACACTTACTTATGGCAAATACCGATTCGACCTTCTCGGTCCACCGTTTCAATCCGATCGGTCCTTCGGTTCCATCAAATTCCAAAGGTTTGCAGGCAGTGAATTCTTTGTAGGTGCATCCTACACGATTTCCTGTACTGCTAGATCCAAGGTTATTGTTGGTATGTAGCGCAGCCTGTACTGCGGCTATGTTTGAAGCTAGAAAAGTACGGAATTCCTCTTCATTCATATTCACGGTGTGTCGAGTAGTCGGTGCCATTTCCTTCAAAATAATCAAATGGAACAAGTTAATCATACAGAATATTAAGAGTAGTTAATAGTATTTCGTAGCATAATATGAACTCATTTATAAAAGCTTTTTCTTCATATTAGCGTTTTATAAGTTTAAATTCGGGTAGTACCTACCCGTTAAGTTCATACTTAGTAGCTAATATACAATTCAACTACTACAATTCTATATGAAAAACTGATTATAATAATATTTCGCGTTCAAACTTTTACACAATATTTTACAAACTTACAATACCGCTTATTTTACATATAGTATGAAATATAGCACACAATAAATTTGATACAAGATGGTTGTGAAGATAATTCTAGCTAGTACACAAGTCGTTCAGCAAAGGCAATAAAGACACGTAATTCATACGTCCAGAAACAAGTCATGCATTCTGGTTTTACTAGGATTACTTCCCATCCTTGGTCTTGTGGAACATAACCGTTATGGCCGTTGATAAGACAGCGTGTTGTAACGTCGTCAAAGGGACGAGGGTTACGTAATGTCCAACAGTCCTGTAACAATCTAAAAACCTCATTTCTTACCCCAATTACCGACTCCGTCACTTGTGGAAATGTTTTGTTTAATAGTTGTAGCCCGATGTTCTTGTTCTCACTTTGGTGAGAAGCAAACATTACTAATCCGTAAGCATAACATGCTTCTTTATGTTGCATGTTAGCCGCTTTTTCTAAATCACGAAGTCCAATATTCGGATATATTGAGTCAAAATAATTTCTTAACCCATTGCGTAAAATAGCATTTGGGTTCCCCGCAATATATGCGTCAAAGTAAACACATCGTAACTTATGGATTTCCAAATGTGATATCCCCCATCTTTCGAACGAAAGCCTTTTATAAACCAAGGCATTCTTGGAACGTTCTTCGAATGTCTTACAAACTGATCTCGCCTTAAATAGTTGTGCCGAGGAATTCTGGCCGACTCTAGACAAGATTTCATCAATCATGTCTCCGGGTAGGTCTCTTAAAATATTGGGTTGTCTATCCATTTTGTGTTTTTAAACTGTAAAATAGACAAGAGTTAGATTCATAAAAAAAATACTTATTAATACAAGCAATTTTTACATATATCATAAAGCATAAGAACACTATATTACATATATTACACCACACGAATACAACTATCTTATTCCGACTCGCTCGTTTCTTCTTCTTCGGTTTTGGTTCGTTTTGCCAAGTTTCTAGGGATATATGATGTTCCCCTAATACGAGCCGTCGTTGTCCACATTGGTTTAGAAAAACCTGGTGGTTTAGAGGTTCCCGGGTCATTGTTACAACTTAAGGACTTCGGGGGTTGACGATACATATAAAGTTCATCGGGGTTGGAATTAGATTTCTCTATTTTTATACCCTTTCCCTTATTATTTTCTTTTGCCTTTTTAAATTCAGTTGGGGTAATTTCTATAACATCATCGGAATTCTCGTCAGAATCCGATTCATCGGAGAATTGGTAATCTTCCCAATATTTTGCTTCCTTAGCGGAAACACCATTGAACATAATTAACCTTGGTCGATTGGTTGAGGATTTTCTTTTACTTAACCGTTTTATTATTTTCCCCACCGGTTCTATTTCTTCATCCGGTTCCGATTCTTCTTCCGGTTCCGATTCTTCTTCCGGTTCCGATTCTTCTTCCGGTTCCGACTCTTCTTCCGGTTCCTCTTCGGGAACTTGTGAATCTGTCCACGAATCATTCCAATTTACATTTGACTCTTCATTATTATTAGGTGAGTCAATGGGACTTGTTCTAGAGGTAGACATCTATCACATAATATCAAACGAGTTAAGAGATTAATATATCACATAATATTCACATGTTAAAAATATATAGTTTCCAACAAAATTTGTTAAGCAATCATTTTTCAAGTAAACACGGTCGAAGTCCAGACTCACTAATGCATCCTAACAAACTCGATAAGACACACTAATGCAAAATTCTGGTTCTCTAAGACCAACGCTCGGATACCAACTGAAATGTCCCGTTCTTATTGATTAAAAACGTTCCATATTAATTGATTTCGTTGCGAGGTTTTGACCTCTATATGAGACGTTTTTCAAAGACTGCATTCATTTTTAAAACAAACCATAACCTTTATTTCATAGATAAAGGTTTTAAAAAGCTTTACGTAGATTATCAAATAATGATAATCTAAAATATCCTGTTTACACACTACCATTACATAATGGTTTACAATACAAATATGTTACAACAAAATAAGTTTCTTAAATGCAGTTTTTACACAATATCATACAAACATGGACTCCAAATCTTGTCCTTATTTTAGTATGCAACAGCGGAAGCTCTTAATATTCACCTGAGAATAAACATGCTTTAAACGTCAACAAAAATGTTGGTGAGTTATAGGTTTAACCTATATATATCAAATCGTAACAATAGACCACAAGATTTCATATTTCAATACACATCCCATACATAGAGATAAAAATCATTCATATGGTGAACACCTGGTAACCGACATTAACAAGATGCATATATAAGAATATCCCCATCATTCCGGGACACCCTTCGAATATGATATAAATTTCGAAGTACTAAAGCATCCGGTACTTTAGATGGGGTTTGTTAGGCCCAATAGATCTATCTTTAGGATTCGCGTCAATTAGGGTGTCTGTTCCCTAATTCTTAGATTACCAGACTTAATAAAAAGGGGCATATTCAATTTCGATAATTCAACCATAGAATGTAGTTTCACGTACTTGTGTCTATTTTGTAAATCATTTATAAAACCTGCATGTATTCTCATCCCAAAAATATTAGATTTTAAAAGTGGGACTATAACTCACTTTCACAGATTTTTACTTTGTCGGGAAGTAAGACTTGGCCACTGGTTGATTCACGAACCTATAACAATATATACATATATATATCAAAGTATGTTCAAAATATATTTACAACACTTTTAATATATTTTGATGTTTTAAGTTTATTAAGTCAGCTGTCCTCGTTAGTAACCTACAACTAGTTGTCCACAATTAGATGTACAGAAATAAATCGATAAATATTATCTTGAATCAATCCACGACCCAGTGTATACGTATCTCAGTATTGATCACAACTCAAACTATATATATTTTGGAATCAACCTCAACCCTGTATAGCTAACTCCAACATTCACATATAGAGTGTCTATGGTTGTTTCGAAATATATATAGATGTGTCGACATGATAGGTCAAAACATTGTATACGTGTCTATGGTATCTCAAGATTACATAATATACAATACAAGTTGATTAAGTTATGGTTGGAATAGATTTGTTACCAATTTTCACGTAGCTAAAATGAGAAAAATTATCCAATCTTGTTTTACCCATAACTTCTTCATTTTAAATCCGTTTTGAGTGAATCAAATTGCTATGGTTTCATATTGAACTCTATTTTATGAATCTAAACAGAAAAAGTATAGGTTTATAGTCAGAAAAATAAGTTACAAGTCGTTTTTGTAAAGGTAGTCATTTCAGTCGAAAGAACGACGTCTAGATAACCATTTTAGAAAACATACTTCCACTTTGAGTTTAACCATAATTTTTGGATATAGTTTCATGTTCATAATAAAAATAATTTTCTCAGAATAACAACTTTTAAATCAAAGTTTATCATAGTTTTTAATTAACTAACCCAAAACAGCCCGCGGTGTTACTACGACGGCGTAAATCCGATTTTACGGTGTTTTTCGTGTTTCCAGGTTTTAAATCATTAAGTTAGCATATAATATAGATATAGAACATGTGTTTAGTTGATTTTAAAAGTCAAGTTAGAAGTATTAACTTTTGTTTGCGAACAAGTTTAGAATTAACTAAACTATGTTCTAGTGATTACAAGTTTAAACCTTCGAATAAGATAGCTTTATATGTATGAATCGAATGATGTTATGAACATCATTACTACCTTAAGTTCCTTGGATAAACCTACTGGAAAAGATAAAAATGGATCTAGCTTCAACGGATCCTTGGCTGGCTCGAAGTTCTTGAAGCAGAATCATGACACGAAAACAAGTTCAAGTAAGATCATCACTTGAAATAATATTGTTATAGTTATAGAAATTGAACCAAAGTTTGAATATGATTATTACCTTATATTAGAATGATAACCTACTGTAAGAAACAAAGATTTCTTGAGGTTGGATGATCACCTTACAAGATTGGAAGTGAGCTAGCAAACTTGAAAGTATTCTTGATTTTATGTAACTAGAACTTGTAGAATATATGAAGAACACTTAGAACTTGAAGATAGAACTTGAGAGAGATCAATTAGATGAAGAAAATTGAAGAATGAAAGTGTTTGTAGGTGTTTTTGGTCGTTGGTGTATGGATTAGATATAAAGGATATGTAATTTTGTTTTCATGTAAATAAGTCATGAATGATTACTCATATTTTTGTAATTTTATGAGATATTTCATGCTAGTTGCCAAATGATGGTTCCCACATGTGTTAGGTGACTCACATGGGCTGCTAAGAGCTGATCATTGGAGTGTATATACCAATAGTACATACATCTAAAAGCTGTGTATTGTACGAGTACGAATACGGGTGCATACGAGTAGAATTGTTGATGAAACTGAACGAGGATGTAATTGTAAGCATTTTTGTTAAGTAGAAGTATTTTGATAAGTGTATTGAAGTCTTTCAAAAGTGTATAAATACATATTAAAACACTACATGTATATACGTTTTAACTGAGTCGTTAAGTCATCGTTAGTCGTTACATGTAAGTGTTGTTTTGAAACCTTTAGGTTAACGATCTTGTTAAATGTTGTTAACCCAATGTTTATAATATCAAATGAGATTTTAAATTATTATATTATCATGATATTATCATGTATGAATATCTCTTAATATGATATATATACATTAAATGTCTTTACAACGATAATCGTTACATATATGTCTCGTTTAAAAATCATTAAGTTAGTAGTCTTGTTTTTACATATGTAGTTCATTGTTAATATACTTAATGATATGTTTACTTATCATAGTATTATGTTAACTATATATATATATCCATATATATGTCATCATATAGTTTTTACAAGTTTTAACGTTCGTGAATCACCGGTCAACTTGGGTGGTCAATTGTCTATATGAAACATATTTCAATTAATCAAGTCTTAACAAGTTTGATTGCTTAACATGTTGGAAACATTTAATCATGTAAATATCAATCTCAATTAATATATATAAACATGAAAAAGTTCGGGTCACTACACCGTAATGAGTGTCAAAATTTCAAGCAGGCGTTTTAAAAAATTGTTACCCCATAGTGAAAAGCTCTTATATATTCCTTTTAAGTTGTAGTGGGTTTTGGGCTTTGTTATATATGTGGACTTATAACGAATGAACAATGGGCCTGGGTAGGTGTGATGGATATATGTGTGGCCTTTCTCCCATGTTGAATTGGGTGAAACTTGGATCTGTTCCTGAACTTTTGAGAATGAACAGAAATAAAATGAATAGAAATAAAGATTAAAGATCTTTACAATTTGAAAATAAAACTTGAAAAGAAAGAATTACATTAAATGATATATTAATTTTCTTTTCTTACTCTCAAACATAAAACTCACTAACACCAATTTTCTTAACTTTCCCCTAACTTGATTTTATTTCCATTCAAACTCGAGATCTCCGAATTGAACACCCACAAAAAGTGATAACCACTCACCTAAATGAAATTCCTACCATTATGTATCACCGTCCAATTTACAATTTTCGGCTTTCGCATAAGAGATGTAAGATGTATATATCTACTTTATAGGTAGTTTGCTTATCGAGTGATACAAGTAATGTGAAAAAAAAGAAAAAAAAAGAACTAATCAATTTGGCCATCTATAGTTAATATTAAAATCTTATAATGATGATTTCATTATTGGGCTAATTCTTTTGTTAAGAAAAAATCAAAAAGAAAAAGAAAAAAAAATCTAAACATGGTGGCTGATGTCATTAATCTAAATAATTTTGAATTAAAATTAAATCTTATTAATTAATTATTATTATTAAATCTTATTAATAATTATTTTAATTATTAAAAATAAATAATTTTAAATTATTTTAATTAATTATTTTGAATTGAGCACGAAAAGGTATAAAAGCTAGGCAGAAGGAAATCAATTCTAAATTTATATTTTAACTTACACTTTTAAAATAAAATGACAACCAATATTATCTCTTATGATTGAATGTGGATTGTTTAATATGCATTTTAGGTTTTTAATGAAATGTTCAGCTAACGAGTTTCTTAGTTGGACTCTGTGATTCCACGGGTCATTAAACTAAATGACTTTAGCATTTACGTTCACTTAATACCTAAAACATATCATTAAACTGTTTCGTTTAAACAAATCCATAGTTTCACGGGTCATTTCACTAGTTTGTTTTATAACTCTTCATACTCATATTACTAGATAGATACTAGACCAGAAGTAGGAACTCGTCAATTAACACAACATGCTTTATAATCACGCAATAGCGAATTAGCGACACTTATTTATAATCGGATACTCCAAATATACGTTCGTCGATATATTCTCGGTCGTGTATGTGATCGAACTTATCTTGAATATAATTTGGAATTGATACCCTCTTTACCCAAGAGAACTTGTCCTATTGAAAGCATTGTGTACCATCCCCATCCCCAAATTCCCAATTCAAGAAACTAATAAACTTTTAGCCTTTATATATTCATCAGAATTACTACAAACTAATCGTTATTTATAGAAATCAACTCTCGTATCGGATGTGTTTATGATATTATCACAAAATTAGCTTCTTAAAATTTGAAAAAGTATTTTTTCTCGAGATGTATGTATTGATATTTATTTAGGGGTGGTTTGTTAGGTATTAGAGGCTAAGGAATGAGAATGCTATTAAAGCGGTGTCAGAGCTTTTTTCCACCGTTATTCAAAATCGACACTGAGGACACCATGTTACACGACACCACTTCAGTGTCTTTGCTCAGTGTCCTTCAACCAGTATCACCAATCCAACACTGAAAACTCGGTGTTAATTTTTTTTTATTTAATCCATTTTCTTATTAGTTCACATCATATTTTCTCTCAAAAAGACATTAGAAAATAGACACTGAACAACACCATTAATTTCTCTCTCCTCGGTCAATTCCAGTGTCTTTTCTCCAAAAGACACTGGAAATAGATACCGACACCCTGTGCTCTTAAAGATGATTTGTTAGATATATTGAAAAGAATTTAGGGTAATCGATCGTATAATAGGAGTAATGTAGAGTGGGTTATGAGATAATCATAACTTCTTTCATCCTAATAATTAGAAAATGATTATTCTAAGAGTTTGTTTCAGTTACAAAGTAAACTACTACCTATTAATTATATTAATAATATATCATTACAACCCATGAAAACACTATTCACACCATTTTTATATTATAAAGGACTTTTTAGTCTTTTTTGCTTCCTAAAGTTTTTATCCTCCTTCTATACACTTCTACCCCATTCTCATTCTCAGACAACCATCTTTTCCCCCTCAACTTTCTTCTGCTTCTACAACCGACGCCGAAAAAATGATGGTGCTCATTGGTTATATCTGTTGCGGTTGTTTGCGTTGGTTTTACTCGATTGTTCTTCATCAATAATTATCAATTCAAGTCATGTACCATTTTTATCTATTTTTCTTTCATTTAAAGATCACACTTGTCACTTAGAGAGTATATCCATTTCACTGTATGAGTTTAATTTTTAGTCCACAATAACATATGCACCAAATTTCGCTTCCAAAACACCAATAATTACATTCATAAAAAGATTATTTTCATAGAATTTCCTTGTTTACCTAAAAAAAAGTTTATTATGTTTTGGCTCATAATATACTCTTGAATCAAACATCAGTTTTTTTTTTCAAAACATACAGAACGGAGATTTGAAAATGTTATTTTTGTTAGTTTGTACTTATTAGTTTTATTATTAGTCTAATTATTATTATTATTATTATTATTTTATTATTATTATTATTATTATTATTATTATTATTATTATTATTATTATTATTATTATTATTATTATTATTATTATTATTATTATTATTATTATTATTATTATTATTATTATTGGTATTTTAATTAGAATAGTTGTTAGTATTATTACTATTTTACTTACTATTATAAGTATTGATATTATTATTATTATTATTATTATTATTATTATTATTATTATTATTATTATTATTATTATTATTATTAATATGTTTACTTGTATTATTAGTATTACTTTTATTTGTATTCTAATTAGTATTACTTGTATTAATAATAATAATAATAATAATAATAATAATAATAATAATAATAATAATAATAATAATAATAATATTATTATTATTATTATTATTATTATTATTATTATTATTATTATTATTACTATTTAATTGATAGTATTATTATTAATATTAATAATATTATTATTTATATAATTATTAACACTATTATTAGTATTAGTTTTATTAGTAGTAATATTAATTATTATTACTCTTATATGTATCATTGTTATTTCTATTTGTAAAATTATTATTATTATTATTATTATTATTATTATTATTATTATTATTATTATTATTATTATTATTATTATTATTATTATTATTATTATTATTATTATTATTATTATTAGTAATCTTATTTTCATTTGTATTATTATTAGTATTGCTAGTATTATTAGTATTACTTTCATCGATATTATTATTAGCACTACTGTTATTATTAGTATTACATATATTATTATAAGTATTATACAATTCGTATTATTATTAATACTTTATTAATACTTATATACTAAAAGTAGTGGAGATTTTCGTCGTTTCAGTTATATCGGATTGTCATTTTGAGTTTGCGTTTACATTACAAGCGGTCCCTCAACTTCGGCTATATTTACATAACGGCCTCTCAAGTTTACACTTTCTCAGGGGTAAAAAATGTAAATATATAATTTTATTAAAATAAAAGAAACTAACTCCACCCGAATTTATAACGGGCCCTATCTTCTCGCTCGGTGCGAGTTAAATTTTTCCGAAATAACCGTTCAACTCTAAAAAATCTTACGAACCCAACAGGACTAACTATACGTGAAACGGACACTTATCAAAAAACGCTAAACCCAACGACAACACATATCTTCTCGCTCGCCACGAGTTAAATTTTTTCGACAGCAGCTTCAGACTCGAAATAATTTTATGAACAAAACGAAACTAACCACGTTCGAAATGGACACTTTTTAAAAAACGCTAAACACGACGACAGCTCGTATCTTTCTGTTCGCCGCGAGTTAAATTTTTCCGACAGCACCGTTACACTAAAAAAAATTTATTGAACAAAACAAAACTAACTACATTCGAAACGGATACTTTTTAACACAACGACATTTAAAACGGCACTTAACACATGGGTCGTGTTCCCCTCTGTAAATACACAACGCTACGTTAAATATAAATACACAGGCCGAAAACCCCCGCTGCAACACGCAGACCGGTTCGGATTAGTTAGTATTATCAATACTATTATTACTGGTATTATTATTGTCATTGTAATAGTGTCATTACTTTTTTTAATAGTATTAATAGTATTTTGTTTGTTTTACTGTTAGTATTGCTAGTATTATTAATATTTTGTTTAGTGTTAGTGTTATTTATATTTTTTTATTATGGTTTAAGCTACTGAGTTGTTACATATTTTTCATTATAGTGCAATACAGGTCATATACTAAAAATAAAAAATTAGTGTAAGCTATATGATCAAACCAAAATCGTTAGGAGTAAATAGATTTCGGATTTGAGTGCTTGATTTGGGAAAAAGAGTAAGTCGAATGTTTTAACTCCAATAATTGTGCAAACCCCGATTTGGAATCTGGATTCCAAGGGCGTAAAACAATAGATTAAATTAACCTTATTAGATCGGAATTGAATAAGTTAATATCTAAAAGTGAGAATTGACTCCGATGATGATTAGAGTGCTGATCAGAATTAAGTTAACGACTGGAGTAATGCTATCGTAATTGATTTTAGTAGAGTAACATTAATGCATCCATTGTTGTATAATAAACGATCTTGTTCATGTATTTATAGATGTTAGGAGGGAATGATGACGTGGCACATGTCCCTTTCATGGTTGTAACGAACTTTGCCAATCCCGAGGGGTGACGTGGCACCTGTCCTTTTCATGGGAATAATTAAGTAGATCCTAACAAACTTTCCTAGATTTGTGGGCTGACGTGGCATGCAACTTGCTTGTATGCCTGTTCCGTTGTCAAGTACCTGTTCCTGGATGAAGTGTCTGCTCCGGGACAATGCACTTTCTTCGGGAAGACGTTCTTGTCCCCGGAGGGTATCTTTATGCCTGTTTGAAATACCGTGACAGTACTGACGGCATGCTAGTTTTGGTTAAGCATCACGGTGCTCTCAGTCTAGCCGGGAAGGTTTTGCTTTCTATTTATTCCAAGTGTTTCTTCACGGTTGTAGTTATCATGAAGCCAGTTATGTGTATGTCATCCGGGCTCTTAGTCTAGCCATTCGTCCGGCATGGTAAAGTTGCTGAGATGATTTCGGATGGATGTTGGGAAAGGGTCCGTATACCGGGACAGACGGTGCCGGGTAAGATCCTTGTCGGGATGCTTGCTTATTTTGAGACGGATCATTATGCGTATCATTAAGTCCACCCAGTTTGGTGAGGTCGGCTGGACAGTGGCGTCGCCAAGCTTAAATTAATATTACCCACGCACGTGATTTGACGTGCAATTAATGCGCGTTGCATGCTGTCTTAATCATAGTACATCTCGTGTTCCAACGCACCTTTTTGAGTTTTATGGGGCCCGCATAGGATGTTTGCCTATATAAAGGAGCATTTTTCTTCATTCGAGTCTTTCTACCTTCGATAGTATTTGCCTTGCATAATACAGAGAAACAATTTTCTTGTTTTCTTCAATTTGAATCTCTTGGAGTTTGCTAGAGAGATTGGCTACACTGTGATTCCACTCTCTGGCTACCTCTTTGAGAAGAAGGAAAGCCCTTTCAGTAACTTTGTAAGCAATCTCTTTGAAAGCAGGTTAGAAGCTAAGAAGTCTGGGAATGATGCGTTGTCTTATGTGTACAAAATCCTTATGAATTCGCTCTATGGTAGATTTGGCATTAACCCTCAGAGCACAAAAACCAAGGTCTGCAATACAGTAAGATCCAGAAAGTTATTAAGAAGAAGTGAATTGATATCAGCTGATGTGCTTAACGACAACTGCTTCTTTGTTTAGGATGGCTCCCAGATCTAACATTCTTCATGACGTGTTACGTGTACCTAGTAACGTCGATGAAGCCAATCTTGATAGGATCTGTTATATATGCCCGCAGCTGCGAGGCTTGGGGTTGGTTATTCCAAGGTCACATCAATGCGCTTGTGGGCCCCTGCCCAATCATTGCGCTATCTATTTGAGACCCTTTGAGGTCTCAAATTTGAGATACCCATTTACTCTCTTCTTTATGGAGGTTTTAAATTTCTATGGCCTTAGCGTTGCTCGGTTGCACCCGAATGGGGTTCCCGCGATCGTGCTGTTTAAAATGTACTTTAATGGCTTAGGCATGGACCTAAGCTTGAATATCTTCAGAAGCATTTTTCGGCTATCGTCCTATCGCAAAGGGTGGTACACGTTTACTGATGAAATTGATTTCCTTGGGGAGGCACCCGCGGTTGCAGATAACTGGGTGCAATCATTCGTTTTTGCCAAGTGTTCTGACTTTCCGTTGAGGAACGCGCAGTCCTATCTTTTTAGGTCGGTTACTGTTCAGCCGCCAAGACAACTTTCTGAGCTGGCGAATCGATGTTTGACCAATTGAGGGGTCTGAGGATTCCTCAACGATCTTATGATGGGCAGGTGTTGGTAATGGCTAATGTTAGCAACAACTGGACCCATTCTGATAGGATTCCTGTCGCTCGCCGAGGTGGGAGAGGTATTTATCTGTGTGACATTTTTCATCCTTTTTTACGTAATCATGATTTATAAGATGATAGTTTACGATTCGTGCAGAGTTAACTGTGTCGGAGGTTCTGAGGGCGGTGAGCCTGGATGGCATGGTCTTTATCGCCAAATTGGTTGAGGGTACGACTCCGGCGTCTTCCAGTCATCACAGGGCGCCGCCTCCTGAAGACTTGGAATCTTCTAATGGCGGTTCTTCGGAGGGTGGATTGATTCGTTGTATCAGGCGTCGGGTTGAGCCGGCTACAGCAGCTGAAGGTATGCCCTCATCTTGCACTTGCTTTAACTTGCGTGACAGTATCTTGTGCTGACGATATTGTTTTCTTTCGTGTATGTGTAGGTAACGCTGGCGTGACTTCTGCGGGGGTGCAGGCATCTGCCCGCATGGTTTCGTTGTTGGAGGGAGCTGCTCCCCGGGAGGGGCTTGAGCCGGTTGTGAGAGAGAGTAGGGTGGCTAGGGAGGGGTCAGCTACTGAAAGGGAGTTGGCTCATGGGCATCGTCCCGGCAAAGAACCCGCCGTGGAGGCCTCGGATGCTCGTCCCCAGCTGACGACAAATGCTGGGCAGAATGTTTACGTTCTGCTCGACTGTAATATCGGGCCATTCCGTGATCTTCTTCGATGTGATGCTTCGGATTACCCGGTTTATAGGGAATATCTTGACTTTATTACTTTTCTGGCTCTGAAAGAGGCGTTGGCCACTCTTTTCGCCGCCCAGGCACAACACTTGCGTTCTCAATTTGCCGTGTTTGCTTAGCACCTTGCAGCGGATGAATTGAACCGAAGCGAGACTGATGCTCATCGCATTCACGAGCATTGTGTGTTATTTGAGAACGATAACCGTCGCGTGGTGGATTTGTCGGGGATGATTGCTCGTCTTGAAAGGGAGTTGGTGTCGACAAAGGAGGCCTTGGAGCCTACCCGGGAGGAGCTACGCATTTCCCGGGAAATACAGGAGTCGTTGAAGGTTGCGCTTGCCCAAGAACAGGAGAGGGTCGCCCTACTTTCTGATGACAATAAAAAGTTATCGGAGAAAGTGTCGACCACACTAGGCGAACTTACCCGCCTTCAGTACGGTATTCCTGTGCTTTTTGCCAGTCTCCTGAAGTCATCTATTGTTCATCAGCCGTTCAATGCTTTTATTGAGGCTATCAAGAAGTTGACTAAGTTTGAGGTTTTGAGGGCGGTGCAGTGTTTCCTGCCACCTGGTAGCGTAGCCCAAAAGAAGAAGACTGATTTGAGTGCTACCTGTGTGCAGGACTGCCAACGGGCACATGAGGCTCTCGGCCAGATTAGTTTTGAAGAATTAGAAAAAATCTGTAGGGATGAGAACTCATCCGTTAAGGATATTGTAAATTACCAACCGTAAAGATATGCACTCGGTTGTGTTTTATATGATTAATGTGATTTCTCTATATCTTGTTGTATGTTGTGTATAAACTAGTTTACTTTGCTTTGAGTTGCATATATTGTCATGACAAAAACGTAGATATCTAGACTACGCGTGAGTGAGGTCGAGTTGTTTATACGGTAGAACCGGACCACCAATGATATGGTCGGACGCCCTTGTTATCCGTCAAAGTTCTTCAAGGGGTGTCCTCCTACCAACGAAAGCTAGAAAGTATTTCTTCAGGCGGTAGGTCTGAAATATGCCGAAAGACTTTTGATTATACTTGTGTCATATTTAGAGTCGTTACAGTGCATAAGTATATAAAATGAAATTTTATTGATGACTTATACGTAGAAATTATTTGAGTACATAAGTGCTTTTGCATTTATGCCATCCGAGTGGGTGATCAGTCCTCCCAGTCGTAGATAAGTTACACGTGATATTTCTTCAAATGGAAGGCATGCAAAGGGCGTTGTATCGGAACTCCATCTGGTGTCTCCAGGTGGTATGCACCATACTCAGTTATGCCGATAACCCCGTAGGGTCCCTCCCATCTGGGGCCCAATTTTTCGACGTCTTGCTGTCGGCTGGCCTCATTGCTGCGTAACACCAAATCGTTTAATTGAAAGTCCAGTGGCTTGACTTTTTTGTCATAGTGGTTTGCGATTTGTTGTTTCTTTTCAGCTTGCCGGATATGTGCTATTGTCAGCCGTTCTTCCAGAGCATCTAAGTTTTCTCGTAATGCGTCATTGTTTTGTTGTTCATCGAATGCTATTATTCGGTCAGTTGGGACAAGCACTTCAGCCGGTATAACCGCTTCGGTTCCGTATACCAGACTAAAAGGTGTTTCGTTCGTACTATCTTTCGGTGTTGTCCGGTGTGCCCATAGTACATGTTGGAGTTCATCCACCCATCCTTGTTAGTGTTTACCTAGTCTCGCTTTTATGGCGGAAACGATGTCTCTGTTAGTGACCTCGACTTGTCCGTTGGCCTGTGGGTAGGCCACGGAAGTAAATGACTGTTGAATGTCCATGTCCGCACACCAGTCTTTAAATGGATTGTGTGCGAACTGCGTGCCATTGTCGCTGACTATCTCTCGTGCTAATCCGAAACGACAAACAATGTCCTCCTATACAATGGTTAAGATTTTTCTTCCTGTAATCGTGCTTAACGGTTTCGCCTCAACCCATTTAGTAATGTAGTCGATTGCGACTACTAGGAATTAACGTTACCGACACCCCGTGGGAATGGGCCGATGATGTCGATCCCCCATTTGCAGAATGACCAAGCGGCGTGTATGGGAATCATGTTTCGACGAGGGGATCTGTTGACTGGAGCGTGTATTTGGCATGCCTCGCAGTTTACGATCAGGTCATACGTATCTCGGTACATGTGTGGCCAGAAATAACCCATTCTCTTGATCCTGCTAACTATCATTCGGTAGCCGGAGTGCGTTGAGCAGGCTCCCTCATGCATTCCTCGTATTATCTCTTTGGTCTGTGCCGGGCCAACGCACCTTAAGTAAGGCTCCGTGAACGATTTCCTGTATAGGATGCCGTTTTTAAAATAATACATTGGTGCCCGCATTTGTATCCTATGAGCTTGTAATTTGTCTTCCGGGAAGGTACCATCGGCAAGGTATTTTATGAAGGGTGTCATCCAACATTCTTCTTCTGTTGTGATTGTCGCCATGAGGGTATCCTCTTCAGTTGACTTTCTTTCCAGTACTTCAACCATAACTTTTTTGGTAAAGTGATCGTATAACAAAGAGGCAAGCTTGCTCAAAGCATCTGCTTTCTTGTTGCGGTTACGATGTATTTGTTTTACTTCAAACGTCGTGAAGGTGTTGGTTAGTGCCTTTGTAAGTTCTAGGTATTTTTGCATCGATGTATCTCTTGCTTCGAAGTTGCCGTTTAGCTGGCTTGCTACCAGTTGTGAGTCGACATAAGCTGTGAGTTGTCGTACGTCAATACTTTTAGCCAAGCTTAAACTGGATATTAGTGCTTCGTATTCGGCCTCGTTGTTTGAGGCGGCGAACTTCAACCGGATAGCGTAAGTTATTTCTTCTCCGTTTGGGGAAACGAGGAGTATGCCTAAGCCAGCCCCCTCCTCACTTGACGCCCCGTCCGTATATAGTTTCCAGAATTCGTCCATCCCTCTTCTTGTAACTGTGGTTTCGCCTTGCTTGATCATGTCGGAAGGGAGCTCTACCAGGAAGTCTGCTATGACTTGGCCCTTGACCGAATGTCTCAGGAGGAAAGTGATTCCGTGCTCTCCGAGTTCTATTGCCCATTTCGCCATTCTTCCGGAGATTTCCGGCCTGGTCAGGACGTGTTTGATTGGTTGGTCCGTAAAGACTTGTATCGGATGTGTTTGAAAATATTGCCGTAGCAGTCTGGCTGTGTGTACTAAAGCGTAAATTAGTTTTTCCATGGCCGGGTAGTTTACTTCCCCGTCTTGCAATACTTTGCTTACAAAGTACACCGACATTTGAGTTTTACCCCTATCGGAAATTAGGACCGAGATGATTGCCTCAGAGGAGGCGGTAAGGTATACCGTGAGGGTTTCACCCGGTATAGGTGCCGTTAATGCTGGCAGCTCTTTTAAGAATGCCTTCACATCCTGGAAGGCCCTCTCGGCCTCATCCGTCCATATGAAATCTTTTTTGCTCAGACAACCCTTTAACGTATGGAAAAAGGGGAGGGCACTGTCGGCGGCTCGTGACAGAAACCTTGTGAGTGCTGCTAGCTTCCCGTTTAGGCTTTGCACGTCTTTTTTGCTCCTGGGTGACTGCATGTCTTCGATTGCTTAGATTTTTCTTTGGGTTTGCCTTGATTCCTCTCGGAGTGATCATGAAACGCAAGAAACGGCCTTCTTCCATTCCAAAAGAGCATTTTGACGGATTCAGTTTCATATTGATTTTGCGTAGCGAATCAAACGTTTCAATGATGTCTAAAACCATTTATTCTTCTGTTTTGCTCTTGATGACGATGTCGTCCACGTACGCTTCGATATTTCGGCCGATTTGGTCCTGGAATGCTTTGTCGATTACCTGTTGGTATGTTGCTCAGGCATTCTTTAACCCAAATGACATTTTGGTATAACAGAAGATGCCTTTGTTCGTGAAGAATGCGGTTTTTTCTTCGTCGATTTCTGCCATTGGGATTTGTTCGTAACCCCTGTATGCATCCAGGAAGCTTAGGAATTGGAAACCTGAGAGGGACTCAACTTTCCAGTCGATTTTCGGCAGAGGGTAATTGTCTTTTGGGCATGCTTTGTTGATGTCTTTGTAGTCCACACACATGCGCCAAGATCCGTCTGCCTTCTTTACCATCACGGGGTTCGCCACCCATGTTTGATATTTTACTTTTTTCATTATACCGGCATCAACCAGTCATTGTACCTCGTTATCCAGGAATTCGCTCCGTTCTAACGCCATTGCTCTTTTCTTCTGAACGACCGGTGTGATATTAGGGTTTACGTTTAGCTAATGCTGGGCTATTTCCCGTGGGACACCCGTCATGTCGGATGGTTCCCAGGCGAAGATGTCAATATTTGCTGCTAAGAGTTTGCAGAGCGTATCCTTTGTGTTGATGCTCAAGGTAGCGCCAATCTGGATCCGTTGGTCTGGATGCTTGGGATTTTGGGATACGTAGCCATTATCATGGACTACAATATCACTGGTTCCTTTGAATATTTGCATACATTCGATTGGTTCCATTTCTTGCGTCCGGATTATAGCGACACCGCCCGGGGTCGGGAACTTCAGCATGCCGTGTAATGTTGACGCAATTGCACCAAATTTCTGCATGGCATTACGTCCCAAGATAATGTTATACCGTGAGTCTGTTTTGACTATGGAGAATTTGATGTCTGCCGTACTTTGGAAAGGTAATGTTCCCAAAACGACCTCCAGCGTGATGGAGCCCACCGACCAAGTTGCATTACTGTTGAATCCCGCCAATGGCGAAGTTGCGGCTTTCTTCTACCGTCTGATGTTTTCTGGTAGCTGCAGAAAACAATGTTCAAACATGACCTCTGCCCCTGCGCTGGTGTCAGTGTATATTCGTCCAATTTGGCAGTTGGAGATATGTGCTCGTATGATAATAGGGTCTGAAGATGGGTTAATATTAAATAACGAGGGGAAGACGATGGGTTCGTGCTTCCATTCATCTAACACCCCTGATTTTCGTCGCTGTCCCACGACCCATGAGTGAATCATATGCACATTAGCGTCGTTGGTGCTGTGTATGCTTGTTTCTTCATTTTCCAGCTCATCGTGGCGAGTTGTGATTAATTTCATACCTTTAGATAGCGCCATTTGATCAAACCAAAATCGTTAGGAGTAAATAGTTTTTGGGTTTGAGTGCTTGATTTGGGAAAAAGAGTAAGTCGAATGTTTTAACTCCAATAATTGTGCAAACCCCGATTTGGAATCTGGATTCCAAGGGCGTAAAACAATCGATTGAATTAACCTTATTCGATCGGAATTGAATAAGTTAATATCTAAAAGTGAGAATTGACTCCGATGATGATCGGAGTGTTGATCAGAATTAAGTTAACGACTGGAGTAATGCTATCGTAATTGATTTTAGCAGAGTAACATTAATGCATCCAGTGTTATGTAATAAACGATCTTGTTCATGTATTTATAGATGTTAGGAGAGAATGATGATGTGGCACATGTCCCTTTCATGGTTGTAACGAACTTTTCCAATCCCGAGGGGTAACGTGGCACCTGTCCTTTTCATGGGAATAATCAAGCAGATCCTAACAAACTTTCCTAGATTCGTGGGCTGACGTGGCATGCAACTTGCTTGTATGCCTGTTCCGTTGTCAAGTACCTGTTCCGGGATAAAGTGTCTGCTCCGGGACAATGCACTTTCTTCAGGACGACGTGCTTGTCCCCGGAGGGTATCTTTATGGCGGTTTGAAATACCGTGACAGTACTGATGGCATGCTGGTTCCGGTTAAGCATCATGGTGCTCTCAGTCTAGCCGGGAAGGTTTTGCTTTCTATTTATTCCAAGTGTTTCTTCACGGTTGTAGTTATCATGATGCCGGTTATGTGTATGTCATCCGGGCTCTTAGTCTAGCCATTCGTCCGGCATGGTAAAGTTGCTGAGATGATGTCGGATGGATGTTGGGAAAGGGTCCGTATTCCGGGACAGACGGTGCCGGGTAAGATCCTTGTTGGGATGCTTGCTTATTTTGAGACGGATCATTATGCGTATCATTACTATACACTTTAAAAAAGTGTTTTAATATACACCTACATAACTTGTTAACTTGTTTCGAAAACTCTTCATTGCCACGTCAGTTTTTCAATCATCTTCTCTGATCAAATTCACGCAAAAAAAGAGAAAAATCAATTATTAATAAGATCAACCCATTTGTTTCAGATCCAAAGTAATTCTTACTCCGTATTTTATTCTTACTCTGTCAATTTCAATTTTTTTCCAGTTTAACATGAATCTGAGAAAAGTAAGTATAAGGAAAGCTTGGTAATCATCTAGTAAATGTTTCCTCAAAAACTCAGAGGCTAACTCAAAGTTTTCATCAAGTTATGAGCATTTTTTGTTTCGAAAAATTGTTACTGAAATCGATTGATTTAAGTAATTTGGTTATGTGTTTGTGAAACCCATCAATGGTTAAATGTTTAGAATGATCTACCGCAAATAACTGCAAATTTTGATGAGTTTGGTCAAGTTTTGAGGTGTTTTCTATTTGCACCACCATAAGCCGCCATGGATGGAGATGAAGATGACCAGATTTTTCTATAGAAGATGAAGATGACCGGTTTAGCAGATAGCAGGTTACCTTTTGTACACATCGATACACTTTTTGAAAGTAAGTGACATACCTTGGTATTTTTTGGGTATATAGCATACGTTGGAACAAATAAAAAAATATAAGACTATTGATTAGCATAAACCCTTTTTATTATTATTATATTATTATTAGTATTGTTAGTAATATTATTAGTATATTATAGGTAATATTAGTATTATTAGTTGCCTTATTAATATTTTTCTTAGTATTTTAATTAGTATTGGTAATATTATTAGTATTTTTATTATTATTAGTAGTATTATAAATTATTAGTCTTATTATGAATATTAGTATTAAAAATATATTATTATTAGTAATGTTAGTATTATTGTTAATTTTATTAGTATTATTATTAGTACGATCATTAGTATTTTTTTGGAAGACAAGATCTCATAATATAACTAGTAGAGATTGCATTATTACTAGTACTATTAGTTTTACTTTTAGTATTTTTATTTTTATTATTATTGTTATTGGTATTTTTATTAGTATTATTAGTATTACTACTAATACTAATACAATTATTTGTATTATTACTATTATTACTATGATTACCATTATTATTAGTATTCTCAGTATTATTAAGAGTATTATTATTATTATTATTATTAATACTATTATTAGTATTATCACTACTATTATTAATATTCTTAGTATTCTTAGTATTTTTATTATTAGTATTATTATTATATTATTAGTTTTATTAGTAATTTTAAAAGTTTTATTAGTACTAGTATTAATAATACTGTTATTATTATTATTATTATTATTATTATTATTATTATTATTATTATTATTATTATTATTATTATTATTATTATTATTTATCTTACTAGTATTATTAATTATATTTTTAGTATTATTATCATTATTATTACTATTATTATTGTTATTATTATACGTATTATATTATTAGTATTTTTTATTATTATTGATAATAATAGTTTTATTTTTATAATTATTAATACTTTTTTTAGTATTAACAGTATAATTATTAGTATTATTTTGTATTTTTATTAGTAGTATTATTAATATTATTATTAATCTTATTTATATTATTAATTGTATTATTGATATTTTTATTAGTAAAATTATTATTATTTTATGTATTATTATTATTAGTATAATTAATATTATTAGTCTTACTATTAGTATTAGTTTCATTTTTATTATAATTAGTATTTTTATAAGTATTATTGATATTATTATAAGTATTATACTATTAGTATTATTATTAGTGTTATCAATAGTATTGTTATTTGCAACACCCCGTCAAAATGCGACTACGTGGCGTGTTACCAGAGGTCAAAGTTCAGTCTTCGTACTCTACATGCTTTATTCCTTAGTTTCCATGCATGACCTCTAACATTTCTTTATTGCGGAAGCATAGCTAAAGTAGATTATCTGAGAATAACATGCTAAAAAGTCAGCACAATGATGGAGTGAATTCAAAGGTTTAAGTAACGAATGTGTTTTGCGACAATGTGAGTGCTATTTTTTTGTCAGGTAATCCAGTTCAACATCAGCGCACCAAACATATTGAAATGGATACACATTTTGTTAATGAGAAAGTGGCTCGAGGTCAAGTTCGTGTACTACATATTCCTACGCACTTTCAAATTGCAGATATATTTACGAAAGGGTTACCACGCGTTTTGTTCAAAGATTTCAGGAACAGTTTGAACGTTCCTCCTCCCTCCCGCTCAAACTGAGGGGCTATATTAGATAAGATAGTCAAGATATGCTCTATTATTAGATAAGATAGTCAACGATATGCAATATATTTGTATAATTGGTATATGTATTCTGTAAACGACATAATAGAGGATACTTGGTAGATCATATCTTTTACATATAATTTGATAGGATAGTTACCATATTATAGGGAGATACTCATTGTATATATACGGCTATTTTTATCAATGAAAGGCATCGATCCAATTTACTTACAATTTATATTTTATTAGTAGTATTATTATTTTATAGATTATAAGTAGTATTACTATTAGTATATATATATATATATATATATATATATATATATATATATATATATATATATATATATATATATATATATATATATATATATATATATATATATGTGTGTGTGTGTGTGTGTGTGTGTGTGTGTGTGTGTGTGTGATCCAGGGAGAAAAAAGAAGAAGGGAAACAACACGATGAATGATAATCAACATTCGTCAGATGTGTGATGCATGGTATTTGACATTCATCGCTATGAATGATATGAAGTATTACATTGCTTTCCTATTTTTTTACTTTCTCGAGGATCACTCCGCTACACACACACACACACGCATATATATATATATATATATATATATATATATATATATATATATATATATATATATATATATATATATATATATATATATATATATAACGACCCTCATTTTTTCATTCTACACTTTTTCTTATTAAATGCCCAACAATATAATTAAACTTAATAATTAAACTTTAATCGATAATTATTAAGCGTTAAGAATTATAAAATATAATAATTAACTTTGTAAACGACAAGTTAATAAAGATAAAAATAATGAGTTAATAAACTTTCGTGAACAAATAAATAACTCTAAAACTTGTACACTTAAAATAATTAAACTTGGATAATTAAGGAACCATTTAAGCTAAATTAAAGTACAAGGACTAAAGTGAAAAATCCCAAAGCCTAACCCTAAAAAGCCCTAGCCAAAATTTAAAAAAATAATAAAGGAAATGCCCAAAATGCCCCTCTAATTTTTGGCCAAGGCATCTCCTAATCACCTCCTCATTAACCTAACTTGTTCTCTAAGTAAGACTTGTTCCATAAGTAATTCCTAATTAAACCCTAACTCTAGAATAATCATAACAATCCTATAAATAGAGGCCTAACCTAAACCTTTTCATTGTACCAAATCACAACAACAATTTTCTCTCCCAAATCTCTCTCTCTCTCTCTCTCTCTCTCTCCCTATTTCGGGTCCCAAAACTAAAATCACCACCACCACCCATCGAAATCATCATCAATCTTCAAGGTGATCTTCAAGTGTTCTTCGCGTTCTTCGTGTTCTTCAAGAATCTTCAAGGTGTTCTTCTAGTTTTTCAAGGCTTTGATCTTCAATCTTCATCGTGTTCATCTTTTCTTTGTTAGTCATCTTCGAATCTTCAAAGGTATAACATAAACCCTAATTTATTTACATAAACTTTGATCTTTAATTCATGTTATAAACTTGTTTAATCATAAACACATACATAAACACACCTAGATCTATATATACATGAAAAAGAAAAAAAAATATATGTATGTATGTATGTCGACTAGAAAAAAGAAAAAAGAGGAAAAGGAAAGTTTGATCTTTAAAACCTAGGAGATTAGATAAAGATTTGTTAGTGTCTAATTAAGGAAACAAAATAAATATATATTCATATACATATATATCGACATATATATATATACATGTAAAAAATATATTATATATTATATATATATATATATATATATATATATATATATATATATATACATACATATATATACGAATTATATATACATATACATATTAAAACCCTAAAACCCTACTTACACCTAAACTATACTACTTTAATTAAAACCCTAATCATTACCTAATCATTACTACATTAATTAAAACCCTAAATCTAATCCTAGTTACTTAAACCCTAATTTACTAAAACCCTAATTTATTAAACCCTAGACATTTATTACAAACCCTAATTATTAAAATACTACTTTAATTGATTAACCCTAATTAATTAATAAAACACTAATGTTACTTATACTATTATTTAACATATATACCCTAATACTATAGCTAACACTTATAACCTACTACTTATAATATAACACATAAAAACATTTTTGGATATGTATTAGAGATGTATAGATCTTCGAACTTTCTTGACGAATGGTTTCTACGAAACTCTACGCGGAAGGGTTTGGATTTTCCGATTTAAAGGATCCTATAGCTCAAGCCCCTAGACCTGAAATGGCCATTCGAAGGGAAAGGGGTGATTGGAAGCTTATCTAATACGGCAAGTATCCTAAAATAGAAACACTCTTAAAATAGAAACTTTCTAGTTATAGAAACTTACTAAAATAAGAAACCTACTAAAAGTGGAAACTTTCTAAACATAGAGACTTACTAGGAATGGAAACTTAGTAAAACGAACTTTACTTAAAACACTTTTATACTTAAACTTGGACAAAAACACTTACTACTCTTAAATGTCAATAGGTTGACTTTCTGTTCGTTCCAACTTTCTATTCCGAGGAATAACCGTCTCTTATCTACTTACTAAGGTGAACTCATAGCCCCTTTCTTTATTGCTAGCAAACCTACTTACTTATTTGGGGTGAGACACATGCTGTTTTTACATTTTACAATTTAGACACAAGTACCAAACTGTTAAACTATGCTATACCCGGCTATGTCCGACTAAGTCCCTACAGTGATATTTTTAATTGCTCGTTGATTGCATGCTTAATTGCTCGTTGACTGCATGTCTTCGATTGCTTAGATTTTTCTTTGGGTTTGCCTTGATTCCTCTCGGAGTGATCATGAAACGCAAGAAACGGCCTTCTTCCATTCCAAAAGAGCATTTTGACGGATTCAGTTTCATATTGATTTTGCGTAGCGAATCAAACGTTTCAATGATGTCTAAAATCATTTATTCTTCTGTTTTGCTCTTGATGACGATGTCGTCCACGTACGCTTCGATATTTCGTCCGATTTGGTCCTGGAATGCTTTGTCGATTACCTGTTGGTATGTTGCTCAGGCATTCTTTAACCCAAATGACATTTTGGTATAGCAGAAGATGCCTTTGTTCGTGAAGAATGCGGTTTTTTCTTCGTCGATTTCTGCCATTGGGATTTGTTCGTAACCCCTGTATGCATCCAGGAAGCTTAGGAATTGGAAACCTGAGAGGGACTCAACTTTCCAGTCGATTTTCGGCAGAGGGTAATTGTCTTTTGGGCATGCTTTGTTGATGTCTTTGTAGTCCACACACATGCGCCAAGATCTGTCTGCCTTCTTTACCATCACGGGGTTCGCCACCCATGTTTGATATTTTACTTTTTTCATTATACCGGCATCAACCAGTCATTGTACCTCGTTATCCAGGAATTCGCTCCGTTCTAACGCCATTGCTCTTTTCTTCTGAACGACCGGTGTGATATTAGGGTTTACGTTTAGCTAATGCTGGGCTATTTCCCGTGGGACACCCGTCATGTCGGATGGTTCCCAGACGAAGATGTCAATATTTGCTGCTAAGAGTTTGCAGAGCGTATCCTTTGTGTTGATGCTCAAGGTAGCGCCAATCTGGATCCGTTGGTCTGGATGCTTGGGATTTGGGGATACGTAGCCATTATCATGGACTACAATATCACTGGTTCCTTTGAATATTTGCATACATTCGATTGGTTCCATTTCTTGCGTCCGGATTATAGCGACACCGCCCGGGGTCGGGAACTTCAGCATGCCGTGTAATGTTGACGCAATTGCACCAAATTTCTGCATGGCATTACGTCCCAAGATAATGTTATACCGTGAGTCTGTTTTGACTATGGAGAATTTGATGTCTGCCGTACTTTGGAAAGGTAATGTTCCCAAAACGACCTCCAGCGTGATGGAGCCCACCGACCAAGTTGCATTACTGTTGAATCCCGCCAATGGCGAAGTTGCGGCTTTCTTCTACCGTCTGATGTTTTCTGGTAGCTGCAGAAAACAATGTTCAAACATGACCTCTGCCCCTGCGCTGGTGTCAGTGTATATTCGTCCAATTTGGCAGTTGGAGATATGTGCTCGTATGATAATAGGGTCTGAAGATGGGTTAATATTAAATAACGAGGGGAAGACGATGGGTTCGTGCTTCCATTCATCTAACACCCCTGATTTTCGTCGCTGTCCCACGACCCATGAGTGAATCATATGCACATTAGCGTCGTTGGTGCTGTGTATGCTTGTTTCTTCATTTTCCAGCTCATCGTGGCGAGTTGTGATTAATTTCATACCTTTAGATAGCGCCATTTGATCAAACCAAAATCGTTAGGAGTAAATAGTTTTTGGGTTTGAGTGCTTGATTTGGGAAAAAGAGTAAGTCGAATGTTTTAACTCCAATAATTGTGCAAACCCCGATTTGGAATCTGGATTCCAAGGGCGTAAAACAATCGATTGAATTAACCTTATTCGATCGGAATTGAATAAGTTAATATCTAAAAGTGAGAATTGACTCCGATGATGATCGGAGTGTTGATCAGAATTAAGTTAACGACTGGAGTAATGCTATCGTAATTGATTTTAGCAGAGTAACATTAATGCATCCAGTGTTATGTAATAAACGATCTTGTTCATGTATTTATAGATGTTAGGAGAGAATGATGATGTGGCACATGTCCCTTTCATGGTTGTAACGAACTTTTCCAATCCCGAGGGGTAACGTGGCACCTGTCCTTTTCATGGGAATAATCAAGCAGATCCTAACAAACTTTCCTAGATTCGTGGGCTGACGTGGCATGCAACTTGCTTGTATGCCTGTTCCGTTGTCAAGTACCTGTTCCGGGATAAAGTGTCTGCTCCGGGACAATGCACTTTCTTCAGGACGACGTGCTTGTCCCCGGAGGGTATCTTTATGGCGGTTTGAAATACCGTGACAGTACTGATGGCATGCTGGTTCCGGTTAAGCATCATGGTGCTCTCAGTCTAGCCGGGAAGGTTTTGCTTTCTATTTATTCCAAGTGTTTCTTCACGGTTGTAGTTATCATGATGCCGGTTATGTGTATGTCATCCGGGCTCTTAGTCTAGCCATTCGTCCGGCATGGTAAAGTTGCTGAGATGATGTCGGATGGATGTTGGGAAAGGGTCCGTATTCCGGGACAGACGGTGCCGGGTAAGATCCTTGTTGGGATGCTTGCTTATTTTGAGACGGATCATTATGCGTATCATTACTATACACTTTAAAAAAGTGTTTTAATATACACCTACATAACTTGTTAACTTGTTTCGAAAACTCTTCATTGCCACGTCAGTTTTTCAATCATCTTCTCTGATCAAATTCACGCAAAAAAAGAGAAAAATCAATTATTAATAAGATCAACCCATTTGTTTCAGATCCAAAGTAATTCTTACTCCGTATTTTATTCTTACTCTGTCAATTTCAATTTTTTTCCAGTTTAACATGAATCTGAGAAAAGTAAGTATAAGGAAAGCTTGGTAATCATCTAGTAAATGTTTCCTCAAAAACTCAGAGGCTAACTCAAAGTTTTCATCAAGTTATGAGCATTTTTTGTTTCGAAAAATTGTTACTGAAATCGATTGATTTAAGTAATTTGGTTATGTGTTTGTGAAACCCATCAATGGTTAAATGTTTAGAATGATCTACCGCAAATAACTGCAAATTTTGATGAGTTTGGTCAAGTTTTGAGGTGTTTTCTATTTGCACCACCATAAGCCGCCATGGATGGAGATGAAGATGACCAGATTTTTCTATAGAAGATGAAGATGACCGGTTTAGCAGATAGCAGGTTACCTTTTGTACACATCGATACACTTTTTGAAAGTAAGTGACATACCTTGGTATTTTTTGGGTATATAGCATACGTTGGAACAAATAAAAAAATATAAGACTATTGATTAGCATAAACCCTTTTTATTATTATTATATTATTATTAGTATTGTTAGTAATATTATTAGTATATTATAGGTAATATTAGTATTATTAGTTGCCTTATTAATATTTTTCTTAGTATTTTAATTAGTATTGGTAATATTATTAGTATTTTTATTATTATTAGTAGTATTATAAATTATTAGTCTTATTATGAATATTAGTATTAAAAATATATTATTATTAGTAATGTTAGTATTATTGTTAATTTTATTAGTATTATTATTAGTACGATCATTAGTATTTTTTTGGAAGACAAGATCTCATAATATAACTAGTAGAGATTGCATTATTACTAGTACTATTAGTTTTACTTTTAGTATTTTTATTTTTATTATTATTGTTATTGGTATTTTTATTAGTATTATTAGTATTACTACTAATACTAATACAATTATTTGTATTATTACTATTATTACTATGATTACCATTATTATTAGTATTCTCAGTATTATTAAGAGTATTATTATTATTATTATTAATACTATTATTAGTATTATCACTACTATTATTAATATTCTTAGTATTCTTAGTATTTTTATTATTAGTATTATTATTATATTATTAGTTTTATTAGTAATTTTAAAAGTTTTATTAGTACTAGTATTAATAATACTGTTATTATTATTATTATTATTATTATTATTATTATTATTATTATTATTATTATTATTATTATTATTTATCTTACTAGTATTATTAATTATATTTTTAGTATTATTATCATTATTATTACTATTATTATTGTTATTATTATACGTATTATATTATTAGTATTTTTTATTATTATTGATAATAATAGTTTTATTTTTATAATTATTAATACTTTTTTTAGTATTAACAGTATAATTATTAGTATTATTTTGTATTTTTATTAGTAGTATTATTAATATTATTATTAATCTTATTTATATTATTAATTGTATTATTGATATTTTTATTAGTAAAATTATTATTATTTTATGTATTATTATTATTAGTATAATTAATATTATTAGTCTTACTATTAGTATTAGTTTCATTTTTATTATAATTAGTATTTTTATAAGTATTATTGATATTATTATAAGTATTATACTATTAGTATTATTATTAGTGTTATCAATAGTATTGTTATTTGCAACACCCCGTCAAAATGCGACTACGTGGCGTGTTACCAGAGGTCAAAGTTCAGTCTTCGTGCTCTACATGCTTTATTCCTTAGTTTCCATGCATGACCTCTAACATTTCTTTATTGCGGAAGCATAGCTAAAGTAGATTATCTGAGAATAACATGCTAAAAAGTCAGCACAATGATGGAGTGAATTCAAAGGTTTAAGTAACGAATGTGTTTTGCGACAATGTGAGTGCTATTTTTTTGTCAGGTAATCCAGTTCAACATCAGCGCACCAAACATATTGAAATGGATACACATTTTGTTAATGAGAAAGTGGCTCGAGGTCAAGTTCGTGTACTACATATTCCTACGCATTTTCAAATTGCAGATATATTTACGAAAGGGTTACCACGCGTTTTGTTCAAAGATTTCAGGAACAGTTTGAACGTTCGTCCTCCCTCCCGCTCAAACTGAGGGGCTATATTAGATAAGATAGTCAAGATATGCTCTATTATTAGATAAGATAGTCAACGATATGCATTATATTTGTATAATTGGTATATGTATTCTGTAAACGACATAATAGAGGATACTTGGTAGATCATATCTTTTACATATAATTTGATAGGATAGTTACCATATTATAGGGAGATACTCATTGTATATATACGGCTGTTTTTATCAATGAAAGGCATCGATCCAATTTACTTACAATTTATATTTTATTAGTAGTATTATTATTTTATAGATTATAAGTAGTATTACTATTAGTATATATATATATATATATATATATATATATATATATATATATATATATATATATATATATATATATATATATATATATGTGTGTGTGTGTGTGTGTGTGTGTGTGTGTGATCCAGGGAGAAAAAAGAAGAAGGGAAACAACACGATGAATGATAATCAACATTCGTCAGATGTGTGATGCATGGTATTTGACATTCATCGCTATGAATGATATGAAGTATTACATTGCTTTCCTATTTTTTTACTTTCTCGAGGATCACTCCGCTACACACACACACACACGCATATATATATATATATATATATATATATATATATATATATATATATATATATATATATATATATATATATATATATATATATATATAACGACCCTCATTTTTTCATTCTACACTTTTTCTTATTAAATGCCCAACAATATAATTAAACTTAATAATTAAACTTTAATCGATAATTATTAAGCGTTAAGAATTATAAAATATAATAATTAACTTTGTAAACGACAAGTTAATAAAGATAAAAATAATGAGTTAATAAACTTTCGTGAACAAATAAATAACTCTAAAACTTGTACACTTAAAATAATTAAACTTGGATAATTAAGGAACCATTTAAGCTAAATTAAAGTACAAGGACTAAAGTGAAAAATCCCAAAGCCTAACCCTAAAAAGCCCTAGCCAAAATTTAAAAAAATAATAAAGGAAATGCCCAAAATGCCCCTCTAATTTTCGTCCAAGGCATCTCCTAATCACCTCCTCATTAACCTAACTTGTTCTCTAAGTAAGACTTGTTCCATAAGTAATTCCTAATTAAACCCTAACTCTAGAATAATGATAACAATCCTATAAATAGAGGCCTAACCTAAACCTTTTCATTGTACCAAATCACAACAACAATTTTCTCTCCCAAATCTCTCTCTCTCTCTCTCTCCCTATTTCGGGTCCCAAAACTAAAATCACCACCACCACCCATCGAAATCATCATCAATCTTCAAGGTGATCTTCAAGTGTTCTTCGCGTTCTTCGTGTTCTTCAAGAATCTTCAAGGTGTTCTTCTAGTTTTTCAAGGCTTTGATCTTCAATCTTCATCGTGTTCATCTTTTCTTTGTTAGTCATCTTCGAATCTTCAAAGGTATAACATAAACCCTAATTTATTTACATAAACTTTGATCTTTAATTCATGTTATAAACTTGTTTAATCATAAACACATACATAAACACACCTAGATCTATATATACATGAAAAAGAAAAAAAATATATGTATGTATGTATGTCGACTAGAAAAAAGAAAAAAGAGGAAAAGGAAAGTTTGATCTTTAAAACCTAGGAGATTAGATAAAGATTTGTTAGTGTCTAATTAAGGAAACAAAATAAATATATATTCATATACATATATATCGACATATATATATACATGTAAAAAATATATTATATATTATATATTATATATATATATATATATATATATATATATATATATATATATATATATATATATATATATATATATATACGAATTATATATACATATACATATTAAAACCCTAAAACCCTACTTACACCTAAACTATACTACTTTAATTAAAACCCTAATCATTACCTAATCATTACTACATTAATTAAAACCCTAAATCTAATCCTAGTTACTTAAACCCTAATTTACTAAAACCCTAATTTATTAAACCCTAGACATTTATTACAAACCCTAATTATTAAAATACTACTTTAATTGATTAACCCTAATTAATTAATAAAACACTAATGTTACTTATACTATTATTTAACATATATACCCTAATACTATAGCTAACACTTATAACCTACTACTTATAATATAACACATAAAAACATTTTTGGATATGTATTAGAGATGTATAGATCTTCGAACTTTCTTGACGAATGGTTTCTACGAAACTCTACGCGGAAGGGTTTGGATTTTCCGATTTAAAGGATCCTATAGCTCAAGCCCCTAGACCTGAATTGGCCATTCGAAGGGAAAGGGGTGATTGGAAGCTTATCTAATACGGCAAGTATCCTAAAATAGAAACACTCTTAAAATAGAAACTTTCTAGTTATAGAAACTTACTAAAATAAGAAACCTACTAAAAGTGGAAACTTTCTAAACATAGAGACTTACTAGGAATGGAAACTTAGTAAAACGAACTTTACTTAAAACACTTTTATACTTAAACTTGGACAAAAACACTTACTACTCTTAAATGTCAATAGGTTGACTTTCTGTTCGTTCCAACTTTCTATTCCGAGGAATAACCGTCTCTTATCTACTTACTAAGGTGAACTCATAGCCCCTTTCTTTATTGCTAGCAAACCTACTTACTTATTTGGGGTGAGACACATGCTGTTTTTACATTTTACAATTTAGACACAAGTACCAAACTGTTAAACTATGCTATACCCGGCTATGTCCGACTAAGTCCCTACAGTGATATTTTTAATTGCTCGTTGATTGCATGCTTAATTATTGGGGTAGTCCTATCGGGAGTAACGTCCCCGATACATTTGACTAAGTCTTTGTATTACTTAATAATGAAATTAAACCGACAAGTATAAACTACAACTTGTCTTGGGGCAAACTTGAAAGTTTAGTCTAAATATCACGCATTGGCATAACTTTTTGATCCTGCGGGAGATCAACTTTACAACTAAATCTTGTGGTCTAAAAACAACGATAACTACTTTTGTTAAACCTATGATTTCACTCAAACTTTTTGGTTGACACTTTAGCATGTTTGTCTCAGGTGCTGATTGATTCAAGCTTACTTACTTACTGCTTATGTAATGCTACTTGGACTTAGGAACAAGATATATCTCATTTACTATTCTTGCATTTGAAACATTTACTTTATTGTAATTTCAATTCTTGTAACGACATTTCATTTTCCGCTGTGTACTCTCAATAAAGTTTGATTTTATCATGTAGTATTGTTCTCGTATATTATAATATGTTGGTTTATTTAATATTAGTGACGTTTCTTCCAGACCCTATCTGGAGGACGTTACAGAGTGGTATCAGAGCAAACCAGGCTGTTATAGAGAACAAGGATTGCAGCTTTATGTGTGCCTTACTTGCTAGCTAGGGTGCCTTAGCAATCTAGGAAACTATAACCTTTACTGCCTTAGACTTTAAAGCACTTAGAATTGCCTTATAATCTTAACAACCTTGCCTTGATAATCTTGGCTTAAAATGATGATCAAAGTCTCTTTCCTAATGATAGGATGTCAAACGACAAGACAATTCTTTTCAAACCATCTGAACTAATGACTCACTTCAAACCTGCTATCGAAGGAGATACTGGATATCCTTCAACTGCAAGACCAGTCCAAAGTCCACCTTATGGCTTTGGTGGTCCTCCCTCACCAAACTATAGTCTGGATACTTTACCTAATTCTCCCGAATACTACCCGACTCCAAGAGCAGAAAGTAAAGGGAAACGCCCTGCTGATTTTAAAGAAGATGGCCCATCAAAGAAAAGATCCCTATCTCCTTCCTACGAAGAAGTTGATGCCAAGTACGAGATCATGAATCTGCGAAAAACTACCGATGGCCTAATTCGTCATATTGCAAGGATCGATGTTCAAATGAAGGAAAAAGACCTAGCGATCAGGAAGCTCATGGAGAAAAATGCTGAACTAAAGAAGGAGATAAAGTTGGTGAAGTATGATGATGATAGAAATGCCCGATGGGGGAAGCAATCTCTTGCCTACCTAAGAGAAGATGTTAACTTTAGATTGAAGATGGAGGAAAACTGCCTCGAGTTCCTGCATGAGAAACAAAAGGCGAAGAATGAGAAAGTTGAGAAGTTTATGAAGAAGGTTGAGGACGAGAAGAAGAAATATGAAGACTAATTCAATCCTAATATTTCCTAGTTTATCCTATTCCAATTTCTCATCTATGTAAAGGCTATGCCTTAAACCATTTCTATATCCGAATGGTGTATTAAAAAGGCTTATTTAATGCCTCGTTCTTAATAATATAAAATGTTTCATTTATATCATATTCATCTTTATCCTATCGGATTTATCAAACTTCTATACACCCTTATGTAGTGAAGAATCATGGTTCGTCCAACTACACCAACTCTTACCACGATGTTTCATAATTTCCTCGTCTGACTACGTCTTCACAACTTCCATAACTATCAAAGATATGAAGGTTAACCAAGTCTATAAAGACTGCAACTTAAAACTAGCCAACCATAAGTTAGTAACTATTTTCACGGATGACATTTTGAACTGCTCCAAGAGTGAGAAAGGACGTGAGCAACATTTGCAAACTCATTCTTGAGAAAAAGAACAACTCTACGCAAACTTTTCTAAAGTGAAAGTTTTGGCTTAAAACCGACATGTTGTCGATCCAGCTAAGATTACTGCTGTCCTTAACACACTATATTAGAAGTCATCATTGATCACATATCCGGACCTTATGGAGTGACCTTGTAAAGGAAATATGAATTAGTGAAATATAATGACGGTGGCCAACGTGATTATATTACGGTAATTCATAGAGATATTCCAATATCATGACGTATGGAATAGAAAGTGAATCAAAGAAAAACTCTCAAGCTATCAGTTCAAAAACCAAATGTAAGGGCATGAAAAGAGAAAAATGATCATCTTGATATTTATTAGATATGAAGAACTCATTCTAATCAAACTATATATCTATCTCATACTCATTTAACAAACTTTCATGTACCATAAAAAGTTGTAGACAATCGAATCTTGAAATTCATTCATCCTAAATGGATATCTCCTGATCATTGATACATAATCATCACTTGTTATTACACTCTCGGTGTAAATTCTCATATGACTTTCAAAAACCTATGTCATTTGAACCCTCCAACGTCGATATTACAAACACCATGTCCAATATCACATTATCTATGTCGAGATGATAAATATCTCATATGCATAATCTTCTGAAGAATGGAACCTCCATACATGTATCGTTTTAACTATCATAGCCACGAAACTTCTGTACTCGTACATCTACTTATAATAGATTACTTGGCACCATGCAAGTAATGGTGCCATACTCAAACAATAATCGATCATTGTCAACTCGAAAACCAGAGGTGAAATACACTATCTCAAGTTGTGGCTTGAGCTAAACTCATCTGAAAAACTGCTGTAACAATTGAAATGATTCCATCATACTTTAACGTAACCTCCTCTCAGACCAATTAAGGCTGAATTCAAACAATCATTACATAGTTGAAAGTCACTGCTTTAGCATTTATTTATACTTGTCTATGCGACTGCCAGATTATTCATGCCGAGTTCTTGAACTCTCACTATCATTCGAACGATTCAAAGTTGCAAATCTTATTTGAAGTTCTTTCATACATAACTCTAAATCCGAGGGATTTACTCATTTGACGATAATCACATTATCATCCTTCTAACTTTAATGTTAACATTTCGAGTCCAAGGACTCATGCCCTGATAAAAGTCGATCCATTAGTTTTCACTACCTTGAAACAATTATTACGTAATTATCCTCCGGAATTTTAAAATCTTCAATCAATTTTTCTCAAACAAATAAACTCTTAAATACAAGTATCCTGTTTTCCAAAGATTTCTTACACGAGTCTTTATTTTCAAACTATCTAGGAATTTATAAAAAATGATTTTTCACTTATGTGATTTATAAAACCTTATACATAAACTTAACTTTACGTACTTTGACTAGTACATATCAAATTATACTTTCACTTCTACAAATTTCCACTTTGACTAAATCGAAATTACTTTACAAAATTTTACGTAACCCTAGTTGTACTATGAACATCATTTCGTCACCTCCTCTAATTACTTTCACTAATTATATAAACACTTTCGCATTTTTAGCAATTTACCTTTGTTTCATTAAATTAAACAATCTTTTAAACAACTCTTTTTTCGTATTGTTCAAATTATTTCACATAAAATAGTAGGTGTTGTACATAACTCAAGTTTTACCAATAGCTCCGCTTTGTTTATATTGTTATAACAAATGTCGCAACTTTTCAAAAATTACTTTGGTTTATTATTAAAACTTTCGTATTGCTCTCCAATGTGTTTGGATCACCTTTATTCTCATTCTTCGTGCAAGAATGAGACTTACCTCTTTACGTACATCATCTCTTCCTTGCTATGTTATTCGTTAAGAAGTTTCTACTTCCGGTATTTCACGGCCAAACCACGACGCTCTCGTAAACATCAATACTACGATCTTTTGAACAAGGAAGCAAAGGTTCCTTCATGGTAGAAACAATACCTTATAATCAATGATTCACATTTATTCTCATCCACATTTAAACTCATAAGTAAATAATAGACCGACTCGCCATTTGTGCGAAAACACTTTTCTTACTCTGAAGGAGTTACCTTAGACATTTATGAAGATACTCTAAACATTTCTTCCTTTTTGGTTTGCAACTAGATGTTATTCTAGTCAAGTTTTAATCTATGATTCGACATGAAACTGAAATCATAAATCTTAAAGCTACATTCTGAAACTATTTCTAAAGACAAGTTCTCATGTATACTGAACGATGTCTTAAATTTAATCGCTCTTATTATCCTGAGATCAACGAACTCTCAACTAACATCTCATTTGTCTATTAGACATCTCTTGAAAACTAAAGGTATTATGGTTACCTTTCGAAACTTGAAGCTGGTACTATCTCTAACAAACACTAGCCATACATCAAACTACGTAACTGAAATCTTTACGTACTCTACTCTATTTTATCTGCCCTACTATTGCGGCATAAACACTCAAGATCTTAACGAGCACAATAATACATTTCATGCTGTTATAGCATCATCTTTCCTTTTAAAGAAAAACTAGTCAAACGACACTCTTGTTATTCCTTGGAAAATTCTCCGCATTTAATGCACTTGTAAATGACCTATTAAGGTTAAGGATCATGAGATCAAACATGTAAACAAAACAATATAATTATTGTTAACACTCATTGGCCCCGACCGTACCCGGGAACGTGAAAATCAAACTCTATTGTTAAAGTTCATTGGGATTCGCGTAGAAGCCCCTAACATACATGGGAACGTGAAGACTAAACGATACGGAAACACCCTCATCTCTTCTCAACTATTGATGCAAACGAGAGCTCTACTTAAAACTTCAGGACAAAGTTTCTAATAACGGGGAGGTACTATAACGACCCTCATTTTTCCATTCTACACTTTTCCTTATTAAATGCCCAACAATATAATTAAACTTAATAATTAAACTTTAATCGATAATTATTAAGCTTTAAGAATTATAAAATATAATAATTAACTTTGTAAACGACAAGTTAATAAAGATAAAAATAATGAGTTAATAAACTTTCGTGAACAAATAAATAACTCTAAAACTTGTACACTTAAAATAATTAAACTTGGATAATTAAGGAACCATTTAAGCTAAATTAAAGTACAAGGACTAAAGTGAAAAATCCCAAACCCTAACCCTAAAAAGCCCTAACCGAAATTTTAAAAAAAATAAAGGAAATGCCCAAAATGCCCCTCTAATTTTCGGCCAAGGCATCTCCTAATCACCTCCTCATTAACCTAACTTATTCTCTAAGTAAGACTTGTTCCCTAAGTAATCCCTAATTAAACCCTAAATCTAGAATAATCCTAACACTCCTATAAATAGAGGCATAACCTAAACCTTTTCATTGTACCAAATCACAACAACAATTTTCTCTCCCAAATCTCTCTCCCTCTCTCCCTATTTCGGCTCCCAAAACCGAAATCACCACCACCACCCATCGAAATCATCATCAATCTTCAAGGTGATCTACAAGTGTTCTTCACGTTCTTCGTGTTCTTCAAGAATCTTCAAGGTGTTCTTCAAATTTTTCAAGGCTTTGATCTTCAGTCTTCATCGTGTTCATCTTTTCTTTGTTAGTCATCTTCGAATCTTCAAAGGTATAACATAAACCCTAATTTATTTACATAAACTTTGATCTTTAATTCATGTTATAAACTTGTTTAATCATAAACACATACATAAACACACCTAGATCTATATATACATGAAAAAGAAAAAAATATATATATGTATGTATGTATGTCGACTAGAAAAAAGAAAAAAGAGGAAAAGGAAAGTTTGATCTTTAAAACCTAGGAGATTAGATAAAGATTTGTTAGTGTCTAATTAAGGAAACAAAATAAATATATATTCATATACATATATATCGACATATATATATACATGTAAAAAATATATTATATATATATATACATATATATACGAATTATATATATATATACATATTAAAACCCTAAAACCCTAATTACACCTAAACTATACTAATTTAATTATTAAAACCCTAATCATTACTACATAAATTAAAACCCTAAACCTAACACTAGTTACTTTAACCCTAATTTACTAAAACCCTAATTTATTAAACCCTAGACATTTATTACAAACCCTAATTATTAAAATACTACTTTAATTGATTAACCCTAATTAATTAATAAAACCCTAATGTTACTTATACTATTATTTAACATATATACCCTAATACTATAGCTAACACTTATAACCTACTACTTATAATATAACACATAAAAACTTTTTTGGATATGTATTAGAGATGTATAGATCTTCGAACTTTCTTGACGAATGGTTTCTACGAACCTCTAGGCGGAAGGGTTTGGATTTTCCGATTTAAAGGATCCTATAGCTCAAGCCCCTAGACCTGAAATGGCCATTCGAAGGGAAAGGGGTGATTGGAAGCTTATCTAATACGGCAAGTATCTTAAAATGGAAACACTCTTAAAATAGAAACTTTCTAGTTATAGAAACTTACTAAAATAAGAAACCTACTAAAAGTGGAAACTTTCTAAACATAGAAACTTAGTAAAACGAACTTTACTTAAAACACTTTTATACTTAAACACTTACTTAAACTTGGGTAAAAACACTTACTACTCTTAAATGTCAATAGGTTGAATTTCTGTTCGTTCCAACTTTCTATTCCGAGAAATAACCGTCTCTTATCTACTTACTAAGGTGAACTCATAGCCCCTCTCTTTATTGCTAGCAAACTTACTTACTTATTTGGGGTGAGACACATGCTGTTTTTACATTTTACAATTTAGGCACAAGTACCAAAATGTTAAACTATGCTATACCCAGCTATGTCCGACTAAGTCTCTACAGTGATATTTTTAATTGCTCGTTGATTGCATGCTTAATTATTGGGGGTAGGCCTATCGGGAGTAACATCCCCGATACATTTGACTAAGTCTTTGTATTACTTAATAATGAAATTAAACCGACAAGTATAAACTACAACTTGTCTTGGGGCAAACTTGAACGTTTAGTCTAAATATCACGCATTGGCATAACTTTTTGATCCTGCGGGAGATCAACTTTACAACTAAATCTTGTGGTCTAAAAATAACGATAACTACTTTTGTTAAACCTATGATTTCACTCAACCTTTTTGGTTGACACTTTAGCATGTTTGTCTCAGGTGTTAATTGATTCAAGCTTACTTACTGCTTATGTGATGCTACTTGGACTTAGGAACAAGAGATATCGCATTTACTATTCTTGCATTTGAAACATTTACTTTATTGTAATTTCAATTCTTGTAACGACATTTCATTTTCCGCTGCGTACTCTCAATAAAGTTTGATTTTATCATGTAATATTGTTCTCGTGTATTATAATATGTTGGTTTATTTGATATTAGTGACGTTTCTTCCAGACCCTATCTGGAGGATGTTACAATATATATATATATATATATATATATATATATATATATATATATATATATATATATATATATATATATATATATATATACATTATATAAAGCGCGTAACAATAATCCTACTCCTGATTAATTTCTACCACGTGTCTAACTCCTCCTTTATTTATGCCATATGTCAGTCTATTAGTAATTTCCATATATTAATTGAATTATTAGATTTTCTAAGTTAATTTAATATACAGATTTAATTACCTAAAATATTATATTATATATCACCATATATTATTATATTAATATTAACAACGATAGATGTTATAATTACATTAATAACATTTACAATGTTATAAAATCGCAATATTCTTTATTGTAATAAAAATCTATAAGATAGATATTTCCTTATTAACATTATAATATTATTTATGAATGATATTCTATATAATATAAAATTAATTTATACTTTGAGCATAAATTTAAAAAATTACGTTAATATAGTATTTGTAGAATATTATATATAGGCACGGGCACATGTTTGTCAACTGAAGTTAAAATAATTATTTGATAATCCTTATAGATATTTAGATGTATGTCCGCTCTAGTTCATTTGAGATTTGACATAATAAAATTAGTTTGTCATAAAATCATATACAATTAGAAAATTACATAAAATATTATACTTAACGATCGGTTTTAAAACAACTTTTTAGAAGATCATGTTTGGTGTTTTATAGATTATTTGTCAATTGAAATTAAAATGATTCTAACGGACGGGCTCAAAATTGCGTTAGTATTCAATAATAATGTTTTTCCATATTGTGATGATCGCTCCAAATCCATATGGACGAACACGTCATTCATCGATTTCATTGCGAGGTATTTGACCTCTATATGATACGTTTTGTAAATATTGCATTCTTTTGAAAAGGCACACCATAAATGAATATTTAAATCAAAGGTTTTCGACATCTGATGATTTCTACATATAGACAATCAACGTAATATAATAGTTTACAATAGTACTTCCGTTGACAATGCAGTCAAAATAAGATACATGGTGATGATTTGGTGAATGCAACGTTTCCTTGAAAAATATGCCATGTAAGACTCCATGCACATAGCTTGTCTAACATAGAAGCAAACAGCGGAAGACTTCTAGGAACCTGAGAATAAACATGCTAACAAGTGTCAACACAAAGGTTGGTGAGTTCATAGTTTTAGTGTTTCGCATAATCTGTATATAAAGGTGGATCACAAGATTTCAGTTGTTTCATCCAGAAACGTTTATCAAAATATTCTACGAAATTGAGCACCCTGGTAACTAAACTTAACGTATATATAATTTGTACCCTTTGTATAATCATCTTAATAATACACGCAAACCAACGTGTACGCTTCTCAAATAGCATACGTCCGTTAAAAGGCTAGTGCTCTAGCTCGAACGGGGATATCAAGCCCTATGGATCCATATACAATTACTCGCGCTCACCAGTTCTTATAACCGGCAGTTACTAGTTACCAAAGCTAAGGGATTTTTGGTTCAAACTAAGTGTAGAATTTAGTATGTACTTGTATCCATTGCGTTTAAAATAAAGTGCATGTATTCTCAGCCCAAAAATATATATTGCAAAAGCATTTAAAAAGGGAGCAAATGAAACTCACCTTAGCCGCATATAAAGTCGTTCACCAAAATGTGACCGAAACTCGGATTACCAAATAACCGTAGATCTCAACCTAGAGAACATATGTTGGTCAATAATTGTTTATCAAGCTAAGTCAGGTCATAGTGTATCACAATCCTAATGCTCGAGATCGACATACAATAGTTATCAAAAATTATTTCAAAAAGTCAATCTGACTCCATACAATAGTTGAATGATCATGGCAATCGAATCATTTTAATATTTCACATAGTTTTCCAATTCTTGTAAAATTAAACTATAGTTTTTATAAGGCTTTAAAATATGATAAAACAATCAGTTTTGACAATTGTTCAACAAAACGAGACGTGCCTTATATAAGATTTCAGTTACTCGGCTGATAATATTTAAAAATCCATTTTATCAATCTCGTAAACAAGTTGTTTAAATCTTAATTGCATATTCAAAAGCAATTTCAATTAACGTCAATCATAATTCAGTTGATCATATCTTTTAATCCGTTCATCGAAACTATTCGATATCTAAATGAAAAGTTATTGATTTTTCGCCAGCTTTTCAAAAACATGTATATCATATACCTTTTACCAGTAATATATGTATTTAATTTGTGATTCATTATAACTGTTTAACGACAAAATTTAGCATACAAGCATGTATAAATATATATACTCGAGCACTGGACATGGATACACAATTAATATATAAAAGATAAAATATGAGTGCTTACGTATCAATATTGAGATTCAATATTGTAGGAAAGTACGTAAACGTAACGGAGATGATAAACACTAGGTTTGACTTTACGAGCATAATCCCCAAATCATACCCATAACCTCCATAGCTATAACCCATAATTTCCTTAGCTCTATCCCGCTTGAAAACCCATTTTGAAAGTGACACACTCAAGACCTTGTCGTAGTATTTTATGTATAATATTAATACTACTAATAATAATAAGATTAATAATAATATTAATCTTAATAATAATAATAATAATAATAATAATAATAATAATAATAATAATAATAATAATAATAATAATAATAATAATAATAATAATAATAATAATAATAATAATTACAGAGGGAGTAATATGTATTCAGATATGTGTGTGTGTTATAAGTGCAGGAACCAGCTCGATTTATAGATGTTTTTTGAATTTCCTTCCTATGCGATCGCATGGGAAACTAGTGTAAAGGCCATGCGATCGCATGGCTTCGCTGTCCAGCACAAAATGATTTTGTCTTGTTGTTTGTCGACATAATATTTAATTATATATCTAATATATATAATTTATATAATTAATTATATATTATATTAAATTCATGTGCATAGTTGACTTGTAATTTTTGTTCCGATAAGTCGTACGTCATCACTCGACTTATGTCCCGGTTCTGGTTTCTCGAACGCATATTCGTACGTTTAGAAAACTAATACTTTTCGTTACGCGACGTGTACCTTTATCAAAAATTAAACTTAATCATTGATAAACTATGTCACTCGAAGTGTAGCTTTAATCAATTAAGTGTTTTTTACTGTAGCAAATAGTGATTTTCGAAAACACTGTAGCTTTTCGGGTACTGTAGAAATTCGAAAATACTGTAGCAAATTAGTGTTTTACTGGTTCATCATAAACGTTTTAGTTAACTTATCTAAATATCAAGCGAATCAATAATCGAATGTTACTATCGTTTACTAAATAACTTGAAATCATATATATATATATATATATATATATATATATATATATATATATATATATATATATATATATATATATATATATATGCACATTAAACAAAATATATATATATTTTGTTCGTGAATCTTCGAGAACAGTCAAAGAATAATTGATTACATGAATATAGTTCCAAAACTTTCGTGACTCAACATTACAGACTTTGCTTATCGTGTCAGAAACGTTAAAGATTAAGTTTAAATTTGGTCAGAAATTTCCGGGTCATCACACATATAAATGTTATCAGATAAAAGCCGTGCAACGCACAGACTCATAAAACTAGTATATATATATATATATATATATATATATATATATATATATATATATATATATATATATATATATATATATGGAGAGCATCCAGTGAGAACTTTTTTAGTGTGAGAATTCTAGGAACTCAAAAATACACTGAAATTCGAACAAAAAAAGACACAGACGAGCAAAAAAGGAACATGGACGAACAAAAATCAAGATAGTCGAACAAAAAAAACACGGACGAACGAATTTTTTTTGTTCGAATTACCAAAATGTAGAACACATTTTTGTTCGACTACTAGGTTTTTTGTTCGACTACCGCTGTGTTCTACATATTTTTGTTTGACTATCAAAAATGTAGAACACATTTTGTTCGACTATCACATTTTTTGCTCGACTATCACCTTTTTTGTTCGGTCGCCTTTTTTTTGTTCGTCCTTCCCATTTTTTGCTCGACTTCCCAAATTTTGTTCGCCCGTGTCTCATTTTTGCTCGAATTTTCCTTTTTTGCTCGAATTTCAGTGTATTTTTGAGTTCTCAGGGTTCTCACACCAAAAAAGTTTTCATTTGATCTCTCTCTCTCTCTCTCTCTATATATATATATATATATATATATATATATATATATATATATATATATATTCATCGGAGAATCAATGAAGTGAATGGTGATGAGTTTTGCCTGATATTGAAGTATTCTCCCTTAGTGTTTAGTATCCTTAAGGGCTAAGGCCCACTAATTAATATGCTTTATTTAGAAACGATAAAATTACTATTTATTTTCTACTCCGTATTAATTACAATAAAAAGCACGGCTTCTTTTATCTCGATTTGGCCATTTTCTTGCTCATAGAACATGTTTGAGCTAAAACTTGATTCAATAACAGCTAACTTAAAGTATTTTAAGAGACTACATAATATACACAAGTGATCAAGGGTTCAAAATTCAAATGAAACTTAGTATCTTTATATTACTATTTGTAATCATCTAATCTAAGTAAGCGATAATAATGTTTATATGGCTGGTAGGGATAAACCATATATATAAGGTTCCTATACTTTTTGACCGATTAATTAATGTGATGAGCTTATGACTACATCACCAATTACAACAAATTAAAGCTACATCTTCTACACGAAGTAAAGCACCATATAACTTAGGCTCCATTTTCTCTCTTAAAAGTATAACCTTTTGAAATTCTTCGAATCATTAATTAGAACCTATTAACTAATGATAATCTATAAATCATTACATAGAATTGGTGGTTCATTTCTACTCGTTATATATTCAGATATGAGATATAGTTTAATTTAAATCGTAGTATTTGTTTATTGATGGGAGATTCACTGCGTCATAAGCGTACATTGCATCATTACAACATCATAACAACACTGCATCATTACACTCTATAATTCTAAACCGGATCCTTATTTATCTGATTAATTAATAATTTGATTTTCAATTTACTTGGTAGGTAAAGGATCTTTAGAAGTTGAGGTTTATATCCTATTGTTCTTTATTCTTGTTGAATAAATAACGAGGCCTTATTATTGAAAAGGGTTTTGGATTCTATATGAAAAAGTAGAAAGAGTTCTTTGTTGGATCGATGCCCCTTTTATGTCATACATCCATTATTTGATTTTATTAGTTGAAAGGCAAAACCTATTTAACACAAGAAAGATTATAATCAAAGTCAAGTCGGAAAAAAAAGCATTAAAGTTTGTAACTAATAAGGCCCTATTAAGTTAATTACATTCACAATGAATTATAAACAATCACTCCGTACGTATAATAGAGTGAGGTTTGTGTATATATACATTTTAATTTGTACGTGTGTCATATGATCAAATGGTAAATGGCCCAAAGGATAACATAAATGTCTAATATTACCAATAAAGGTAAAATGAATTTTCATGATGTTATAAAATGATCATATACTTTAATTCATTCCAAATGAATTATTATTTTAGTAACAAATAAAATGAGTTAATATTGTCCAATTTATTAGCAAAGATCGTTAGTTAAATTTCGTTAACTACTCAAATTTCGTCAAAACTTAATTGGCACTTCAAATATATGTCTATAACCTAATTTAATAGATAAATTGAAACATCTATAATTAATTTCATTAAGAATTTAACATGATGAGTGTTGAGTATATGCCCACAAAACTTAATGGGCAAGTACCATATGAAAAAGATGTTCCGAATTGACCAAAGTTAATTAAAAGACATTACTTTTAAATATTGATTCTATGATCGTTATATAGGGTACTACTGTATTTAGTTACTTCAATTCATTGCTATATAAAGGGACCCCTTATGTTCCCTACTTCCACTCAAGACTCAACCTTTTCTTCACATTCACAATTTCCTTCATTTCTTTGGAAGTGTTAAGTTGAGTTACAACTTCATGTCCATTATTGAAGACAAGAACCATGCAGAAAACCCTAATAACTACGTTAAAGAAAATCGCACTTTCGGAACAATCAAATTGCCACCGGGGTTTCGGTTTCAACCTACCGATCAAGAGATAGTGTTTCAGTATCTTGTTCGTAAAGTCTTGTCATACCCATTGCCTGCTTCAGTTGTTCCGGAAATCATCAACATTTTCCAATACAATCCTTGGGACTTGCCAGGTTAGGACTCCCGTTAAATCCTAGAAATTCTTGAAAATCCAAATAGCGGATCACATTTGTGTGTTTTATTTTGTACGATAAGATATCTAGCTAATATAAACGAGTAAATAGATAAAGTTTTACCTGCTCAGGCTATCGGCTTATTCCATTACCATTTTCAACCCTTTTCACGACCACCCCAAGGCTTCTAGTGCGGTTTGAACCTGAAACCCCATATATGGATATCAGGACCTTAACCGCCACACTATCTTGATATGGTTTTATGTTGATATCTAAAATGCTAACTTATTTTGATTCGAATGTGACAATAGGGGAAAGGGAGCAAGAAAGATACTTCTTTAGCAAGAAAGAAGCCAAGTATGGGCATGGAAATCGAGTGAATAGAATGAGTAACGACGGGTATTGGAAAGCAACTGGTTTCGACAAGTGTATCACTAGATGTTGCACCAACCATCCCATTTCAAGAAGGAAAGAGACGATTATAGGGATGAAGAAGACACTCGTGTTTTACAAAAGCAAACCTTCATCGATTAGGACTCATTGGGTCATGCACGAATATCGCCTTGTTCAATCACTTACTTTACCATCAACCACCTCCAATGATAAGGTAACTTATTAATTATTCTTAAATCATTATGATTTTATAATGCATGGAAAAGAATCTGCTTAAGATTATACTCTAATGATCTTAATTATCTTCTGCTTTGTAGAAATCTTGGATTCAAATGGGAAATTGGGTATTGTGTCATTTATTTATGAATAAAAGAGGTAGAAATTTAATTGAGGATGATAAAATGATGAGTTTGAATTCGCGAGAACAACTTGCACAAATGAATTTAACTCGAAATGAAGAAAATTTGATAGACTGCAACGAAGCTAGTTCATGTTCGTCTTCTTCGTCATGTGGTTCCAGTGTGGTAACTCATGAAGTATCATCAAGTATGAAACCATTATATCATGAAGAAAGAAACTAGGGATGTATAGTAGTAATCTAGCTAACTAATTGCTTATTTATCTTAACTCAGATTCTCATTTAAGAGAATGATTTGGATTTACTGTTTACTACGAGTATTGTAATTTATTTATACAACTAGTGGAGGAGCCCTCACTCCGCGTCGGGACTTCGTTTCGGATATAATTTGTTGTGTTTGGTTCGTAAAATTATTTCGTGTTTAATGGTTATGTCGGTTAAACCTATCCCAAGTCGTACGGAAATTTAAAGGCGGTTAAAAATTTAGGTGGATTTGTTGGGGAGTTTTATGGAAAATAAAGAAGTTACGATTTGACCCTTGAACTTTAACTTTAGACCCTTATGGAGTTTACATTTTTTACCCTAGGAATTTATATTTGGCGCCCTAAAGTTTATAATGGCTCTCAATGTTTAGTGTGGTGTCATTGTGGGTACAACCTTTTTGCATGACGTATAAACGATTAAAGCATGGGGAAGAACTATTAATAATGTATTTGTCTTTTAGAGATGTAGAGAATAATATATATATATATATATATATATATATATATATATATATATATATATATATATATATATATATATATATATATATATATATATATATATATATATATATATATATATATATATATATATATTATAATGAGTTACGTAGTTAATTTATAATAAGAAAAAAAGTTAAACAATAATAAAGTGAAAAATTATGTGGTTGATTTAATAATAATAATAATGAATAGTTGTTAGTTAGTAAAAATTATGGGATCGATTTATAATGAATGAGAAGTGTAATGGTTAAAGTATAAAATGTGAAAATCATGTGGTAAGTTTGTAGAAGCTATAAAGTTAATTGTTATAAAGGGCGAGATTGAATTGTGAAAATATAAAAAGTTTGAGGAGTGTTTGTGAAACTATTGGTGGCTACTATTCATTTGCTCTATATCATTTAGATATATAGAGTAATATGATTTGACAATTTTCTTTGTTGCATGCATGACTTATAATTTAACAATTTTCTTCGGTTGCATGCATGACTTATAGTGACTACTAATTGTTAGGAATTTATGTACCTCAAATAACGATCACCAATCAAATATGGTGATCCCACATACAACAAACAAATACAATAATAAAAGAAAAGTAAATGACACAAAATATTACAGGATTATATAGTTAGTGGTGAGATAGTAGCCCCAACATGATTCTCGATGTACCTAAATACAATATTAAATAAAAATAAGTATCACATTGGTATTTAGACATGCACAACAATTCACATGTGAAGGTATTACTTATCCTAAGTCCTAAAAGTGCAAAATTCACCTTTAAAAATAGTAAAATGTCATTTTCGGAATCTAAACTGCTTCAAACAGGGAAAAGCCTTAAGGAAGTCTTGCTCCTAGCGCCGTTTTCTAGTTATCTTGCAAAAATTGGCCTAATCTGCAATTGAAAATTTTTCGGAAAATTCTCCATAAAATTTTGCCCGATTTTTGTGGGGAATGTACTGACTTCAAATATATGTTTTACGACCATTAAATATCATCAAAACGAAACTACACTCTCATATATTCGCATTCAAAATGAAAATAAAAATAAAAATAAAAATAAGGTTATGAATCTAGAGAAATAAAAAAACGGCTAAAATACTCGAACAATAAAACAAAGACGTTATAAAAGCCGCAAGGTTTTGTAGCTAGTGGTGAGATAGTAGCCCCAACATGATGATCGATCTACCTAAATACAATATTAAATAAAAACAAGTATCAGATTGGTATTTAAACAGGAACAACAATTCACATGTGAAGTTATTACTTATCGTAAGATCTAAAATGGCAAAATTCACCTTTAAAAATAGAAAATGTCATTTTCGGCATCTAAACTTCTTTGAACGGGGGAAAACCTTCATGAAGTCTTGCTCGTAGCGCCGTTTTCTAGGTATCTTACAAAAATGGGCCTAATCTGCAATTGCATATTTTTCGGAAAATTCTCCATAATTTACCCCGATTTTGTGGGGAATGTAGTGACTTCAAATATGTGTTTTGCGGCAATTAATTATCATCAAAATGAAACTACACTCTCATATATTCGTATTTAATATGAAATTTAGAAAGAAAAAAAAATAAGGTTATGAATATAGAGAAATTAAAAAGTGGCTCAAAATATTCGAACAATGAAAGCAAGACGTTATAAAAACAAAAAGGGTTTGTGGCTAGTAGAGAGATAGTAGCCCCAACATGATTCTCGATGTACTTAAATACAATATTAAGTAAAAACAAGTATCATAGTGGGATTTAAACACGCACAACAATTCACATGTGAATTTATTACTTATCTTAAGATCTAAAAGTGCAAAATTTACCTTTAAAAATCGTAAAATGTCATTTTTAGAATCTTAACTGCTTCGAACGGGGGAAATCCTTAAGAAAGTCTTGCTTGTAACGCGGTTTTCTAGTTATCTTGCGAATATGGGCCTATTCTGTATTTGAAAATTTTTCGGAAAATTTTTCACAAAATTTTGTTCGATTTTGTGGGGAATGTAGTGACTTCAAATATGTGTTTTGTGGTCAATAATTATCATCAAAACGAAACTACACTCTCATATATTCGCATCTAATATGAAATTTAGAAACAAAAAAAAAATAATGTTATCAATATAAAGAAATAAAAAAGAGGCTAAAAATACCCGAACAATAGAACCAAGACGTTATAAAGAAGCAATGTTTTGTAGCTAGTGGTGAGATAGTAGCCCCAACATGATTCTCGATGTACTAAATACAATATTAATTAAAAACAAGTATCATAGTTGTATTTAAACAGGTACAACAATTCACATGTGAAGTTAGTACTTATCCTAAGATCTAAAAGTGCACAATTCACCTTTAAAATAGCAAAATGTCATTTTCGACATCTAAACTACTTCAAACGGGGGAAAGCCTTAAGAAAGACTTGCTTGTAGCGCCTTTTTATAGTTATCTTGCGAAAATGGGCCTATTCTGCAATTAAAATTTTTTCGGAAAATTCTCCTCAAAATTTTGTCCGATTTTATGGGGAATGTAGTGACTTCAAATGTTGCGGTTATTAGTTCTCATCAAAACAAAACTACACTCTCATATATTCGCATTCAATATGAAATTTAGAAACAAAAATAAGGTTAAGAATCTAGAGAAATAAAAAAGCGGCTAAAAATACTCGAAAAATAAAACCAAGACATTATAAAAGCATGAACGTTTTGTAGCTATTGGTGAGATAGTAGCCCCAACATGATTCTCGATGTACCTAAATACAATATTAAATAAAAAAGTATTATATTGGATTTTCGCATATTTTGGCGTAAATTACGCCAAGTCTCAGATACGTCCAGTTCAGGAGGGTATTTTTAGGCGTAAAAATACGCCAGGTGAATTTACAAAGGCGTAAATTATGCCAGAATTGGCGTAAATTACGCCAGGCCATAATCCAGAATTCCGGGAAATACGAAAATTAGCTTTTGGATGAAGTTTCCCAACCCCTATTTAAGGAAAGCTCTAGGGTTACGAAAACACAACTTTTTTCATCAGTTTTTGCTGCAGGAAACCTTCTCAAACACAACAAAAACACCATCTAATCACTATTTTCAAGAATTCAAGTCAAGATCAAGGTGCTATTCATCATGCAATCATCAAGAAATTCATTGATTATCATTACCACCATGCTTGGCTAGTTTTCTAATCTTTATTCCTTCTATGAACAATTGATACATGTATTCTTTCATTCAAGTTTATGTGGTTTGTAGTGTTATGAAACTTATGTCTTTTGAATTGTGCTGTTATAAACCTATTGCTTATTGATCAATGCAAGTATTATTGCTTGTGATTATTGCAAGTTGAGTCATAGTGATTTAACATTGTGTTCTTAATCCACTTAGTGTTAATTAGATTAAGGATAAAGACAAAGTGTCTAGGTTGCATGACTCAATCCCAAGATAGTTAGAATTAATAGACCTAAGAAATCTTGTCTAAGAGGTTTGATCAATATTTGATAAGCATAATACTTTTTTGAAGGAATGCATGTTAGATTGGGATTGTGAAGGAATAAAAGCTCTCAATCAACTGATTACAACCTTTTCGTTTAGCTCACTGTTTATGCTTTTAAATATTCAAAGCTACGTTTGCTTGGTAGTTGTTACTCTAGTCTTTACTTTAGTTAATCTTAGTTAATCACAAACAACTCAATCCTGAAATTGCTTGCTAGTTAACCATAACTTCCCGTGGAACGAATCCTGCTTACCCTAGCTAAGTTAGAGTAATTAGGCTATTTTTGATTGACCCTTCGACATCGATCAAATTTTGGCGCCGCTTTCGGGGAAGTGTGCGCTTGATTGTAAGCTCTTATTTTATTGCTTTCGTGATAAATTAGAAAAACCATAAAAATTATAAAATCAATAAAAAAAATCAAAAAATAGTGTTTTTTTTTTTTTTTTTTTTTTTTGTGTTTGTCAGTTTTACGCTCGGTGTTCTTGTTTTTGTTGAAGTGCAGGTTAGTGTATGCAAACTCGGATTTCGGGAAATCAAAATCTTAAGCCGTTAGACCCGGAAATCGAGAAATCTGCAAAAGCTAATCGAAAAGCTACAAGAATCTTAAAGTGTTCGACAGTGGCTTCAGCATCCATGCAACCACAGTTAGAGACACATCCGATTGTTCCACCGAACTCTCCTAAATCAGAGTCTGACACTGAAGAGGAATATCACACCCCCAGTTAGGGCCTGGGTGAAATGTGACTTAATATCAAAATATACCAACATATTATATAAACGAGAACAAACTAAATGATTAAATTAACTTGAATGAGTACGCAGCGGAAAAATTAAATGTCGTTACAACGGAAATAAATAATTGTTCAAATGCAAAAGTAAAATATGCGATAATCTCTTGATCCTATGTCCAAGTAGCATCACATAAGCAGTAGATAGGTAAGCTTGAATCAAACAGCACCTGAGACAAAACATGCTAAAGTGTCAACCAAAAAGGTTGAGTGAAGTTCATAGGTTTAACAAAAGTTTGACCGTTGTTTTAGACCACAAGATTTAGTTTGTAAAGTTGATCTCGCAAGATCGAAAGTTTATGCCAATGCGTGATATTTAGACTAAACGTTGTTTGCCCCATGACAAGTTAGTTCTCCTTGTCGGTTAAATTTCATTATCAAGTAATACAAAGACTTAGTCAAATGTATCGGGGACGTTACTCCCGATAGGCCTACCCCCAATAAATAAGCATGCCGCAGCACTTAAAAATATCACTGTAGGGACTTAGTCGGACATAGCCGGGTATAGCATAGCTTAAGTAGTTTGGTACTTGTGTCTAAAGTGTAAAAAGTAAAAACAGCATGTGTCTCACCCCAAAAGTAAGTAAGTTTGCTAGCAATAAAGAGGGGCTATGAATTCACCTTAGTAAGTAGAGAGAGAGTTATTCCTCGGAATAGAGAGTTGAACGAGTGAGCAGGAAAGTCAACCTATTGACATTTAAGAGTAGTTAAGTGTTTTGCCCATGTTTGAGTTTAAGTACGTGTTTATGTATAGTTTGTTTCACTAAATTTCTGTCCCTAGTAAGTTTCTATACTTAGAAAGTTTCTACTTAAAGAGTATTTTCTATTTTAGGATACTTGTCGTATTAGATCAGCTTCCAATCACCCCTTTCCCTTCGAATGGCCATTTGAGATCTAGGGGCTTGAGCCATAGGACCCTTTAAATTGGAAGTCCAAACCCTCTGCCTAGAGTCTCGTAGAACCATTCGTCAAGAAAGTTTGAAGATCTATACATCTCTAATACATATCCCAAAACGTTCTTAAGTGCTATAATATAAGTAGTAGGTTATAGGTGCTAGTAATAGTAATAGTAATAGTGTATATATGTTAATAGTAGTATTAGGGTTTCATTAATTAGAGTTAGTTATTTAAAGTGGTATTTAATTAACTAGGGTTTAGTAATTAGTGTCCTAGGGTTTCATAAATTAGGGTTTAGTAAATTAGGGTTTTATTTAATGTAGTAATGATTAGGGTTTAATAATTAAAGTGGTATTAATTAATTAGGGTTAGATTTAATGAATTAGGGTTTAGTAATTAATTAGGTTTTTTTTAATGAAACTAGGGTTTGATTAAAGTAGTATAGTTAAGGTATAATTAGGGTTTAAGGTATTAGTATGTATATGTATATGTAATCGTGTGTATATATATATATATATATATATATATATATATATATATATATGTATACAAAAAAATTAATTTTTACAAATATACATATATATGGATCGATTTATATGTATATGTATATATAATTATTTTGTTTCCTTAATTAAACACTAACAATCTTCCATGTAACAACCTAGGGTTTTAAGATCAAAGTTTTCCCCCTTTTTTTTTTAGTCGACATTATACACACATACATATATTCATATTATTTTTTTTACATATATAGATCTAGGTTTGTTCTTATGTTTATGTGTTTATGATTTTATGTGAATATAGATTAAAACAAAGATCAAAGAATTAAGAAAATAGATTAGGGTTTTATGTTTATACCTTTGAAGATTCAAGTAGATTAACAAAGAAAAGAAGAACTTGATGAAGATGGAAGATCAAAGCCTTGAATATCTTGAAGAACACCTTGAAGATTCTTGAAGAACACGAAGAACGCGAAGAACACTTGAAGATTTATTGGAAAACCTAAGGATTTCGATGGTGGTGGGGGATTTTCGATTTTGGCCGAAAATTGGAGAGGGAGAGAGAGATTTTTGAGTGAGGGATGTAATTATGATTTGGTACATGGAATGGTTTAGCCTAGGGGTCTATTTATAGGGAGGATAGGAGCATTCTAGAATTAGGATTTTATAAGGAATTACTGAGGGAACAAGTTAGCTTGGAAAAAGGGTTAGGAAGGGATGCATGGGCCGAAATTTAGAGGGGTATATGGGTAATTTTACCCTTCCAAATTTTCTAGGGTTTTATGAGCTAGGGTTTTAATATTTTCACTTAAGTCCTTGTACTTTAATTTAGCTTAATAACCCTTAATTATTCAACTTTATTTATTTTAATTACACAAGTCTTTTTAGTTATTTGTTTACTCACAAAAGTTTATTAACTTATTATTTTTATTAACTTGTCAATTAATGTACAAAGTTAATTATCGTATTTTATAATTCTTAACGCCTAACCTTTATCGATTAAAGTTTACTTATTAAGTTTAACTATTTTATTGGGCATTTAATAAGGAAAAGTATTGAATGGAAATATGAGAAATGTAGTATGGAAAAATGAGAGTCCTTATAAGGAAGTTTTTGATCAACGAGACGAGATGGCCGAACGACCAAGAGGAGTAGACACCTACTACCAACCGGGTGATTTTGAGGATCATTCACCCATTGTTTATCCTGCATCGGCAGGAGGAAACAACCGACGATTTGAGGTCCGACCTCAACTCATTTCGATTTTGCCAACCTACCGAGGTATGGCTAATGAGGAGCCATATGAACACATCACTGAATTTAATGGGATATGTGCTACTAATCAAGTAAACGGTTTCATTGATGATGAGGTATGTCTTCGATTATTTCCTTATTCACTTAAGGATAAGGCAAAAAGATGGTTTCTCTCCTTGCCCGCCCGGAGTATTAATACTTGGGCGGAGATGAAAAAACGATTTTTAGAAGAATTTTACCCCATAAGTAAAACCTCAGACATGCGTACGTAAATAAAATCTTTTAAACAATTACCGGGTGAATTATTTCATGAAGCGTATGAACGTCTGAAGGAGTTACTTAAAGCATGTCCACACCATGAGATACCCAAGTGGGAATTGGTTAAAGTTTTCTATGATAGTTTAGATTCCTAAAACAGGCAGTTTCTTTTAGCGGCTAGTGGTGGGGCATTCTAAACTCGGTCTAGTGATGATGAATAGGCGTTCTTCGAACAGTTAAGCAAGGGTTCAAAAACCCAAGTTTCGGTTGATCGTAAACAACCTAGTACCTCTCGAGTGAATCATGTTTTCAATTCGGGTGGTTCATCTAGGAAATTAAAGCAGGAATTTGGTGATTTGAAAATGCTTATATTTAACAACCCAAATCAGGGTCTTGCTTGTAATGTTTCGCAGGTTCAGGAAGTATATGAGATTTGTGGAGATCCTTCTCACTTTTCATATGGATGTAGAAATGGGATTCCACCGGTAAATCAGCACATAGTGGAAGAACAAGTTAACGAGGCTCAGGGACGGAGATATGATCCATACTCCAACACGTATAATCCGGGTTGGAGAAATCATCCTAATTTCAGTTGGAGCAATAACAACGCGCTGAATGCTAACCAAGAGAACCAACTTAGACCACCAAACAACTTCCAAAACCAGGGTAATTTTCAGAACCAAGGTAACTACCAAAGAAACTATCAAAATCCTTATCCAAATAACCGAAACCAAAACCAAAACAATTACCAAAACTAAGGCCAGAACCCAAACCAAAATCAAAAGAGTACTTCAACTAATCAACCATCTAGTTCGGATGCTAAGATGGATGCATTCATCTCCGAAATGCGAAAAATGATAGAAGTGCAAAATAAGTCGATTGGTGCATTGGCTAAGGAGATCGGTAATGTAGCGGAAAGTAAGGGAAATAGGGAACCAGGTACAATTCCAAGCTACACGGTTCTAAATCCAAATCATAAGGATCAAGGAAAAGGGCATAGCGTTAACATGGTAGGTACCTTGAGAAGCGGAAAGAAGTATGACAATAAGGTTAGTGAAAAAGAGGTAGTGCAACAAGAGGCAAGTAAGTCTTCTATTGTTCTTGATGAGGAAGAGGTAAGTGAAAATGATAACCATGGGGAGGGAGTGAAAAAGACCGAACCAATCGTTAATGAGGCTGGGAAAGTGGAGGCGGAATCAAAAACCGTTTCATTTCCCAAGGCTTTAGAGTCCCCAAACCAATTCCCTTATGGGAAAAAGGGACCACAACCAGAGGACATGTGGGAAACATTTAAGCAGGTTAAGATAAATTTACCCGTTCTCGATGCTATTAGGCAAGTCCCATCTTATGCTAAATTTTTAAAAGACCTTTGCACTCAAAAGAGGAAGCAAAGGGCGACTTTACCCAAAAGGTGGAGCTAACCGAGCACTTAAGTGCGGTTATTTTCGGTACACTTCCACCTAAGTTTAAGGACCCAGGAACCCCGTTGATAGCTGTCACTGTAGGAAACGTGAATGTGAAAAAGGCATTATTGGACCTAGGAGCTAGCATTAATATTTTACCTTTTTGTCTAGTTGACCGATTTGAATTGGGTTTAATGAAAAGAACTGACATAATTATTCAACTAGCGGACCAGTCAATCAAAACGCCTAGGGGGATATTAGAAGATGTGATAGTAAAGGTGGAAGATTTCTATTACCCGGTTGACTTTGTTGTTATGGACATTGAACCTAGGAATAGAGATGCCCAACCCACTATAATCTTGGGACGCCCATTTTTGGCCACCATTAATGCTCACATTAATTGTCAAACGGGTGCTATGGACATATCTTTTAGGAATCGCAAGATGAGAATTAATATCTTTAAATCCCTTCATACACCAGATGTCCATGAATGCTATCGGATAGATGTGATTGATGAATTAGTGGAAAAGCATACCTCTCACCTAATAACCAATGACCCAGTAGAAATATTTTGCTTAGGTAACGAAGAGGATGTTGAGTGTGAAGAGGTCAAGGCAGTAGAACTAGCAGTAGCAAGTACAATGGATGCTAGGTTCCTACCATGGACTCATAAATATGAGCCATTACCTAAATCCATTGATACTAATATGAGACCTTCACTAGAGTCACCACCGACTCTTGAGTTAAAACCCTTACCTTCTCATTTGAAGTATGCATTTTTAGGTACTGACGGCACTTTGCCAGTTATTATTGCTTCAGATTTGACAGGTGTGCAGGAAAAAGCTTTGATGGAAGTGCTTCATAAGTACAAGGCTGCAGTAGGGTGGACGATAGCTGATTTGAAAGGGATAAGTCCCTCAGTGTGTATGCATAGGATAGTTACAGATCCGGAGGTTAAACCTGCTCATGATACGCAACGCATGTTAAACCCAAATATGCAGGAAGTTGTAAAGAAAGAAGTTCTCAAGTGGTTAGATGCAGGGAATATTTTCCCTATTTCAGATAGTCAGTGGGTAAGCCCCAAGCAAACAGTGCCAAAGAAAGCTGGGATAACGGTAATGGAAACGGAGGAAGGTGAAAAGATCACAACCCGTCCCGTGACGAGTTGGCGGGTATGTATTGACTATAGGAAGTTGAATGCTGCAACTTCAAAGGATCACTTTCCCTTGCCTTTTATTGATCAAATCATCGAAAAGTTGTCAGGTCAGAAATTTTATTGTTTCTTAGATGGGTATTCGGGATATAATCAAATACCTATTCACCCTAATGACCAAGAAAAAATGACTTTTACTTGTCCTTATGGAACTTATGCCTTTAGACGGATGCCTTTTGGTTTATGTAATGCACCTGCTACTTTTCAAAGGTGTATGATGAGTATTTTCTCAGAGTTAATAGGCGAGTCTTTAGAAATTTTCATGGATGATTTTTCAATATTTGGCAAGTCTTTTGAGTCGTGTTTGAGTATGTTGAAAAAAGTTTTAAAGAGGTGTACCGAGACCAACCTTGTCCTTAGTTGGGAAAAGAGCCACTTTATGGTAAGGGATGGGGTGGTTTTGGGACACATTGTGTCTGAACGGGGATTCGAAGTCGATAGAGCAAAAGTTTAACTTATTGCTACATTACCTCCACCAACCAATGTTAAGGGGGTAAGATCGTTTTTGGGACATGCAGGATTCTATCGTAGGTTTATCAAAGATTTTAGCGTTATTTCTAAACCATTGTGTAATTTGTTATTAAAAGATGCACCTTTTGACTTTGATGACCAATGTAGGGAGGCCTTCATAAGTTGACTTTGCAATCACCCGATTGGACCAAACCATTTGAAATTATGTGCGACGCTAATGATTTTGCGGCTGGGGCTGTTTTGGGTTAAAGAGTTGATAGGAAACCAGCTGTTATCTATTATGCTAGTAAAACGTTCTCGGATGCCCAAGTGAACTATACCACGATCGAGAAAGAATTATTAGCAGTCGTGTTTGCCTTAGACAAATTTAGATCATACTTGTGGGGGTCTAAGGTAGTTGTCTTTTCAGACCATAGTGCCCTAAGGCACTTACTTGATAAGAAAGAGTCTAAGCCTAGATTGATTAGGTGGATCTTATTGCCACAAGAGTTTGATTTGGAAATAAGGGATAAAAAGGGTATTGAGAATGTGGTAGCCGACCATTTATCTAGGATACCCCCGCCACCGTTTGACCCTGCTAAACCAATCCAGGAAAATTTCCCGGACGAGTGTTTGTTTAGTGTTGTGCAGGTACCTTGGTTCGCACATATCGTTAATTATTTGGTGACTAACAAGATACCGGAGCATTGGAACAAGCACAAGAGGGATTACATTTTATCGCAGGTAAAGCATTATATTTGGGAGGACCCGATTCTTTACCGAATTGGACCCGACCAAATCATAAGAAGATGTGTGGCGGAAGATGAACATAAGGACATTCCAGCTCATTGTCATACTTTTGCATGTGGAGGACATTACGGAGTCAAGAAAACCGGATACAAAGTACTCGACTCAGGTTTCTTTTGGCCTACTATTTTTAAAGACGCGTGTGAGTATGTAAAAAATTGTGCTAGGTGTCAAAGGACGGGGGAATCTATAAGCGTAATGAAATGCCCATGAACCCAATTTTGGTTTGTGAAATCTTTGATGTTTGGGGCATAGATTTTATGGGACCCTTTCCACCTTCTTTTGGATTTGAGTATATACTAGTTGCCGTTGATTATGTCTCTAAGTGGGTGGAGGCTGAGGCTACTCGGACCAATGACCACAAAGTTGTCCTAAAGTTTGTTAAGAAAAATATTTTTTGTCGTCATGGTGTACCTAAGGCCATAATTAGTGATGGGGGTTCGCACTTTAAGAACTCGCATTTTGCTAAACTTTTAAGGGACATGGGGGTAAATCACCGAATTGCTACGCCTTACCATCCCCAAACAAGTGAGTAAGTGGAAGTATCTAATAGGGAATTAAGAAGGATTTTAGAAAAAATCGTAAATCCTAATCGCAAAGATTGGTCTTTAAAACTAGACGATGCGCTTTGGGCTTACCGGACAGCTTATAAAACCCCTATTGGCACTTCACCTTATCGACTTGTTTATGGGAAGGCATGTCACTAACCTGTTGAAATTGAGCATCGTGCAGAATGGGCTATTAAACAGGTGAACATGAACATGGATGAGGCAGGAAAAGCAAGAAAGTTAGACCTATCGGAACTGGATGAGTTGAGACGCGATGCTTATGAAAGTTCAAAAATTTACAAAGAGAAAACGAAAGCGTTTCATGATAAGCAAATCATAAGGCGGATGTTTGAAGTGGGGCAAAGTGTGTGGTTGTTTAATTCAAGGCTAAAGTTATTTGCGGGTAAGTTGAGAAGTAAGTGGAACGGTCCCTATATGGTTAGCAAGGTTACTCCGTACGGGGCAATTGAAATAAAAGATCCAAAAGGTGGGGAACCGTTCTTAGTTAATGGGCAACGATTGAAAATTGCTTTCGGTTTGTCGCTTGGTGATGCTAGGGTAGTTGAAACAATTCGTTTTGAACCCATGAAAGTTCATCAACTTAGAACAATTCGGGTGAACGAATCAAAGAATTATGTTAGTAAAGAGAACATTGATGCGTGGCTTGATCAAAATGTTACTATTAGTCGGATGCCCAATTGTGATGTTTGAGATGATGATGGGCGATTTGATGATGCGCCAGAGGACGAGGTGTCTGAGGTTATTTCAGATGAATGTTTTGATGAGTTTGATGAAAAGTTGTCATTGGAAGAAGATGTTAAGGGAAGGCCGGAGTTCCGTCGTCAAGAAGAAGACCCAGGGGAAATATTGTTCGAATTGAGTTTCGTTGGGGTCTTACCCCATTTTGCTAATGATCATCGTGAATTCAAGGTGATTGCCGATACGGGGTCTACAATTAATATCATGTCATACATGACGTACAAGAGATTATTTCATGACAAATGTTCTCTATGTTCGTTGACTAAATCCGATGCGGTCATCACACTTGGCAACAATACTAAGTGTCAGGCACTTGGTGTACTTCGTGATGTGATGGTTAATGTGAAAGGTGTCTTCCTTGAAGTACCATTCACCATTTTTGATATGCCTACGAATGAAGATGTTCCATTGTTAGTCGGGCGTGGATTCATTACAACCGCGGATTGTAAAATCGACCCAGGTGCAGGTTCTATCTCTTTTGAAGGAGGAAACGGAACTTTTAGATTTTGTAATTCGAAAAATATGCGTTTTCCTTCGGCATATATAGTGGAGAGAGAATTTGATGAGGGATATTGTATGATGCTTGGGATACAAGAGGTTAACACAAATAAAGTAGTTAGTGAAGAAATGGTAGCGGATACTATAGACATGGATGAAATCTATCAAAGTGTTGAGTGTGGGGGTATTAGCCTCAATCAACGCTTAGGTTCCAAGTCAAGCAACGACAAAACCATTTGTGTTAACACTGTTACAGAAACACCCGAAGTAGAACAAGAACCGGATGTGGATGTAGAGGAGATTCGTGAGACGCTTGAAAGTATGTGGGGAAAAGAAAATACGGAAAGATTCATGAACAACACCAAAACATCTTTTGTTGATGATGAGGGGTGGACAATTGAAGTTGAATACGTTGAATCAAAACCAAAATGTGCATTCAAACCTCGCATTAAGTATAGAGATCCGGGTGATTTTTCGGTTATGTGTCAATTCAAAAAGAAGAAGACTTACCGGGCGTTGCTAGATTCGGGTGCGAGTGTTAACATGATGCCAACAAAAATTGCAAGATCAATAGGCATCCGAGAGTTGGTTCGAACTAATACTAGTATTCGATTTGGAAACCAAACCGTCGATGACCCAATCGGGATTGCATAAGATGTTCTTTTCATTATTCACGGTATTGGTTATAAGGAAGATTTCTTCATTATGGATTGTGAACCGGATGCGAATACTCCAATTGTATTGGGACGAGGATTTTTAGCTACCGCAAGGATGTCACTAGATTTTGATACGGGGACTTTAACAATTAAAGATGAAGATAACATGATCACGCTCCGTATGGAAGATGGATTCGGCTCTAGAAAAAATGGGGCCGTTGATCCGGACGAATGCTAATCCGGAAGAGGAGTCGAGTGCATGACTCCATCAAAAATTCGCACACATTTGTAAAGTTTGTAAGTTTTTATTTGTTTTGTACATACGGGCGGGGCAAAGTACCATTTTTGAATTTAAAATGGGATCGGTTTGAATGACTATCTCTAACTTTTTGCATTGAGGACAATGCAATGCTTAAAGTGTAGGAGGGGGTCAAGGTTTTTAGTCCCAAAAATGTTTTGTGCAAAGAGAATGAGAAAAATTGAAGTTTTGTGCGAAATTAAGGCGAAAAATGAAAAATTAAAAAATTTTCTGTACCTGAGTGTTGGCGTAATTTACGCCAATATTGGCGTATTTTATGCCTATGAAAATTGAAAATTCAGAAAAATTTTGCATGTTAGGCGTAATTTTACGCCAGGTTTTTACGCCTGAAAATGTATAGGCGTATTTTACGCCAAAACTGGTGTAATTTACGCCAGTGCATTTTTCCTGGTACCGGTTTTTAGGGGTTTAAAATGGGAAAATTTATTTATTTATATTTTATACATACGCAGCCATAAACCACGAACACCATCACTCTAAACCCTAATTTTTCATCATCTAAACACCAAATCGAAGCTCAAAACCTCATCAATTCGTCATAACACTTCACAAAAACACCTAAATCCTTACAAAATCATACAAATTGGGTGTTGATTCGTGTTCTTGGCTAAAATTTAAGTTTGGGGGTTTTGATTTGTGGGTTTAATTCTTCAAGTATTCTTTCAATTCGAGTTTTTTAACATCAAGGTAATCATCATTCTTGTATTTTTTATTGTTCTTGATTATCAATTTAGGGGTTTTGTTATTTTCATGTTCTTGTGCTAGCGTTAGTGCGATTTAATTATGTTTAAGCATTGCTTTTGTTCTAGCTATTGTTAATTGTGTTTAAATATGTCAATGGAGTATGTATGATTAATTTGGAAGTTTAAGTTAAAACTTGTTAATTGCTTCTAAGTAGTTGACTAGGGTTGACTTTGACTAAAAAATTGATAATGTTTGTGTCTTGAATGTGTGTTTCCAGTGTTTAATGTTTAAATTAATGTTTGTTAAGTGGCAATGCAATAATGTTAGGTAGTAAAGTTTATAGTTTTTGTTGAAATGATGATTACAATGTTTATGTGATGTTTACTTGAGAAAAGGGTTGTCTAGTAGTGATGATAATGTGTAACATGTCAAATTAAGTATCTTGTGGTTAAATGAGGTATGCAAGATTGATGCGTTGATTCAGTGAATAAGGTTAGGATTTGCATGTATTGCTAAAAGGTTTAATGAGATATTTTGAGCAATGACATGTAAGGTGTTTTGTTAAATACTAACGAGTTTGTTGAGTTGTGTAATTGCAAAAAATGTTGAACAGGGCTAAAAGGAGTCGTGGCAATCCAGGAGGAGCCCCAAATTGGTAGGATAAGAAGTGTTTAAGTGAGTTACCATATGAATGGCAAGTCCAATTGTATACCGAGAAGAAAGACCAACTTTTGAGAAACGCTTTTTGTGAAAGGTATATAACTCCAAATGTGTGGAGAAAGTATGGGGTGTTTCAGGTGTTTGTAGACTGGGGTTGGGAAGCTATCCTTCAGCCAGTTCAAATGGGATTTGAAAGTACACAGTTGGGTTGTTCTTGGGAGATGACGTATCCCACGCAGGTGTTTAATTGGATGTCAACTTTGAAATGGATTCCAGGAGATAATTTCCCACGAATGTTAATTCTGGAGGGTAAAGTGGGGAATTCAGTGATTCTAATGCGGATGGAGACTTTTAATCAATTAGCCCATCCCGACCTTCCATATGTTGGGGGGATAAGAATTGCGGGAAAGGATGGGTACGATTATCCGTCTGCCAAAGAGTTGTTTGCGGTTCCAACTGATAGATATATTCATGTGGTGAGAACGCTGTTTCATGTTGACCGACCTGATATTGAGAATTTTGATCTAGAGAGGAGTAAGCTGAAAATCATTCCGAGGATATTGTCAATAGTGATGAATTACAACATTTATCAAAGAAAGAGTGATCTTACGCTAGTTCGGACGTACGAGTTACCTTTGTTGTACGCCATGGTAACTAATTCAATGGTGCCTTCGTTGCGTTTGGTTATGATGACATGGATTTGGGAGTGCCGGGAGCAATTAAAGCAAAGGGCGGTGATCCCTTATATGTGGTTCTTGTCGTTCTTTTTGTGGAGGAATGGAGGGATTTCGAATAATCCCAAAGGAAAAAGAGAAGAAATTAAGAAAGTGAAAGAAAAGGTTCCCGGGTTAGAGTTTATGCGACAAGGGGATGGTTTTGTAATTGAGAACCCAACTTATTTGGAGCGGTATACTTTTGGGGTAGAGGATGATAATCTTCCTGAGGAGGAAGAAGATTATAATTCTGCAGATTCATTTGAGCGAGTTGCACGAGGATTGGATGATATCTATGATAGAGCTGATCCAGATTTTAACCCTCAAGGTGAGGGATCGAGTAAAGATAGGCGGTATATTCTGGTAGATGAACAAAGGTGGGCTCGAATGGAGGAGCAACAGAGTACCCTTCTTGATGTAGCTAGGGCTCAGATTTACTTGACTGAGCGATATCAACAAGATGTGTTTGAGAGGGATAACCGAAGACGTCAGTATGAGGATATGTTGCAGAATCGGCCAGTTACACCGTATTATGAGCCGATTGACTATACGACTTATGCTTCGGGGTTTGCACCAGGGGTGGAATATGTGAATCCACCCGCACCATCTGTCGCACCACCGTTGTTTTATCAGCAACCCACACCACTACCACCGGATATGGAGAGAGCTAGAGAAGAAGGCAGGAAGTCGGTGTTCGACATGTCACCGTTATCGAGAAGCTTATTTGATAGTATTTTTGATCCTGGTCTCCGAATGTGATGAGCCTCTCTGATTTTAATCAGGTCCTTTGCTCCGTCTGTAATAACATGTACACTTTTCTTTTCTTTTATTATTCTTTTATTTTATTTTTCTTATTTTATTTTAAGTAGTTAAATGAACTTTGTGGGTATGTTCACTGCAAGCCCTCACGAGACAAAACTCGTCCACCCGAGGGAATCGGGTGGTTTAAAGCGGGATCCCTTCGAAAATGGGCTAGTTAGTTTTTATGTTTTCTTTTGTTTTTGTTTTGTAAGAATAAAGTTGGATGGAAGGAGCATGTGTGTGATGAAATGGGAAGTTGGTGTACGTGTCACAATGATATTGGGAAGTTGCTTTTAATCCTGGGTAATATTGTTCTTTTTCTTCTTTCTCTTTGTTTAATTTCCTCACTTTGGTCTAACATAACTTTTAAACATGCATACGAGGACGTAGCATGACTTAAGTGTGGGGGGAGGAAGGAAATTTGCACATTTGGCTTAGCTTGAAAATGCTTGTTGTTCAAAGGTTTTCTGACATAAATGGTTTTAATGGCTTAGGTGGTAAAAATTTGAAAAAATTTTAATTTCAAGGCTATAATCAAGATGTTGACCCATGAGAGTAACCATAGTTACTAAGAATTAACTTGGAAGTTTTTGGACTTGGCCGGTGAGGAATGATAGTGTTAGGCATTTGACTTTGTTGACCTTGGCTAGTTAATTTTAAGGAAATATACTCTTATGGAGAAAAGAAAGGTTGAGAAAAAAAGGGGATCCCATGGTTGTATGTTAGGTAACATGAATGATAAAGAAACACTTTAGGATTTTCTTTTTAAACCAATTTTTTTTGTTTTATTTATTTATTTTATTTATTTTCGCAGCCAGTCTACCCAGGTCGTTAGTACACAATTGTGTACTAGAATCAATTAGTAACCATTAGCAGCCTAAACCGTTAGAAAAAAAAAAGAAAAAAAAAGAAAACCAACTTCCCATTCCTACTCTTATTTGTGGTTATTGATGTCGAATTTAATCTTACTTTATCTTGTTTAGATTTAGTAACACTAGGTGACAACGCAACTCATTTTTGCTAAGATATAATTGGTTTAAATTAGAATTTCAATTATAACTGGCTATCATGTTATAGTGTTTGTGGCTTTTTAATTAGTTTGACTCAGAGTGGTTTCCGAGGTTCCACAATGGATTCCACGATTTACTCACTAGTATGAAAGTGCATAATAATGATGATAGTCACCAATGCAACACTTGTAGAGTTTACTCTTCCCTAGGCAAAGGTCGAAAGGGGGTGCTTTATATCACAAGCTATGACAATGATATTTACCACACCCAACACCCATTATCTACATTACCTACATATATCCATATATCATTGTCACCATCACCACATATTCACCATTACATCCTAAATGTTCTTAATATGATAAATGCTGTGTGCTATCATGAAAAAAAAAAAAGAAAAAAAAAGAAGAAAAAGGAGGAAGTGAAAGAGACGAATTTGAAAATTATATATGCTAAAAATTGTGAAACGATTGCTTTAAAAAGCATCGACCACTGAGGCATAGAAAGAAAAAAAAAGAGTAGAAGAAGAGTATGCCAAAAATTGTGAAATGAGTGCCTTATAAAGCATGGACCACTGAGGCATAACATTCGTTCTCGTTGAAATGTCAAGTCAAGAATGCAAAACTCCTTATAACCTTACAAAGTACCTACACCTTTCATGTGATGCCTCGTATAAATGGGCAATGTTGAAATGTCCCGTTCTTATTGATTAAAAACGTTCCATATTAATTGATTTCGTTGCGAGGTTTTGACCTCTATATGAGACGTTTTTCAAAGACTGCATTCATTTTAAAACAAACCATAACCTTTATTTCATCAATAAAGGTTTAAAAAGATTTACGTAGATTATCCAATAATGATAATCTAAAATATCCTGTTTACACACGACCATTACATAATGGTTTACAATACAAATATGTTACAACAAAATAAGTTTCTTGAATGCAGTTTTTACACAATATCATACAAGCATGGACTCCAAATCTCGTCCTTATTTAAGTATGCGACAGCGAAAGCTCTTAATAATCACCTGAGAATAAACATGCTTAAAACGTCAACAAAAATGTTGGTGAGTTATAGGTTTAACCTATATATATATCAAATCATAATAATAGACCACAAGATTTCATATTTCAATACACATCTCATACATAGAGATAAAAATCATTCATATGGTGAACACCTGGTAACCGACATTAACAAGATGCATATATAAGAATATCCCCATCATTCCGGGACACCCTTCGGATATGATATAAATTTCGAAGTACTAAAGCATCCGGTACTTTGGATGGGGTTTGTTAGGCCCAATAGATCTATCTTTAGGATTCGCGTCAATTAGGGTGTCTGTTCCCTAATTCTTAGATTACCAGACTTAATAAAAAGGGGCATATTCGATTTCGATAATTCAACCATAGAATGTAGTTTCACGTACTTGTGTCTATTTTGTAAATCATTTATAAAACCTGCATGTATTCTCATCCCAAAGATATTAGATTTTAAAAGTGGGACTATAACTCAGTTTAACAGATTTTTACTTCGTTGGGAAATAAGACTTGGCCACTGGTTGATTCAAGAATCTATAACAATATATACATATATATCAAAGTATGTTCAAAATACATTTACAACACTTTTAATATATTTTGATGTTGTAAGTTTATTAAGTCAGATGTCCTCGTTAGTAACCTACAACTAGTTGTCCACAGTTAGATGTACAGAAATAAATTGATAAATATTATCTTGAATCAATCCACGACCTAGTGTATACGTATCTCAGTATTGATCACAACTCAAACTATATATATTTTGGAATCAACCTCAACCCTGTATAGCTAACTCCAACATTCACATATAGAGTGTCTATGGTTGTTCCGAAATATATATAGATGTGTCGACATGATAGGTCGAAACATTGTATACGTGTCTATGGTATCTCAAGATTACATAATATACAATACAAGTTGATTAAGTTATGGTTGGAATAGATTTGTTACCAATTTTCACGTAGCTAAAATGAGAAAAATTATCCAATCATGTTTTACCCATAACTTCTTCATTTTAAATCCGTTTTGAGTGAATCAAATTGCTATGGTTTCATATTGAACTCTATTTTATGAATCTAAACAGAAAAAGTATAGGTTTATAGTCGGAAAAATAAGTTACAAGTCGTTTTTGTAAAGGTAGTCATTTCAGTCGAAAAAACGACGTCTAGATGACCATTTTAGAAAACATACTTCCACTTTGAGTTTAACCATAATTTTTGGATATAGTTTCATGTTCATAATAAAAATCATTTTCTAAGAATAACAACTTTTAAATCAAAGTTTATCATAGTTTTTAATTAACTAACCCAAAACAGCCCGCGGTGTTACTACGACGGCGTAAATCCTGTTTTACGGTGTTTTTCGTGTTTCCAGGTTTTAAATCATTAAGTTAGCATATCATATAGATATATAACATGTGTTTAGTTGATTTTAAAAGTCAATTTAGAAGGATTAACTTTTGTTTGCGAACAAGTTTAGAATTAACTAAACTATGTTCTAGTGATTACAAGTTTAAACCTTCGAATAAGATAGCTTTATATGTATGAATCGAATGATGTTATGAACATCATTACTACCTTAAGTTCCTTGGATAAACCTACTGGAAAAGATAAAAATGGATCTAGCTTCAACGGATCCTTGGATAGCTCGAAGTTCTTGAAGCAGAATCATGACACGAAAACAAGTTCAAGTAAGATCATCACTTGAAATAAGATTGTTATAGTTATAGAAGTTGAACCAAAGTTTGAATATGATTATTACCTTGTATTAGAATGATAACCTACTATAAGAAACAAAGATTTCTTGAGGTTGGATGATCACCTTACAAGATTGGAAGTGAGCTAGCAAACTTGAAAGTATTCTTGATTTTATGTAACTAGAACTTGTAGAATATATGAAGAACACTTAGAACTTGAAGATAGAACTTGAGAGAGATCAATTAGATGAAGAAAATTGAAGAATGAGAGCGTTTGTAGGTGTTTTTGGTCGTTGGTGTATGGATTAGATATAAAGGATATGTAATTTTGTTTTCATGTAAATAAGTCATGAATGATTACTCATATTTTTGTAATTTTATGAGATATTTCATGCTAGTTGCCAAATGATGGTTCCCACATGTGTTAGGTGACTCACATGGGCTACTAAGAGCTGATCATTGGAGTATATATACCAATAGTACATACATCTAAAAGCTGTGTATTATACGAGTACGAATACGGGTGCATACGAGTAGAATTGTTGATGAAACTGAACGAGGATGTAATTGTAAGCATTTTTGTTAAGTATAAGTATTTTGATAAGTGTATTGAAGTCTTTCAAAAGTGTATAAATACATATTAAAACACTACATGTATATACATTTTAACTGAGTCGTTAAGTCATCGTTAGTCGTTACATGTAAGTGTTGTTTTGAAACCTTTAGGTTAACGATCTTGTTAAATGTTGTTAACCCAATGTTTATAATATCAAATGAGATTTTAAATTATTATATTATCATGATATTATCATGTATGAATATCTCTTAATATGATATATATATATATACATTAAATGTCTTTACAACGATAATCGTTACATATATGTCTCGTTTAAAAATCATTAAGTTAGTAGTCTTGTTTTTACATATGTAGTTCATTGTTAATATACTTAATGATATGTTTACTTATCATAGTATCATGTTAACTATATATATATCCATATATATGTCATCATATAGTTTTTACAAGTTTTAACATTCGTGAATCACCGGTCAACTTGGGTGGTCAATTGTCTATATGAAACATATTTCAATTAATCAAGTCTTAACAAGTTTGATTGCTTAACATGTTGGAAACATTTAATCATGTAAATATCAATCTCAATTAATATATATAAACATGGAAACATTTAATCATGTAAATATCAATCTCAATTAATGTCGATCCCAACTGTTTCCGAAATCAATAACACATGCTCGTAGCATGTCTTCAAGTGTTTGTATCGTCCTTTCACTCTGCCCATCAGTTTGTGGATGATAGGCAGTACTCATGTCTAGACGAGTTCCTAATGCTTGCTGTAATGTCTGCCAGAATCTTAAAATAAATCTGCCATCCCTATCAGAGATAATAGAGATTGGTATTCCATGTCTGGAGACGACTTCCTTTAAATACAGTCGTGCTAACTTCTCTATCTTGTCATCTTCTCTTATTGGCAGGAAGTGTGCTGATTTGGTGAGACGATCAACTATTACCCAAATAGTATCAAAACCACTTGCAGTCCTTGGCAATTTAGTGATGAAATCCATGGTAATGTTTTCCCATTTCCATTCCGGGATCTCGGGTTGTTGAAGTAGACCTGATGGTTTATGATGCTCAGCTTTGACCTTAGAACACGTCAAACATTCTCCTACGTATTTAGCAACATCGACTTTCATACCCGGCCACCAAAAATGTTTCTTGAGATCCTTGTACATCTTCCCCGTTCCAGGATGTATTGAGTATCTGGTTTTATGAGCTTCTCTAAGTACCATTTCTCTCATATCTCCAAATTTTGGTACCCAAATCCTTTCAGCCCTATACCGGATTCCGTCTTCCCGAATATTAAGATGCTTCTCCGATCCTTTGGGTATTTCATCCTTTAAATTTCCCTCTTTTAAAACTCCTTGTTGCGCCTCCTTTATTTGAGTAGTAAGGTTATTATGAATCATTATATTCATAGATTTTACTCGAATGGGTTCTCTGTCCTTCCTGCTCAAGGCATCAGCTACCACATTTGCCTTCTCCGGGTGGTAACGAATCTCAAAGTCGTAATCATTCAATAATTCAATCCACCTATGCTGCCTCATATTCAGTTGTTTCTGATTAAATATGTGTTGAAGACTTTTATGGTCGGTATATATAATACTTTTGACCCCATATAAGTAGTGCCTCCAAGTCTTTAATGCAAAAACAACCGCGCCTAATTCCAAATCATGCGTCGTATAATTTTGTTCGTGAATCTTCAATTGTCTAGACGCATAAGCAATCACCTTCATTCGTTGCATTAATACACAACTGAGACCTTGCTTTGATGAGTCACAATAAATCACAAAATCATCATTCCCTTCAGGCAATGACAATATAGGTGCCGTAGTTAGCTTTTTCTCCAATAACTGAAACGCTTTCTCTTGTTCATCATTCCATTCAAATTTCTTCCCTTTATGCGTTAATGCAGTCAAGGGTTTTTCTATTCTGGAAAAGTCTTGGATGAACCTTCTATAGTAACCAGCTAGTCCTAAAAACTGGCGTATGTGTTTCGGAGTTTTCGGGGTTTCCCACTTTTCAACAGTTTCTATCTTTGCCGGATCCACCTTAATACCTTCTTTGTTCACTATGTGACCGAGGAATTGAACTTCTTCCAACCAAAATGCACACTTTGAAAACTTAGCGTACAATTCTTCCTTCCTCAATACTTCTAACACCTTTCTCAAATTTTCACCGTGTTCTTGGTCATTCTTTGAGTACATAAGTATGTCATCAATGAAAACAATGACAAACTTGTCAAGGTATGGTCCACACACTCAGTTCATAAGGTCCATGAACACAGCTGGTGCATTAGTTAAACCAAATGGCATGACCATAAACTCGTAATGACCGTAACGTGTTCTGAAAGCAGTCTTTGGAATATCATCTTCTTTCACCCGTATTTGATGATACCCGGAACGTAAGTCAATCTTTGAATAAACAGACGAGCCTTGTAGTTGATCAAATAAGTCATCGATTCTCGGTAGTGGGTAGCGGTTCTTGATGGTAACTTTGTTCAACTCTCGGTAGTCGATACACAACCTGAATGTACCATCTTTCTTCTTGACAAACAAAACAGGAGCTCCCCACGGTGATGTGCTTGGTCGAATGAAACCACGCTCTAAAAGTTCTTGTAATTGGCTTTGCAGTTCTTTCATCTCGCTGGGTGTGAGTCTGTAAGGAGCACGAGCTATTGGTGCAGCTCCTGGTACAAGATCTATTTGAAATTCAACGGATCGATGTGGGGGTAATCCCGGTAATTCTTTCAGAAATACATCGGGAAATTCTTTTGCAATGGGAACATCGTTGATGCTCTTTTCATCAGTTTGTACTTTCTCGACGTGTGCTAGAACAGCATAGCAACCTTTTCTTATTAGTTTTTGTGCCTTCAAATTACTAATAAGATGTAGCTTCGTGTTGCCCTTTTCTCCGTACACCATTAAGGGTTTTCCTTTTTCTCGTATAATGCGATTTACATTTTTGTAACAAACGATCTCTGCTTTCACTTCTTTCAACCAGTCCATACCGAATATCACATCAAAACTCCTTAACTCTACTGGTATCAAATCAATCTTAAATATTTCGCTAACCAGTTTAATTTCTCGATTCCGACATATATTATCTGCTGAAATTAATTTACCATTTGCTAATTCGAGTAAAAATTTACTATCCAAAGGCGTCAATGGACAACTTAATTTAGCACAAAAATCTCTACTCATATAGCTTCTATCCGCACCCGAATCAAATAAAACGTAAGCAGATTAATTGTCAATAAGAAACGTACCCGTAACAAGCTCCGAGTCTTCCTGTGCCTCTGCCGCATTAATATTGAAAAATCTTCCGCGGCCTTGTCCATTCGTGTTCTCCTGGTTCGGGCAATTTCTAATAATGTGGCCCGGTTTTCCACATTTATAACAAACTACATTGGCATAACTTGCTCCGACACTACTTGCTCCGCCATTACTCGTTCCGACACCATTTGTTCCTTTCGTTCTATTAACCCCTGGTCCGTAGACCTCACACTTCGCCGCGCTATGACCATTTCTTTTACACTTGTTGCAAAATTTGGTGCAGAACCCCGAGTGATACTTTTCACACCTTTGGCATAGCTGCTTCAGATTGTTATTGTTGTTGCGGTTATTATTGTTATTGGGATGATTGTTGTAGTTGTTGTTGTTGTTGTTGGGCCGTTTGTTGTAGTTGCGATTGATGTTGCGATTGTTGGGATAATTGTTGCGATTATTGTTGTAATTGCTGTTGTTCTTGTATTGGTGATTCTTATCACCGTTTTTCTCCCACTTTCTTTTGACTTGCTTCACATTGGTCTCTTCAGCAGTCTGTTCTTTAATTCTTTCTTCAATCTGGTTCACTAGTTTGTAAGCCATTCTACATGCCTGTTGTATGGAGGCGGACTCGTGTGAACTTATATCTTCTTGGATTCTTTCCGGTAATCCTTTCACAAACGCGTCGATCTTCTCTTCCTCATCTTCGAATGCTCCCGGACACAATAGGCACAATTCTGTGAATCATCTTTCGTACGTGGTAATATCAAATCCTTGGGTTCGTAACCCTCTAAGTTCTGTCTTGAGCTTATTGACCTCGGTTCTGGGACGGTACTTCTCGTTCATCAAGTGCTTGAATGCTAACCACGGTAGTGCGTACGCATCGTCTTGTCCCACTTGCTCTAGATAGGTATTCCACCATGTTAACGCAGAACCTGTGAAGGTATGGGTATCGTACTTCACTTTGTCCTCTTCAGTACACTTACTTATGGCAAACACCGATTCGACCTTCTCGGTCCACTGTTTCAATCCGATCGGTCCTTCGGTTCCATCAAATTCCAAAGGTTTGCAGGCAGTGAATTCTTTGTAGGTGCATCCTACACGATTTTCTGTACTGCTAGATCCAAGGTTATTGTTGGTATGTAGCGCAGCCTGTACTGCGGCTATGTTTGAAGCTAGAAAAGTACGGAATTCCTCTTCATTCATATTCACGGTATGTTGAGTAGTCGGTGCCATTTCCTTCAAAATAGTCAAATGGAACCAGTTAATCATACAGAATATTAAGAGTAGTTAATAGTATTTCATAGCATAATATGAACTCATTTATAAAAGCTTTTTCTTCATATTAGTGTTTTATAAGTTTAAATTTGGGTAGTACCTACCCGCTAAGTTCATACTTAGTAGCTAATATACAATTCAAGTACTACAATTCTATATGAAAAACTGATTATAATAATATTTCGCGTTCAAACTTTTACACAATATTTTACAAACTTACAATACCGCTTATTTTACATATAGCATGAAATATAGCACACAATAAATTTGATACAAGATGGTTGTGAAGATAATTCTAGCTAGTACACAAGTCGTTCAGCAAAGGCAATAAAGACACGTAATTCATACGTCCAGAAACAAGTCATGCATTCTGGTTTTACTAGGATTACTTCCCATCCTTGGTCTTGTGGAATATAACCGTTATTGCCGTTGATAAGACAGCGTGTTGTAACGTCGTCAAAGGGACGAGGGTTACGTAATGTCCAACAGTCCCGTAACAATCTAAAAACCTCATTTCTTACCCCAATTACCGACTCCGTCACTTATGGGAACGTTTTGTTTAATAGTTGTAGCCCGATGTTCTTGTTCTCACTTTAGTGAGAAGCGAACATTACTAATCCGTAAGCATAACATGCTTCTTTATGTTGCATGTTAGCCACTTTTTCTAAATCACGAAGTCCAATATTCGGATATATTGAGTCAAAATAATTTCTTAACCCATTGCGTAAAATAGCATTTGGGTTCCCCGCAATATATGCGTCAAAGTAAACACATCGTAACTTACGGATTTCCCAATGTGATATCCCCCATCTTTCGAACGAAAGCCTTTTATAAACCAAGGCATTCTTGGAACGTTCTTCGAATGTCTTACAAACTGATCTCGCATTAAATAGTTGTGCCGAGGAATTCTGACCGACTCTAGACAAGATTTCATCAATCATGTCTCCGGGTAGGTCTCTTAAAATATTGGGTTGTCTATCCATTTTGTGTTTTTATACTGTAAAATAGACAAGAGTTAGATTCATAAAAAAATACTTATTAATACAAGCAATTTTTACATATATCATAAAGCATAAGCACACTATATTACATATATTACACCACATGAATACTACTATCTTATTCCAACTCGCTCGTTTCTTCTTCTTCGGTTTTGGTTCGTTTTGTCAAGTTTCTAGGGATATATGATGTTCCCCTAATACGAGCTGTCGTTTTCCACAACGGTTTAGAAAAACCTGGTGGTTTAGAGGTTCCCGGGTCATTGTTACAACTTAAGGGCTTCGGGGGTTGACGATACATATAAAGTTCATCGGGGTTGGAATTAGATTTCTCTATTTTTATGCCCTTTCCCTTATTATTTTCTTTTGCCTTTTTAAATTCAGTTGGGGTAATTTCTATAACATCATCGGAATTCTCGTCGGAATCCGATTCATCGGAGAATTGGTAATCCTCCCAATATTTTGCTTCCTTGGCGGAAACACCATTGACCATAATTAACCTTGGTCGGTTGGTTGAGGATTTTCTTTTACTTAACCGTTTTATTATTTCCCCCACCGGTTCTATTTCTTCATCCGGTTCCGATTCTTCTTCCAGTTTCGATTCTTCTTCCGGTTCCGACTCTTCTTCCGGTTCCTCTTCGGGAACTTGTGAATCAGTCCACGAATCATTCCAATTTACATTTGACTCTTCATTATTATTAGGTGAGTAAATGGGACTTGTTCTAGAGGTAGACATCTATCACATAATATCAAACGCGTTAAGAAATTAATATATCACATAATATTCACATGTTAAAAATATATAGTTTCCAACAAAATTTGTTAAGCAATCATTTTTCAAGTAAACACGGTCGAAGTCCAGACTCACTAATGCATCCTAACAAACTCAATAAGACACACTAATGCAAAATTCTGGTTCTCTAAGACCAACTGAAATGTCCCGTTCTTATTGATTAAAAACATTCCATATTAATTGATTTCGTTGCGAGGTTTTGACCTCTATATGAGACGTTTTTCAAAGACTGCATTCATTTTAAAACAAACCATAACCTTTATTTCATCAATAAAGGTTTAAAAAGATTTATGTAGATTATCAAATAATGATAATCTAAAATATCCTGTTTACACACGACCATTACATAATGGTTTACAATACAAATATGTTACAACAAAATAAGTTTCTTGAATGCAGTTTTTACACAATATCACACAAGCATGGACTCTAAATCTCGTCCTTATTTAAGTATGCGACAGCAGAAGCTCTTAATAATCACCTGAGAATAAACATGCTTAAAACGTCAACAAAAATGTTGGTGAGTTATAGGTTTAACCTATATATATCAAATCGTAATAATAGACCACAAGATTTCATATTTCAATACACATCCCATACATAGAGATAAAAATCATTCATATGGTGAACACCTGGTAACCGACATTAACAAGATGCATATATAAGAATATCCCCATCATTCCGGGACACCCTTCGGATATGATATAAATTTCGAAGTACTAAAGCATCCGGTACTTTGGATGGGGTTTGTTAGGCCCAATAGATCTATCTTTAGGATTCGCGTCAATTAGGGTGTCTGTTCCCTAATTCTTAGATTACCAGACTTAATAAAAAGGGGCATATTCGATTTCGATAATTCAACCATAGAATGTAGTTTCACGTACTTGTGTCTATTTTGTAAATCATTTATAAAACCTGCATGTATTCTCATCCCAAAAATATTAGATTTTAAAAGTGGGACTATAACTCACTTTCACAGATTTTTACTTCGTCGGGAAGTAAGACTTGGCCACTGGTTGATTCACGAACCTATAACAATATATACATATATATCAAAGTATGTTCAAAATATATTTACAACACTTTTAATATATTTTGATGTTTTAAGTTTATTAAGTCAGCTGTCCTCGTTAGTAACCTACAACTAGTTGTCCACAGTTAGATGTACAGAAATAAATCGATAAATATTATCTTGAATCAATCCACGACCTAGTGTATACGTATCTCAGTATTGATCACAACTCAAACTATATATATTTTGGAATCAACCTCAACCCTGCATAGATAACTCCAACATTCACATATAGAGTGTCTATGGTTGTTCCGAAATATATATAGATGTGTCGACATGATAGGTCGAAACATTTTATACGTGTCTATGGTATCTCAAGATTACATAATATACAATACAAGTTGATTAAGTTATGGTTGGAATAGATTTGTTACCAATTTTCACGTAGCTAAAATGAGAAAAATTATCCAATCTTGTTTTACCCATAACTTCTTCATTTTAAATCCGTTTGAGTGAATCAAATTGCTATGGTTTCATATTGAACTCTATTTTATGAATCTAAACAGAAAAAGTATAGGTTTATAGTCGGAAAAATAAGTTACAAGTCGTTTTTGTAAAGGTAGTCATTTTCAGTCGAAAAAACGACGTCTAGATGACCATTTTAGAAAACATACTTCCACTTTGAGTTTAACCATAATTTTTGGATATAGTTTCATGTTCATAATAAAAATCATTTTCTCAGAATAACAACTTTTAAATCAAAGTTTATCATAGTTTTTAATTAACTAACCCAAAACAGCCCGCGGTGTTACTACGACGGCGTAAATCCGGTTTTACGGTGTTTTTCGTGTTTCCAGGTTTTAAATCATTAAGTTTGCATATCATGTAGATATAGAACATGTATTTAGTTGATTTTAAAGGTCAAGTTAGAAGGATTAACTTTTGTTTGCGAACAAGTTTAGAATTAACTAAACTATGGTCTAGTGATTACAAGTTTAAACCTTCGAATAAGATAGCTTTATATGTATGAATCGAATGATGTTATGAACATCATTACTACCTTAAGTTCCTTGGATAAACCTACTGGAAAAGAGAAAAATGGATCTAGCTTCAACGGATCCTTGGATGGCTCGAAGTTCTTGAAGCAGAATCATGACACGAAAACAAGTTCAAGTAAGATCATCACTTGAAATAAGATTGTTATAGTTATAGAAGTTGAACCAAAGTTTGAATATGATTATTACCTTGTATTAGAATGATAACCTACTATAAGAAACAAAGATTTCTTGAGGTTGGATGATCACCTTAGAAGATTGGAAGTGGGCTAGCAAACTTGAAAGTATTCTTGATTTTATGTAACTAGAACTTGTAGAATATATGAAGAACACTTAGAACTTGAAGATAGAACTTGAGAGAGATCAATTAGATGAAGAAAATTGAAGAATTAAAGTTTTTGTAGGTGTTTTTGGTCGTTGGTGTATGGATTAGATATAAAGGATATGTAATTTTGTTTTCATGTAAATAAGTCATGAATGATTACTCATATTTTTGTAATTTTATGAGATATTTCATGCTAGTTGCTAAATGATGGTTCCCACATGTGTTAGGTGACTCACATGGGCTACTAAGAGCTGATCATTGGAGTGTATATACCAATAGTACATACATCTAAAAGCTGTGTATTGTACGAGTACGAATACGGATGCATACGAGTAGAATTGTTGATGAAACTGAACGAGGATGTAATTTTAAGCATTTTTGTTAAGTAGAAGTATTTTGATAAGTGTATTGAAGTCTTTCAAAAGTGTATAAATACATATTAAAACACTACATGTATATACATTTTAACTGAGTCGTTAAGTCATCGTTAGTCGTTACATGTAAGTGTTGTTTTGAAACCTTTAGGTTAACGATCTTGTTAAATGTTGTTAACCCAATGTTTATAATATCAAATGAGGTTTTAAATTATTATATTATCATGATATTATCATGTATGAATATATCTTAATATGATATATATATATACATTAAATGTCTTTGCAACGATAATCGTTACATATATGTCTCGTTTAAAAATCATTAAGTTAGTAGTCTTGTTTTTACATATGTAGTTCATTGTTAATATACTTAATGATATGTTTACTTATCATAGTATCATGTTAACTATATATATATCCATATATATGTCATCATATAGTTTTTACAAGTTTTAACGTTCGTGAATCACCGGTCAACTTGGGTGGTCAATTGTCTATATGAAACATATTTCAATTAATCAAGTCTTAACAAGTTTGATTGCTTAACATGTTGGAAACATTTAATCATGTAAATATCAATCTCAATTAATATATATAAACATGGAAAAGTTCGGGTCACTACAAATGTAACCAAAATCCACTTCACCGAGCTTGTGGTATGGGGTATTTCTAATTAGACTTAGGGGGTTCATTGGTGTCGAGACTTAAAGATATGCACTTAGTACTAGTGTAGACAAGGGCATGAGTTTGGCTAATTGAAAAGTTAAGGAGGACAAAAACAAAAACATATGCACGATTCTAGTTATAGTTGACATTCCGATTTAAGTTAATTTATCTTTGTGCGAATGAGGGTCACGTTAAAATCTCTAAACCTTATAAAGTTTGATTGGTTCGACATTCGTAACCGTTTTATACCATTTTTAATTGAGTCCTGACTAACCCTTATGCAATTGTTCCGGATAAACCCGTTATGTGTTTCTTTTGCCATGTTACTTAGATGCATTTATATTGTTGATTAAAAAGTAAGTGTGGATCATAAAAGTTGTGAAATATAATTGTTCAACTTAGTCTAAGTATTGATCCATTTGATGATTCGGGAAAATGCTTGAGGTTTATGATGATATGATTAGCGGAGGAATTGTTGAACTAAGGAAATGTTTTGTAAAAAGGAGTTTATGATTGAAGGTATTAGAGGATAAAAGTTGTTTGAGGTTTTGAGTGATTGGCCCATATCGTCCTTACATTTTGATTAATAGTTAATTTTGCTTGCGAAAAATTATTTGAGTTAATACCACCTAGGTATTGTTGTCTTGGAGTAAAAAACAGATTTGCTTGAGGACAAGCAAAAGCCAAGTGTGGGGGGTTTGATCGTTCCTTAATTGTCACGATTATTTACGATTCAATACGCAAAATTAACTATGTGTGAGTGAAAAAGGAGATACTTTGATGAGGTTTTATGTTTTTCAGGTAAGAAAGATGTTGGTGCGAAATATGGTACAAAATGGCGAGTTAAAGTGGATTTTTGACAAGATTTGGGAGCTTGAAGAATAATCATAAAATTAATAAAGGCATAAAATACGCCTATTTTGGCGTAAATTACGCCAAGTCTCAGATACGTCCAGTTCAGGAGGGTATTTTTAGGCGTAAAAATACGCCAGGTGAATTTACAAAGGCGTAAATTACGCCAGGCCAAAACCCAGAATTCCGGGAAATACGAAAATTAGCTTTTGGATGAAGTTTCCTAACCCCTATTTAAGGCGAGCTCTAGGGTTACGAAAACACACCTTTTTCCATCGGTTTTTGCAGCAGGAAACCTTCCCAAACACAACAAAAACACCATCTAATCACTATTTTCAAGAATTCAAGTCAAGATCAAGGTGCTATTCATCATGCAATCATCAATAAATTCATTAATTATCATCACCACCATGCTTGGCTAGTTTTCTAATCTTTATTCCTTCCATGAACAATTGATACATGTATTCTTTCATTCAAGTTTATGTGGTTTGTAGTGTTATGAAACTTATGTCTTTTGAATTGTGATGTTATAAACCTATTGCTTATTGATCAATGCAAGTATTATTGATTGTGATTATTGCAAGTTGAGTCATAGTGATTTAACATTGTGTTCTTAATCCACTTAGTGTTAATTAGATTAAGGATAAAGACAAAGTGTCTAGGTTGCATGACTCAATCCCAAGATAGTTAGAATTAATAGACCTAAGAAATCTGGTCTAAGAGGTTTGATCAATATTTGATAAGCATAATACTTGTTTGAAGGAATGCATGTTAGATTGGGATTGTGAAGGGATAAAGGCTCTCAATCAACTGATTACAACCTTTTCGTTTAGCTCACTGTTTATGCTTTTAAATATTCAAAGCTACGTTTGCTTGGTAGTTGTTACTCTAGTCTTTACTTTAGTTAATCTTAGTTAATCACAAACAACTCAATCCTGAAATTGCTTGCTAGTTAACCATAACTTCCCGTGGAACGAATCCTGCTTACCCTAGCTAAGTTAGAGTAATTAGGCTATTTTTGATTGACCCTTCGACATCGATCAAATTTAAATTGCACAACAGTTCACATGTGAAGGTATTACTTATCCTAAGATCTAAAAGTGCAAAATTCACCTTTAAAAATAGTAAAATGTCATTTTCGGAATCTAAACTGCTTCGAACGGGGGAAAGTCTTGCTCATAGCGCCGTTTTCTAGTTATTTTCCGAATATGAGCCTATTCTGCAATTGAAAATTTTTCGAAAAATTCTCCACAAAGTTTTGCCCGATTTTGTGAGAAATGTATTGACTTCAAATATGTGTTTTGCGGTCATTAACTATCATCAAAACGAAACTACACTCTCATATATTCGCATTCAATATGAAATTTAGAAACAAAAAAAAATTAAGGTTATGAATCTAGAGAAATAAAAAAGCGGTAAAAATACTCGAACAATAAAACAAATAAGTTAAAAAAGCAGCAACGTTTTGTAGGTAGTGGTGATATATTAGCCCCAACATGTTCTCGATATACCTTAATACAATATTAAATAAAAACAAGTATCATATTGGTATTTAAACAGGCACAACAATTAACTGTGAAGGTATTACTTACCCTAAGATCTAAAAGTGCAAAATTCACCTCTAAAACTAGTAAAATGTCATTTTCGTAATTTAAACTACTTCAATCGGGGGAAATCCTTAAGGAAGTCTTCCACGTAGCGCCGTTTTCTTGTTACTTTGCGAAATTGGGCCTAATCTGCAACTGAAAATTTTTCGAAAAAGTCTCCACAAAATTTTGTCTGATTTTGTGGGGAATGTACTGACTTCAAATATGTGTTTTTTGGCCATTACTTATCATCAAAACGAAACTACACTATCATATATTCTCATTCAACATGAAATTTAGAAACAAAAACAAAAATAAGGTTATGAATCTAGAGAAATAAAAAAGCGGCTAAAAATACTCGAACAATAAAACAAAGACGTTATAAAAGCAGCAATGTTTTGTAGCTAGTGGTGAGATAGTAGCCCCAACATGATTCTCGATGCACCTAAATACAATATTAAATAAAAAAGTATCATAGTGGTATTTAAACAAACACAACATATCATATTTAACGGTATTACTTATCCTATGATCTAAAAGTGCAAAATTCATCTTTAAAAATAGTAAAATGTCATTTTTAGTATCTAAGTTGCTTCGAACGAGGGAAAGCCTTAAGGAAGTCTTGCTCGTAGCGCCATTTTCAAGTTATCTTGCGAATATGGGCTTAATCTGCAATTGAATTTTTTTTGCAAATATCACCACAAACTTTTGCCCGATTTTGTGGGGAATGTAGTGACTTTAAATATGTGTTTTGCGGCTATTAATTATCATCAAAGCAAAACTATACTCTCATATATGCGCATTCACTATGAAATTTAGAAACAAAAATAAAAATAAGGTTATGAATCTAGAGAAATAAAAAAGCGGCTAAAAAACTCGAACAATAAAACCAAGACGTTATAAAAGTAGCAACGTTTTATTGCTAATGGTGAGATAGTAGCCCCAACATGATTCTCGATGTACCCAAATACAATATTAAATAAAAACAAGTATCATAGTGGTATTTAAACAGGCACAACAATTCACATGTGAAGATATTACTTATAATAAGATCTAAAAGTGCAAAATTCACCTTTTAAAAAAGTAAAATATTATTTTCGGAATCTAAACTGCTTCGAACGGGGGGAAACCTTAACGAAGTCTTGCTCGTAGCACCATTTTCTAGTTATCTTGCGAAAATGGGCATAATCCACAATTGAAAATTTTTCGAAAAATTCTCCACAAATTTTTTTCGATTTGTGGAAAATGTAGTGACTTCAAATATGTGTTTTGCGGGCATTAATTATCATCAAAATGAAACTACACTCTCATATATTCGTATTCAATATGAAATTTAAAAACAAAAACAAAAATAAGGTTATGAATCTAGAGAAATAAAAAAGTGGCTAAAAATACTCGAATAATAAACAAAGACGTTATAAAAAGCAGCAATGTTTTGTAGCTACTAGCGAGATATTACCCCTACATGATTCTCGATGTACCTAAATCTAATATTATTTAAAAACAAGTATCATAGTGATATTTAAACAGGCACACCAATTTACACGTGAAGGTATTACTTATCATATGATCAAAAAGTGCAAAATTCACCTTTAAAGATAGTACAATGTCATTTTTGGAATCTAAACTGCTTCGAACGAGGGAAAACCTTAAGGAAGTTTTGCTCGTAACACCGGTTTTTAGTTATCTTGCGAAAATGAGCCAAATCTACAATTAAAAATTTTTTGAAAAATTCTTCACAAAATTTTGCCAGATTTTTCAGGGAATGTAGTGACTTCAAATATGTGTTTTGCGGCCATTAATTATCATCAAAAAGAAACTACAATCTAATAGATTCACATTCAATATGAAATTTAGAAACAAAAACAAAAATTAGGTTATGAATCTAGAGAAATAAAAAAGCGGCTAAAAATACTCGAACATTAAAACCATGACGTTATAAAAACAGCAACGTTCGGTAGCTAGTGGTAAGTTAGTAGCCCGAACATGATATTCTCGATGTACCCAAATACAATATTAAATAAAAATAAGTATCATAATGGTATTTAAACATGTACAGCAATTCACATGTGAATGTATTACTTATCTTAAGATCTACAATTGCAAAAATTCACCTTTAAAAATAGTAAAATGTCATTTTCAGAATCTAAACTGCTTCAAACTGGGGAAAGCATTAAGGAAGTCTTGCTCGTAGTACCATTTTTAAGTTATCTTGCGAAAATGGGCCTAATCTGCAAATGAAAATTTTTCGAAAATCTCTCCACAAAATTTTACTCGATTTTGTGAGGAATGTAGTGACTTCAAATATGTGTTTTGGAGCTATTAATTATTATCAAAATGAAACTACACTCTCATATATTTGCATTCAATATGAAATTTAGAAACAAAAACAACAACAAGGTTATGAATCTAGAGAAATAAAAAAGCAGATAAAAATACTCGAACGATAAACCAAGACATTATAAAAATAGCAACATTTTGTAGCTAGTGGTGAGATAGTAGCCCCAACATGATTCTCGATGTACCTATATACAATATTAAATAAAAACAAGTATCATTGTGGTATTTAAACAGACACAACAATTCGCATGTGAAGATATTACTTATTCTAAGATTTAAAAGTGCAAAATTCACTTTTAAAAATACTAAAATGTCATTTTCGAAATCTAAACTGCTTCGAACGAGGGAAAGCCTTAAGGAAGTCTTGCTCGTAGCACCGTTTTCTAGTTATCTTGCGAAAATGGACCTAATCTGCAAATAATTTTTTTTTGGAAAATTCCCCACAAAATTATGTCCAATTTTGTGGGGAATGTAGTGACTTCAAATATGTGTTTTGCGGCCATTAATTATCATTAAAACGAAACTACACTCTCATATATTCGCATTCAATATGAAATTTAGAAACAAAATAACAACAATAAGGTTATGAATCTAGAGAAATAAAAAAGCAGCAAAAAATACTCGAACAATAAAATCAAGACGTTATAAAAGCAGTAACGTTTTGTATCTAGTGGTGAGATAGTAGTCCCATCATGATTCTCGATGTACCTATATACAAAATTAAATAGAAACAAGTATCATAGTGGTATTTAAACAGACACAACAATTTACTTGTGAAGGTATTACTTATCTTAAGATCTAAAAGTGCAAAAATTCATCTTTAAAAATAGTAAAATGTCATTTTCAGAATCTAAACTGCTTCGAACAGGGTAAAGTCTTAAGGAAGTCTTGCTCGTAGTGCCGTTTTCTAGTTATCTTACGAAAATGGGCCTAATCTGCAAATGAAATTTTTTTGAATAATTCTCCACAAAATTTTGCCCGATTTTGTGGAGAATGTAGTGACTGAAATATGTGTTTTGCTGCCATTAATTATCATCAAAACAAAACTAACTCTCATATATTCACATTCAATATAAAATTTAGAAACAAAAAAAAAATAAGGTTATGAATTGTGAAATAAAAAAGCGGCTAAAAATACTCGAACAATAAAACCAAGATGTTATAAAAGCAGCAACGTTTTGTAGCTAATGGTGAGATAGTAGCCCCAACATGATTCTCGATATACTTAAATACAATATTAAATAAAAACAAGTATCATAGTGGTATTTAAACAGACCCAACAATTCACATGTGAAGTTATTGCTTATCCTAAGATCTAAAAGTGCAAAATTCACCTTTAAAATAGTAAAATGTCATTTTCTGAATCTAAACTGCTTAGAACGGGGGAAAACCTTAAGGAAGTCTTGCTTGTAGCGCCGTTTTCCAGTTATCTCGCAAAAATGGGCCTAATCTGCAATCAAAAACTTTTTGGAAAATTCTCCACAAAATTTTGTCCGATTTTGTGGGGAATGTAGTGACTTCAAATATGTGTTTTGCCGCCATTAATTATCATCAAAACGAAACTACACTCTCATATATTCGCATTCAATATGAAATTTAGAAACAAAAACAACAATAAGGTTATGAATCTAGAGAAATAAAAAAGCGGCTAAAAATACTCGAACAATAAAACCAAGACGTTATAAAAGCAACAACGTTTTGTAGCTAGTGGTAAAATAGTAGCCCCAACATGATTCTTGATGAACCTATATACAATATTAAATAAAAACAAGTATCATAATGGTATTTAAACAGACACAACAATTCACATGTGATGTTATTACTTATCTTAAGATCTAAAAGTGAAAAAATTCACCTTTAAAAATACTAAAATGTCATTTTTGGTATCTAAACTGCTTCGAACGGGAAAAAGCCTTAAGGAAGTCTTGCTCGTAACGTCGTTTTCTAGTTATTTTTAAAAAATGGGCCTAATTTGCAAATGAATTTTTTTTGGAAACTTCTCCACAAAATTCTGCCCGATTTTGCGAGGAATGTAGTGACTTCAAATATGTGTTTTTGCGGCCATTAATTATCATCAAAACAAAACTAACTCTCATATATTCGCATTCAATATAAAATTTAGAAATAAAAACAAAAATAAAGTTATGAATCTAGAGAAATAAAAAAGCGGTTAAAAATAGTCGAACAATAAAAACAAGACGTTATAAAAGCAGCAACATTTTGTAGATAGTGGTGAGAAAGTAGCCCCAATATGATTTTTGATATACCTAAATACAATATTAAATAAAAACAAGTATCATAGTGGTATTTAAACAGGCTCAACAATTTACATGTGAAGGTATTACTTATCCTAAGATCTAAAAGTGTTAAATTCACCTTTAAAAATAGTAAAATGTCATTTTCGGCATCTAAACTGCTTCGAATGGGGGAAAGCCTTTAGGAAGTCTTGCTCGTAGCGCCGTTTTCAAGTTATTATAGGAAAACGGGTATAATCTACAATTGAATTTTTTTGTGAAAATTCTCCACAAAATTTTTTTCGATTTTGTGGGGAATGTAGTGACTTCAAATATGTGTTTTGCCGCCATTAATTATCAGCAAAATGAAAAAACACTCTCATATATTCGAATTCAATATGAAATTTAGAAACAAAAACAACAATAAGGTAATGAATCTAGAGAAATAAAAAAGTAGCTAAAAATACTCGAACAATAAAACCAAGACGTTATAAAAGAAGCAACGTTTTGTAGCCAGTGGTAAGATAGTAGCCCCAACTTGATTCTCAATGTACCTATATACAATATTAAATAAAAACAAGTATTATAGCGGTATTTAAACAGACACAACAATTCACATGTGAATGTATTAGTTATCTTAAGATCTAAAAGTGCAAAAATTCACCTTTAAAAATAGTAAAATGTCATTTTCAGAATCTAAACTGCTTCGAACAGGGAAAGCCTTAAGGAAGTCTTGCTCTCCGTTTTCTAGTTATCTTGTGAAAATCGGCCTAATCTGCAAATGAAAATTTTTCGAAAAATTATCCACAAAATTTTGCCCGATTTTGTGGGGAATGTAGTGACTTCAAATATGTATTTTGCGGCCATTAATTATCATCCAAATGAAACTAACTCTCATATATTCGCATTCAATATAAAATTTAGAAACAAAAACAAAAATAAGGTTATGAATCCAGATAAATAAAAAAGCGGCTAAAAATACTCGAACAATAAAACCAAGACCTTATAAAAGCAACAACGTTTTGTAGCTAGTGGTGAGATTGTAGCCCCAACATGATTTTTGATATACTTAAATATAATATTAAATAAAAACAAGTATCATAATGGTATTTAAACATGACCAACAATTCACATGTGAAGTTATTACTTCTCCTAAGATCTAAAAGTACAAAATTCACCTTTAAAAATAGTAAAATGTCAATTTCTGCATCTAAACTGCTTAAAACGGGGGAAAGCCTTAAGGAAGTCTTGATCGTAGCGCCGTTTTCTAGTTATCTCGCGAAAATGGGCCTAATCTGCAATTGAAAACTTTTTGGAAAATTCTCCACAAAATTTTGTCCGATTTTGTGGGGAATGTAGTGACTTCAAATATGTGTTTTGCCACCATTAATTATCATCAAAACGTAACTACACTCTCATATATTCGCATTCAATATGAAATTTAGAAACACAAACAACAATAAGGTTATGAATTTAGTGTAACGATCCGGAAATTTCTGACCAAATTTAAACCTTAAGCTTTTTAGGTTTCCGACACGATAAGCAAAATCTGTAATGTTGAGTCTAGAAAGTTTGAAATCTATATTTGGATAATCAGTTACCCTTTGACCAAGCTTGTCGATTCACGAACCATTGTGTGTAAATAATAATGTATATACGTATATATATATATATAAATATTATTATTGTTATTATTATTATATTATTATTATTTTTAGTATTATTTTTATAAATATTATTATTATCAGAAATTATGTATTCTTTATACATTTATATTATTATTATTAGTATTATAAATTATTATCATAAAATTCGAATATTTTCATGTATTATTATTAACTTATTTACTAAAATTTATATTTTATTAAAGTTATTATTATTATTCTTTATGTGATAATAATATCATTAATTTCATTAAGTGTAATACTAATAAAGTGTATTACTTAGGTATTAAGATAAATAGAGATTGTATAATTAACAGATTTATATAAAGTAATATAGCTAATATCATTATTTTACTTATTAATATTACCATAAATATTATCATTAACATTTATCATTATATGTGTTATTGTTATCTATTTGTTATCTTTATTAATAGTCATCATTAATAATTTATTTAATTATTAATTATGAGAATTATTGATATTATTATCATTACTATGAATTGTATTAATATTATTATTTATATATTTATTATTAGTAATAATATCATTAATACAAGCATATATTTATTAATACATAATATTATTTAATACATCTACATATACCTGTATAAATTATGTATATATTTTTAGATATAGGAAGATACGTGTATATATACATATTTATATATATATTTTTTTTAGGAATCAAATTTAATTTATAAATAATTATGCAAATAAATGTATCACTTTAAAGTTCTGTAATTCGATATCTGTCCTTTTTTCCAATCACGATCCTAACTTTAAGAAAAGGTACTGGATTATGCGTTTTAAAAAAAAAAGATAAACAGATAAAATACAAAAAAAAAAAAAAAACAGATTCCTATAACTAACTGCTACTTTTTCTCCCTTTTCTATTTAACTCGTGAATTCGTGTCTTTGTCCCTGTTATATGTTAAAGTTCATCTCAGTTATTATTACCAGCTACCGATTTAAAACCCTTGTATCGAATTAAGTTAAACAGAAGAAACAGAAACCCCGACGTGTACCCTGTTATTGGGTATATTATCAAACAATTCGATTTCTTGATAAATTTCGAAAGTTATAAATGGAGAGTTGTTAGTAATTATGTTTTCAAACTGTCTGTAAAGTTTCGTATCATAAATCCTTATATCCATTCTTAATTTTGGAGGTCAAACTCCAATGTCAAAAAGTCAAGGAATGTGTTCATCACAAAATTCAAATTCGTGTTAGTGATTTAAGCTTAGTTGAGGACCCATATAGTTTCCAGGAGACGTTTGCAATGTTTTTCATGTTATGAGTTTAGCCTAAAACATCATAAAACTTCGAAATTGAAAATGGGTTAGTCGTGTTCTCAAACTATCTGATACGGTTTATTTTTATTTTATTTTGATCCTGTTTTAAATAAATCAATCTAACTGTAATCATTTTTGCATCAACTATAAACCTTAAGGGTTAATCAGAAAACCCATGGTGATGTAGCTTGAAACCTGGTCGATTGTTACATGGAGAAGATAGTAGTTAATGAAAACGGGTTATATTAAATCGGCGGGCTTAGAAAACAGAAAATGGGCTACGGCCTGAATGGTTAATGGTGTATTGGTGTTAACGAGAGGTCCCGGGTTCGAGCCCTGCTCGGGGCATTCCTTTTAAGAGAGCCTTTTTAAGGTAGCTTCAATACTTGAATTTTTATTATTATTATTATTATTATTAAAATTATTATTATTATTATTATTAGGTTAAAATTATTAATTATTATTATTACTAATATTAATAATATGGTTATTATTATTATTATTATTATTATTATTTTCATTTTATTATTATTATTATTATTATAATTATAGATATAAATATTATTATAGAAACAAGTAGGTTACAAAGTAAATAAAATTATTAACACTATTATTTCTATCATTGATATATTATTATTATACTAACCGACAAATATTTTTTTTATATAAATAACTACATTTGATATATAAATTTGTTCGATTATAACTGTATATATTAATAAACATACAAATGATATAGGTTCGTGAATCGAAGGCCAACCTTGCACATGTTAAATGATGTTATATGTATTTTTACTACAAAATACAGTATGGTGAGTATATAGATCCCTTTTTAAACTTTAAATATTTTTGGGCTGAGAATACATGCGCTATTTTTATAAATGATTTACGTTATGGACACAAGTGACTAAAATTACGTTCTACATGGGTTTGAATCAAAAATCCCCTAGCTTGGTAACTTTAACTATTGGTTTATGAACTGGTAGGCGCGAATCCTAAAGATAGATCTATCGGGTTTTACACCCCCACCCAGATGTTGTTCTAGTCACTACTAAACTAGAAGAACGGGTGTTTAGTACTTCGAGGTTAACGGAACGCACTTGATTCGGTGCACATATTATTATAACTCAGGGGTACACACTCTTGTTAAGGCTAGTTACTGGGTGCCCACTGCTTGGAATGCTTTTCATACACTTGCGAGTGTATTATGTTTTTAAATATGAAATCTTGTGGTCCATAGTTATAACGCTGCTAGCATCAAACCTATATATCTCACCAACTTTATGTTGACTTTTTAAAGCATGTTATTCTCAGGTACGAATTAAGTCTTCCGCTGTGCATTAGCTTATACTAAGGACATTACTTGGAGTCGATCATCGCAATGGAACCAAATGTTGATGACTTTGTCCAGGTGGATTGGGTCAGGTCATCTCATGTGGTATCAGAGCGTTGGTCTTAGTGAACCAGGCCTTGCATTAGTGTGTCTGACTAGTAGTTGTTAGGATACAGTAGTGAGTCTGGACTTCGACCGTTTCTGCCTGTCAAAAAGTTTTGCTTATCATTCTAGTTGGAAATCATCTGCTTATCATCCCTAGGGAATTTCCTGCTTATCATTCATAAGTCTAGACACGTCTTACTGCATTTAGTGCATCGATAGTGTATAGACAAGATTCATATCTTAGCATATCTATAGACTTGCCTGATATATGCCGTAGATTCCTCTGTAATCTACGAAATACATATAGATATTCTATATAGTTATAATATCATCCGATATTCGAAAATCATTTCACGTCGAAGATCTCTTCCATCCACCAAATTGCCCTTTTCAACCTGAAGCGCTTACTGGTGAACCTGTTCGAGAAACCATTTTCTCTCCCCTTTTTCCGAGTATCCCATCACGATTACATACTATCCCATAGTTCGAATCTTATTCATTCACTCGCTTCAACCGTCAATCATTCCGTAGTACTAGAAGAAGTTAACGAACTACGCGCTCGTGTGACGACTTTGGAGAACCTGGTGCGAAGGTTACAAACACCAGCAGCAGCACCAGCAGCATAATCAGTACCACCATCATCGACGTCGACAGTACCCTTATCATCTTTAAACCATAACCGCGCAGTAACTCTCAAAATCACAATCTGTACCTCGAATATCAACATTACACGCCTCAATATCACCATCTGTACTTCGAGTATGAACTTCGTTCTACACATCGATCTACATCGGCTATCTTCGCTTTACGTATCATTCTACCTCATTTTTCCTCGTTCGACATGGTGAATATGTAATTTCTAAAGTTTTAGAGATTATGTAATCTAGTATTAACGGTAAATCAGATGAGTTTTTGACTCATTAAATCCATGATTACATCCAATGAAAATATATATGCAAGTATATTTTCATAAAGATTGTAATTAAAAATTCTTTTGTACAAACTGTTAATGATGAAAATATTTTAACGGGTGGGTAGTACCCGAGGAATATTTAGAATTCACATTAATAAGTTACACTATACATTCTTCGAATCTGATTCAACGATCATTTACTATCCTACTTACAACTACCGATATACGTAACCGTTCACCACAGAATAACCATTTCTATTCAAATTTCATATTTGGATTTTGACCTATCAGAATCCAACAAGTGGCATAACGAAGAAAACATTGGACAAAAATAAAAAGTGTTAGAAACAAACGAATTAATTAATTGGAATTGTGATAGGATTTCACACTAACTGTTCCGGCTAACTGTTCCCAGCTAACTGATTAACATTTAATTTATCGCAATTTACATTCTCGCAATTTTATTTATCGTCATTTAATTTCTGTTATTTACTTTTACGCACTTTAAATAACGGGACACGTATGCAAGGTTTCGACTTATCATATCGACCCATCTATATATATATTTCGGAACAACCGTAGACACTCTATATGTGAAGGTGGGAGTTGGCTATACAGGGTCGGAGTTGATTCCAAAATATATATATACTTTGAGTTGTGATCGACACCGAGACCGGTACACGGGTCACGATACGTGTTATTTAAATCGAATATTATATATTAAATTATATATGAATCATTGAACCATCGGACTATTAGACTGCTAACTTTGGACAATTAAAATGAATTAAATTAAAATATTGATTATAACATATGAAACTAAATAATTCTTCAAGCTTGCCACTTGATTTCATCTTAAACCTCATTTGTATCTCGATAATTACAATGCGTGTTCAAATCTTTCATGATTCTTGAAAACCCCTCAATCGAGAGGATGAACCAACCGCGTTTCATCTACGGAAGAAAAGACTTATGCTCCTGTAAGACTCTCGGAGACTGAGTCAACGTTTAACACGCAGCAGTGTTAATTTCTTTAGTGTTATTATTACCCAAAATAACTTTGCAATTTCTTTCCAAATTAGCCACTTTTATCACAGCTCCACTTTAACTTCTCAGTAAAACTAGTCTTATTGTCATCTCGATATAAATACGCTGTCCTTTCGCCGTCGTTATTGGAGAACCTTTCACGACATCATGTACCAGCAGCTCGGCATTCCTTTGGCGGAATCCGCAAGTTGTATTTTGAAAATCTTGCAGAACTTCTCCAGTTATACTTATGATGTTTATCTCTAATAGTTTCATACCCCGAATGTGAAGTTTCTGAAAAACGTCTTGAACTATGAAGTAGTTCTTGAAATGCTAACGAAACAGCATGTTGTAGACGGTCTTAATGACCAAAAGTTGATGATAAAAGGAGGAAGTGTTAGGAACGCTCGATAGAAAATTTGGTACTGAAAATCGGATTGAGCAAACTGTGAAGGAGACTCTAAACAAATTTCAAGGACTAAACTTGTACGTAAAGAATCATGACGATTCTGTAGCAAACACCTTGCTTCTGAATCTAAACCCATACGGGTCAATCTTCATCATCATCCCTCGACATTAGAAATTCCAAGATATTATCATATCTTTCATTATAAATATCCTCAATGTTTCTGAAGATATTTTTATAACTATTCTTATCGGAAATCATCTATCTTCTCGCGCTATCTGTATCACATCATAAAAGAAACTGTGTTAATTTCTAAATTCTGAAACCTCCGAATTAAAAATATGAATGTTTTGAAGTAGTGTTAGGAACTGATGCATGAATTAGTATAATATAATGAAACTTGATCAACTTCATTATATTACAGTAAGTCATGTTAAGTTTCTAATGGAATGTGATGATTCACAGTACCATTATCATGTGCCATGTTACACGGCTCTTACATTCTATCCAATCCCCAAACATAATAGAAACATATCATCTTGATAGTTCTATCTTTTCAAGGATATTCTGGTAATTTGACAAATCAAAAATCGTGCCGTTACCATTCCTTTCTTAAAGCATTAGCTATGTTCATTTCGAATTTCATACCTACTAATTCCGAACCATTGCTCGCTTGACTCAAGGACGGAAATAAGGAAACGAAGAGGGTAGATTTATAGTGAAATATCCAACAGAGCAATCGAGACAGATAATCGCATTAAATTAAAGAGGATCCTAATTTTCCATAAACTTTGAAGAATCAAATCCTATAGATTTCCAAGATTTTCTTTAAATCCCTTAAGTCCCGGAAATCAATAGTAGCCACGTCATTGGTTAAAAAGATTCCATATTTACTCATTTCACTCTTTCGTGATAGCTTCACTCGTACGTTTCACATGATCGAATCGTTTTATCTATAACTATCCATAATGATAAAAACTCCATTATGACCTCATATTCATCATGAAAACATTCGTATTGTTATCCATGACGACCTCTATCAAATTTCGGGGACGAAATTTCTTTAACGGGTGGGTACTGTAACGACCCGGAAATTTCCGACCAAATTTAAACCTTAAGCTTTATAGGTTTCCGACACGATAAGCAAAATCTGTAATGTTGAGTCTAGAAAGTTTGAAATCTATATTTGGATAATCAGTTACCCTTTGACCAAGCCTGTCGATTCACGAACCATTGTGTGTAAATAATAATGTATATACGTATGTATATATATAAATATTATTATTGTTATTATTATTATATTATTATTATTTTTAGTATTATTTTTATAAATATTATTATTATCAGAAATTATGTATTCTTTATACATTTATATTATTATTATTAGTATTATAAATTATTATCATAAAATTCGAATATTTTCATGTATTATTATTAACTTATTTACTAAAATTTATATTTTATTAAAGTTATTATTATTATTCTTTATGTGATAATAATATCATTAATTTCATTAAGTGTAATACTAATAAAGTGTATTACTTAGGCATTAAGATAAATAGAGATTGTATAATTAACAGATTTATATAAAGTAATATAGCTAATATCATTATTTTACTTATTAATATTACCATAAATATTATCATTAACATTTATCATTATATGTGTTATTGTTATCTATTTGTTATCTTTATTAACAGTCATCATTAATAATTTATTTAATTATTAATTATGAGAATTATTGATATTATTATCATTACTATGAATTGTATTAATATTATTATTTATATATTTATTATTAGTAATAATATCATTAATACAAGCATATATTTATTAATACATAATATTATTTAATACATCTACATATACCTGTATAAATTATGTATATATTTTTAGATATAGGAAGATACGTGTATATATACATATTTATATATATATATTTTTTTAGGAATCAAATTTAATTTATAAATAATTATGCAAATAAATGTATCACTTTAAAGTTCTGTAATTCGATATCTGTCCTTTTTTCCAATCACGATCCTAACTTTAAGAAAAGGTACTGGATTATGCGTTTTAAAAAAAAAAAAGATAAACAGATAAAATACAAAAAAAAAAAAAAAAACAGATTCCTATAACTAACTGCTACTTTTTCTCCCTTTTCTATTTAACTCGTGAATTCGTGTCTTTGTCCCTGTTATATATTAAAGTTCATCTCAGTTATTATTACCAGCTACCGATTTAAAACCCTTGTATCGAATTAAGTTAAACAGAAGAAACAGAAACCCCGACGTGTACCCTGTTATTGGGTATATTATCAAACAATTCAATTTCTTGATAAATTTCGAAAGTTATAAATGGAGAGTTGTTAGTAATTATGTTTTCAAACTGTCTGTAAAGTTTCGTATCATAAATCCTTATATCCATTCTTAATTTTGGAGGTCAAACTCCAATGTCAAAAAGTCAAGGAATGTGTTCATCACAAAATTCAAATTCGTGTTAGTGATTTAAGCTTAGTTGAGGACCCATATAGTTTCCAGGAGACGTTTGCAATGTTTTTCATGTTATGAGTTTAGCCTAAAACATCATAAAACTTCGAAATTGAAAATGGGTTAGTCGTGTTCTCAAACTATCTGATACGGTTTATTTTTATTTTATTTTGATCCTGTTTTAAATAAATCAATCTAACTGTAATCATTTTTGCATCAACTATAAACCTTAAGGGTTAATCAGAAAACCCATGGTGATGTAGCTTGAAACCTGGTCGATTGTTACATGAAGAAGATAGTAGTTAATGAAAACGGGTTATATTAAATCGGCGGGCTTAGAAAACAGAAAATGGGCTACGGCCTGAATGGTTAATGGTGTATTGGTGTTAACGAGAGGTCCCGGGTTCGAGCCCTGCTCGGGGCATTCCTTTTAAGAGAGCCTTTTTAAGGTAGCTTCAATACTTGAATTTTTATTATTATTATTATTATTATTATTAAAATTATTATTATTATTATTAGGTTAAAATTATTAATTATTATTATTACTAATATTAATAATATGGTTATTATTATTATTATTATTATTTTCATTTTATTATTATTATTATTATTATAATTATAGATATAAATATTATTATAGAAATAAGTAGGTTACAAAGTAAATAAAATTATTAACACTATTATTTCTATCATTGATATATTATTATTATACTAACCGACAAATATTTTTTTTATATAAATAACTACATTTGATATATAAATTTGTTCGATTATAACTGTATATATTAATAAACATACAAATGATATAGGTTCGTGAATCGAAGGCCAACCTTGCACATGTTAAATGATGTTATATGTATTTTTACTACAAAATACAGTATGGTGAGTATATAGATCCCTTTTTAAACTTTAAATATTTTTGGGCTGAGAATACATGCGCTATTTTTATAAATGATTTACGTTATGGACACAAGTGACTAAAATTACGTTCTACATGGGTTTGAATCAAAAATCCCCTAGCTTGGTAACTTTAACTATTGGTTTATGAACTGGTAGGCGCGAATCCTAAAGATAGATCTATCGGGTTTTACACCCCCACCCAGATGTTGTTCTAGTCACTACTAAAGTAGAAGAACGGGTGTTTAGTACTTCGAGGTTAACGGAACGCACTTGATTCGGTGCACATATTATTATAACTCAGGGGTACACACTCTTGTTAAGGCTAGTTACCGGGTGCCCACTGCTTGGAATGCTTTTCATACACTTGCGAGTGTATTATGTTTTTAAATATGAAATCTTGTGGTCCATAGTTATAACGCTGCTAGCATCAAACCTATATATCTCACCAACTTTATGTTGACTTTTTAAAGCATGTTATTCTCAGGTACGAATTAAGTCTTCCTCTGTGCATTAGCTCATACTAAGGACATTACTTGGAGTCGATCATCGCAATGGAACCAAATGTTGATGACTTTGTCCAGGTGGATTGGGTCAGGTCGTCTCATTTAGAGAAATAAAAAAGCGGCTAAACATACTCGAACAATAAAACTAAGACGTTATAAAAGCAACAACGTTTTGTAGCTAGTGGTGAAATAGTAGCCCCAACATGATTCTTGATGTACCTATATACAATATTAAATAAAAACAAGTATCATAGTGGTAATTAAACAGACACAACAATTCACATGTGAAGATATTACTTATCTTAAAATCTAAAAGTACAAAATTCACCTTTAAAAATAGTAAAATATCATTTTCGGCATCTAAAGTGCTTTGAACGGGGGAAAGCCTTAAGGAAGTCTTGCTCGTAGCACCGTTTTCTAGTTATCTTGCGAAAATGGGCATAATCTGCAATTGAAAATGTTTTGAAAAATTTTCCACAAAATTTTGCCCGATTTAGTGGGGAATGTAGTGACTTCAAATATGTGCTTTGCCGCCATTAATTATCATCAAAATGAAACTACACTCTCATATATTCGCATTCAATATGAAATTTAGAAACAAAAACAACAATAATGTTATGATTCTAGAGAAATAAAAAATCGGCTAAAAATACTCGAACTATAAAACCAAGACGTTATAAAATCAGCAACGTTTTGTAGCTAGTGGTGAAATAGTAGCCCCAACATGATTATCGATGCACCTAAATACAATATTAAGTAAAAACAAGTATCATAGTAGTATTTAAACAGGCTTAACAATTCAAATGTGAAGTGATTACTTATCCTAAAATCTAAAAGTGTAAAATTCACTTTTAAAAATAGTAAATTGTCATTTTCGACATCTAAACTGCTTCGAACGGAGGAAAGCCTTAAGGAAGTCTTACTCGTCTCGCCGTTTTCTAGTTATCTTGCAAAAATGGGCATAATCTGCAATTGAATTTTTTTTGGAAAATTCCACACAAAATTTTAATTTTGTGGGGAATGTAGTGACTTCAAATATTTGTTTTATAGCCATTAATTATCACCTAAATGAAACTATATTCTCATATATTCACATTCAATATGAAATTTAGAAACATAAACAAAAATAAGGTTAGAATCTAGAGAAATAAAAAAGCAACTGAAAATATTCGAACAATACACCAAGACGTTATAAAAGCAGCAACGTTTTGTAGCCAGTGGTGAGATAGTAGCCCCCACATGATTCTTGATGTACCTATATACAATATTAAATAAAAACAAGTATCGTAGTGGTATTTAAACAGACACAACAATTCACATGTGAAGGTATTACTTATCTTAAGATCTAAAAGTACAAAAATTCGCCTTTAAAAATTGTAAAATATCTTTTTCAGAATCTAAACTTCTTCGAACGGGGGAAAGCTTTAAGGAAGTCTTGCTTGTTGCGCCATTTTCTAGTTATCTTGCGAAAATGGGCCTAATCTGCCAATGAAAATTGTTCGAAAAATTCTCCACAAAATTTTGCCCCATTTTGTGGGGAATGTAGTGACTTCAAATATGTGTTTTGTGGCAATTAATTATCTTCAAAACAAAACTACACTCTCATATATTCGAATTCAATATAAAATTTAGAAACAAAAACAAAAATAAGTTTATGAATCTAGAGAAATAAAAAAGCGGCTAAAAGTACTCGAACAATAAAACCAAGACGTTATAAAAGCAACAACGTTTTGTAGCTAGTGATGAGATAGTAGATCCAACATGATTCTCGATATACCTAAATACAATATTAAATAAAAATAAGTATCATAGTGGTATTTAAACAGGCCCAACAATTCACATGTGAAGGTATTACTTAACCTAAGATCTAAAAGTGCAAAATTCACCTTTAAAAATAGTAAAATGTCATTATCGGCATCTAAACTGCTTCGAACTGGGGAAAGCCTTAAGGAAGTCTTGCTCGTAGTGCCGTTTACTAGTTATATTGTGAAAATGGGCTTAATCTGCAAATGAAAATTTTCAGAAAATTCTCCACACAATTTTGCCAGATTTTGTGGGGAATGTAGTGACTTCAAATATGTGTTTTGCGGCCATTAATTATCATCAAAATGAAACTATACTCTCATTTATTCGAATTCAATATGAAATTTAGAAACAAAAACAAAAATAATATAACGACCCTCATTTTTTCCATTCTATATTTTTTCAATATTAAATGCCCAAACAATATAATTAAACTTAACGATTAAACTTTAATCAATAATTGTTAAGAATTATAAAACATAATAATTAACTTTGTGTAATAAACGACAAGTTAATGAGTTTATAAACTTTCGTGAACAAAATATAATACTCTAAAACTTGTAGCCTTTAAACAATTAAATTAGAACCTTTAATGAGCTATTTAAGCTAATCTAAAGTACAAGGACTAAAACGAAAAAGTTCCAAACTCCTTCCCCTAAACCCTAGCCAAAATTTTAAGGGGTATAATTACCCTTTTGCCCTCCCAAATTCGGCCCAAATTACCTCCTCCCTATACCCTAACTTGTTCCCTAAGTATTACTTGCTAAACCCTAATACTAGAATTTTCTAATCTCTCCTATAAATAGGGACCTAGGCTAGAGTAAATTTTGTACCAAATCATTCTTACAATCTTCTCTCACAAAAACCCTAAATCTCTCTCCCCCTCTCTTGGAAATTTCGGCCAAGGAGAGAACATCACCACCATCATCTTCAAGTGATCTTCAAGTGATCTTCAAGTGATCTTCATCGCGTTCTTCATGTTCATCAAGATCTTCAAGTGTGTTCTTCGTTATTAAGTGCTTGGATCTTCATCTTCAAGTCATCTTCATCTTTTTCTTGTTGTTAATCTTCATCATCATTCATCAAGGTAAAAACCCTAGATCCAAAACTTTTAAATCTTAATTTCAATTCATGTTTACATAATTATTCATGCATGATCTTAACATCTATATTATTCATGTAAAAAAAATATAATATACATATACATACCTATACCCACGGTTTTATAAAAAAAAGGATTTTTATTTGATCTTTAAAACCCTAGAGATTTGATCAAGATTTGTTAATTGTTTAAAAATGGAAACAAGATATATACCACATATACATATATTTATTACTTAAGAAAAATATATATACATATATATACATACACGACTATATATATATATATATATATATATATATATATATATATATATATATATATATATAAAGAAAAATAAAATAAATATATACTATATATACATATATACACGAAATATATATATATATATATATATATATATATACATATACATATACATAAACATTAGTTAATTAAAACCCTAATACTACTAAACCCTAATCATTAATTATTACTACTACACTAATTAATTAAAACCCTAATCTAAACCTTCTTAATTAAATACTACTACTTATAATTATACTACTATTTAACACTTATACTATTACTAACACATATACTATACTACTTATATTATAAGATTTACAATAGTCATTCACGAGAGTGTGAAATTACTTGAACGTCGACGCTGCTTAAGGCCTAGGGTGATCCTTGGTACCACTATGGGACGCTTGTGGATTTCGAATGCCAAACTTAGATTTTGGTCCAGAAATCCTGGGCCAATCGGTAACAATTGGTCATTCTAGTGACTCGGCGGTGGCATAGATGTTTGGGTATGGTCCACAATATTAACCCGATTATAGTAATCAAACACTTAGTTACTTTCAGACTTAATAAGTGGTAGACTTATTAAGGACAACTCACTAGTGTTCGACACTAACTTACTAAAAGTGGAAACTACTAAAAATGGAAACTTGCTAAAAGTAGAAACTTACTAGGAATGGAACTTAGTAAAACAAACTATACTTAAATACTTGCATACTTAAACTTAAATTTGGGCAAAACATTTAACTACTCTTAAATGTCAATAGGTTGAATTTCTGCTCATCCATCCAAACTTTCTATTCCGAGGAATAACTAACTCTCTCTAGTTACTAAGGTGAACTCATAGCCTCACTCTTTATTGCATGCAACTTATTTAACCTTTTGGGGTGAGACACATGCTACTTTTACTATTTACAATTTAGACACAAGTACCAACTGTTAAACTATGCTATACCCGGCTATGTCCGACTAAGTCCCTACAGTGATATTTTTAATTGCTCGTTAAATGCATTCGTAATTATTGGGGGTAGGCCTATCGGGAGTAACGTCCCCGATACATTTGACCAAGTCAATGTATTACTTAATAATGAAATTAAACCGACAAGTATAGATACAACTTGTCATTGGGGCAAACTTGAACTTTTAGTCTAAATATCACGAATTGGCATAACTTTTTGATCCCTGCAAGATCAACTTTTAAGATCTTTGTGATCTTCTTTGACAACTAAAGATCTGTGTGATCTACTTTTGAAAACAAAAATCTTGTGGTCAAAAAACAACGATAACTACTTTTGTTAAACCTATGATTTCACTCAACCTTTTTGGTTGACACTTTAGCATATTTGTCTCAGGTGATGATTGATTAAGCTTACTATTTACGTGATGCTACTTGAACATAGGATCTCAAGAACTATTGCATTTATTATTCTTGCATTTGAAACATTTACATCATTGTAATTTAAATTCTTGTAACGACATTCTATTTTCTTCCGCTGCGTTATCAATAAAGTTTATTTTTATCATATAGAATTGTTCTCGTATTATAATATGTTGGTTTATTTGATATTAGTGACGTTTTCTTCCAGACCCTATCTGGAGGACGTCACAGAGTGGTATCAGAGCATAACCCGGCTGTTATAGAAAACCAAGATTGCATCTTTATGTGTGCCTTACTTGTTAGTTAGGGTGCCTTAGCAATCTAGGAAACTATAACTTTTCCTGCATTAGACTTTAAAGCACTTAGGATTGCCTTGTAATCTTAAAACATATGCTTACAATCGTATCTTAAAACTGATCGAAATCTCTTTCCTAATGTTAGGATGTCTAATTTTCATCAAGCGAACAAAATGACTCTTTTCGAGCCAACCGAAAAAGATACTGAAAGGTCTTCCACTGACAGACCAGTCCAAAGTCCACCCTATGACTTTGGTGGTCCTCCCTCACCAAATTATAGCCTAAATACTATTCTAAATTCACATGGGTCTCCTGAATACTATTCAACCCCGAGAAATAAGGACAAGAGGAAACGTCTTGAAGAAACTGGCCGGTCAAAGAAAAGATCCCGATCTCCTTCCTACGACAAAGTTGATGCCAAGTACGAGATCATGAATCTGCGAAAAATTACCAATGGCCTAAATCGCCATATTGCAAGGATCGATGTTCAAATGAAGGAAAAAGATCTAGCAATCAAGAAGCTCATGGAGGAAAATGCTGAACTAAAGAAAGAGATAAAGTTAGTGAAATATGAAAGTGATAGAAATGCCCGATGGGGGAAGCAATCTCTCTCCTACCTAAGAGAAGATGTTGACCTTAGATGGAAGATGGAGAAAAACCGCGTGAATAATCAACTTTCTATGAGGGACTACAAGTACCATGTAATCAACGATGGTGTTTCTAATCTTTATGATAATCTCGAGTTCCTGCATGAGAAATAAAAGGCGAAGAATGAGAAAGTTGAGAAGTTTATGAAGAAGGTTGAGGACGAGAAGAAGGAATATGAAGACTACTTCAATCTTAATATTTCCTAGTTATTTTTTTTTTCAATTTCCTATTTATGTAAAGGCTTTGCCTAAACTATTCCTATTTCCAACTCGTGTAATAAAGGCTTATTTAATGCCTTGTTCTTAATAATATAAAGTGTTTCGTTTATCTTTATCCCGTTTAAAATTTTTCATACTTATGACCTATCAGATTTATCAAACTTCTATATACCCTTATGTAGTGAAGAATCATGGTTCGTCCAACCACACCAACTCTTACCACGATGTTTTATAACTTTCTCGTTTGACCACGTCCATTTCATAACTTTCACAACTTCCATAACTTTTAAAGATATGAAAGTTGACCAAGTCAATAAATACTGCAACTTAAAACTAGTCAACCATAACTCGACAAGTTCGTAACTATTTTCATGGATGACATTTCGATCTTCTCCAAGAGTGAAAAAGGACGTGAGCAACATTTGCAAATTCATTCTTGAACTCTTAAGAAAAACGACACTACACAAACTTTTCCAAGTGCAAGTGTTGGCTTAAAACCGACAAGTTGTCGATCCAGCTAAGATTACTGCTATCCTTAACACACTATATTAGAAATCATCATTGATCACATATCCTGACCTTATGGAGTGACCTTGGAATGGAAATATGAATTAGTGAAATATAATGACGGTGGCCAACTGAAAGGACCCGTTCATATACATTATAAATGATTCACAATAGTTGATTACATCGCGAGGTATTTGACCTCTATATGATACATTTTACAAACATTGCATTCGTTTTTAAAAGACAAACTTTCTTTACAACGAAAATTGACGGTATGCACACCATTTCATAATACATCCAACTATAATTGATTTAATAATAATCTTGATGAATTCAATGACTTGAATGCAACGTCTTTCAAAATATGCCATGAATGACTCCAAGTAATATCCTTAAAATGAGCTAATGCACAGCGGAAGATTTCTTTAATACCTGAGAATAAACATTCTTTAAAGTGTCAACCAAAAGGTTGGTGAGTTCATAGGTTTATCATAACAATCATTTCAATATATTAATAGACCACAAGATTTTCGTTTATAAATATATGTACACTCGCAAGTGTATAAAAGTATTCTATAAGTTGTAGGCACCCGGTAACAAGCCTTAACGTTCATGTTTTACCCTCTGAAGTACACCAGATCAGGTGTGTTTAAAATAACCTCGAAGTACTAAAGCATCCCATAGTCAGGATGGGGTTTGTCAGGCCCAATAGATCTATCTTTAGGATTCGCGCCTACTGTACATAGACAAGTAGTTTAATGTTACCAAGCTAAGGGTATATTTCTGGTTTATACCCACATAGAATTAGTTTTAGTACTTGTGCCTATTTAGTAAAATATTTATAAAAACAGCGCATGTATTCTCAGTCCCAAAAATATATATAAAAGGGAGCAAATGAAACTCACAATACTGTATTTTGTAGTAAAAATACATATGACTTCATTGAACAAGTGCAATGTTGGCCTTGGATTCACGAACGTATCAATGTTGAGATTCAATATTGCAGAAAAAGTATGTAGACGCAACGGAGATGATAAACACTACTTTGACTCACGAGCAATACTCCCGAACCATACCCATAACCTCCATAGCTTTAACCCATAATTTCCTTAGCTCTATCCCGCTCGAAAAACAATTTCGAAATCACTCGGACAGCACTCCGTCGTAATATTTTATGTATACTGATAATATCTTGAAATAATACGGAGTAAATATATATATGTAAATTGATTGAGGGAGTTTAGAGAAAATATTTTCAAGTTTCTATCAAATAATGAAACCTATTGAATTCTATTTATAACAGATTTTTGAATTATTAAAGTGAATTATTAAAGTATGAATTATTAAAGTGAATTATTAAAGTATGAATTATTAAAGTGAATTATTAAAGTATAAATTATTAAAGTGAATTATTAAAGTATGAATTATTAAAGTGAATTATTAAAATATGAATTATTAAAGTGAATTATTAAAGTATGAATTATTAAAGTGAATTATTAAAGTATGAATTATTAAAGTGAATTATTAAAGTATGAATTATTAAAGTGAATTATTAAAGTATGAATTATTAAAGTGAATTATTAAAGTATGAATTATTAAAGTTAAGGTAAAGTAAAAATAAAGTAAAGGTAAAGTTTAAGTATAGTAAAAGTATAAAACTATGTACGTATAATACGCGTATAAATATATATAATATTAATTTAAATTGTTATATATATTTAATAAAATAAAATATAGATATCGTTATCTTTATCATACTGGTTAAGTAATGAGTTGTTAAAAGTGGTTCTAGATATTTATAAAGTTATATACGTTTTAATAATAAAGTTCTTTTTAAACTGAAAACGTTTTTGTACGTTTGAAACTAAATCAAATAAATATGATAATTTTGTTTTCCAAAAATAAATATATTTAAGAAGCATTTTGTTTAAAGGTTAAAATAATGGAAATCGTTTTATCATAAAACGTTTTAGAAAAGTAAAATCATATATTTTCATAATAGGTTTCAAGTTTTTAAATTACAGTCTGTTGGTGAAGCATTTGATAAAGTTCAAAGGTTAGATAAACGTATGAAATAATCTTAATGAAAAATGTCGAGTTACTTAACTTGTCGATATCCAACATCTAAGTTATTTACACTCCACGTTCTTACTTATAAATCACTTTACCATTTTCCGAATGTTGTCAAAAAGAATAGATTTCTTAAATCACAGTGGACCTTATAACATAGACCCGTAATCATATCACAATGTATCTGATAAATCAATCATTTGATATTATCTTCTAATTCCATCGATAAACATATTGAAACAAATACGTTCATGTAAAGTATTATACGTTTAATACTTTATTAATATTTTTAAGTTATAATATATATATATATACATATATATACATATTTATTTATATATAACGGTTCGTGAATCGTCGAAATTTGGTCGAGGTTATAATGAATGTATGAACACAATTTAAAATTCTTGAGATTTAACTTAACAAACTTTGCTTATCGTGTCCGAATAATATAAAGATAAAGTTTAAATTTGATCGGAAATTTCCGGATCGTCACAGTACCTACCCGTTAAAGAAATTTCGTCCCGAAATTTGAGTAAGGTCTTCATGGTTAACCATAAAACTGTTTTCATGACGAATATGAGTTGATAAATAGAGTTTCATCATTACTGAGTAATGTAGATAAAACGATTCGATTATGTGAAGCGTACGAGGGTAGCTGTCACAACAGTTTGAGATAGAAATTTAACTTTTGACGTAGTCACGGTGGATTTCTGGAATTCAAGGGATTTAAAGAAATCTTTAAAATCTGAATAAAATTTGATTCTTCGAAGATTAAGGAATAGGATCTTCTTTGGTTAAATGCGATAATCTGTTTTGATTGCTCTGTCGGATATTTCATTATAAATCCACCCTCTTTATTTCCTTTATATTTTGGAGTTCCATCCTTTTGTTTTCTCTTCTCGACTTTAAGTCAGCGAATAATGGTTCAGAATTCGTAAGTATGGAGTTTCGAACGAACATGACTAATGTTCTAAGGAAGAAATTGTAATAGCACGATCTTGATTGGTTAAATTACCATAATTCAAGAGAAAAGACAGAATTATCAAGAAATTATGTTCTTGATATGTTTAGAGATTAGATAGAATGTAAGAGTCGCGTAACATGGCACATGATGACGTTATGGTATGTGAATCATCATGTTTCATTAGAAACTCAGCATGACTTACTGTAATATAATCACGTTGATCAAGTGTCATTATATTATACTAACTCATGCTTCAGTTCCCAACACAACTTCGAAAACATTCATACTTCAAACTTGAAGATTTCAGATTTTAGAAACTAAACAGTTTCCTTTATGATATAACACTGATATCGCGAAGAGATAAATGATTTCAGACAAGAATACTTATGAAAATATCCTCAGAAATATCGAAGATATTTATGATGATATTTTTGGAATTTCTAAGATCGAAGGTAGATGAAGAAAGATTTTCCGCAAGATTTTAACATGACTTCGAAGCAGGATATTCTCTAAAGATTTCATCGGATCCAGAATAACCTGGATTCTTTGAATATAGGGTTTGGTCCTTGTATTTGTCCTTGGTCTACTTCATGGTTAGCTCAATCTGTTTTTCAGTACCAAATTTTCTATCGAGCGTTCCCAACATTCCATTCTTTATTATCAAACTTTTGGCCGTTTAGACCATCTACGATTTTGCTGTTTTCTCTGCATTTAATGCTACCATATCTGGGTCATCGGTTATCAATCCGAGGTGGTTTCAAGAGAATTTTGTTTTTAGATGATTAAACGTTGATGGTAATATGGTGGAATATAAAAGGTTCCCCGGTAACAACAAAGAGCACGCATATATATCAAAATTATGATATGGTTGTTTCGAACGAAAAGTCAAAGTTGATTTGCTGGAGCTGTGACAAAATTTGCTACTTTGAAAAGGAATTGCAAAGTGATTTTCGGTAATAACAACGCCCAGGGAGCTAGCACAGATACGTGTTAAATGTTTACTCAGGTTCCGAGTGTTTTCAGGTGCATAACTATATGCATCGATCTTTTCTTCCGTAGATGAAGTGCGTGAAATGTCCCGTTCTTATTGATTAAAAACGTTCCATATTAATTGATTTCGTTGCGAGGTTTTGACCTCTATATGAGACGTTTTTCAAAGACTGCATTCATTTTAAAACAAACCATAACCTTTATTTCATCAATAAAGGTTTAAAAAGCTTTACGTAGATTATCAAATAATGATAATCTAAAATATCCTGTTTACACACGACCATTACATAATGGTTTACAATACAAATATGTTACAACAAAATAAGTTTCTTGAATGCAGTTTTTACACAATATCATACAAGCATGGACTCCAAATCTCGTCCTTATTTAAGTATGCGACAGCGAAAGCTCTTAATAATCACCTGAGAATAAACATGCTTAAAACGTCAACAAAAATGTTGGTGAGTTATAGGTTTAACCTATATATATCAAATCATAATAATAGACCACAAGATTTCATATTTCAATACACATCCCATACATAGAGATAAAAATCATTCATATGGTGAGCACCTGGTAACCGACATTAACAAGATGCATATATAAGAATATCCCCATCATTCCGGGACACCCTTCGGATATGATATAAATTTCGAAGTACTAAAGCATCCGGTACTTTGGATGGGGCTTGTTGGGCCCGATAGATCTATCTTTAGGATTCGCGTCAATTAGGGTGTATGTTCCCTAATTCTTAGATTACCAGACTTAATAAAAAGGGGCATATTCGATTTCGATAATTCAACCATAGAATGTAGTTTCACGTACTTGTGTCTATTTTGTAAATCATTTATAAAACCTGCATGTATTCTCATCCCAAAAATATTAGATTTTAAAAGTGGGACTATAACTCACTTTCACAGATTTTTACTTCGTCGGGAAGTAAGACTTGGCCACTGGTTGATTCACAAACCTATAACAATATATACATATATATCAAAGTATGTTCAAAATATATTTACAATACTTTTAATATATTTTGATATTTTAAGTTTATTAAGTCAGCTGTCCTCGTTAGTAACCTACAACTAGTTGTCCACAGTTAGATGTATAGAAATAAATCGATAAATATTATCTTGAATCAATCCACGACCCAGTGTATACGTATCTCAGTATTGATCACAACTCAAACTATATATAATTTGGAATCAACCTCAACCCTGTATAGCTAACTCCAACATTCACATATAGAGTGTCTATGGTTATTCCGAAATATATATAGATGTGTCGACATGATAGGTCGAAACATTGTATACGTGTCTATGGTATCTCAAGATTACATAATATAAAATACAAGTTGATTAAGTTATGGTTGGAATAGATTTGTTACCAATTTTCACGTAGCTAAAATGAGAAAAATTATCCAATCTTGTTTTACCCATAACTTCTTCATTTTAAATCCGTTTTGAGTGAATCAAATTGCTATGGTTTCATATTGAACTCTATTTTATGAATCTAAACAGAAAAAGAATAGGTTTATAGTCGGAAAAATAAGTTACAAGTCATTTTTGTAAAGGTAGTCATTTCAGTCGAAAGAACGACGTCTAGATGACCATTTTAGAAAACATACTTCCACTTTGAGTTTAACCATAATTTTTGGATATAGTTTCATGTTCATAATAAAAATCATTTTCTCAGAATAACAACTTTTAAATCAAAGTTTATAATAGTTTTTAATTAACTAACCCAAAACAGCCCGCGGTGTTACTACGACGGCGTAAATCCGGTTTTACGGTGTTTTTCGTGTTTCCAGGTTTTAAATCATTAAGTTAGCATATCATATAGATATATAACATGTGTTTAGTTGATTTTAAAAGTCAAGTTAGAAGGATTAACTTTTGTTTGCGAACAAGTTAAGAATTAACTAAACTATGTTCTAGTGATTACAAGTTTAAACCTTCGAATAAGATAGCTTTATATGTATGAATCGAATGATGTTATGAACATCATTACTACCTTAAGTTCCTTGGATAAACCTACTGGAAAAGAGAAAAATGGATTTAGCTTCAACGGATCCTTGGATGGCTCGAAGTTCTTGAAGCAGAATCATGACACGAAAACAAGTTCAAGTAAGATCATCACTTGAAATAAGATTGTTATAGTTATAGAAATTGAACCAAAGTTTGAATATGATTATTACCTTGTATTAGAATGATAACCTACTGTAAGAAACAAAGATTTCTTGAGGTTGGATGATCACCTTACAAGATTGGAAGTGAGCTAGCAAAATTGAAAGTATTCTTGATTGTATGAAACTAGAACTTGTAGAATATATGAAGAACACTTAGAACTTGAAGATAGAACTTGAGAGAGATCAATTAGATGAAGAAAATTGAAGAATGAAAGTGTTTGTAGGTGTTTTTGGTCGTTGGTGTATGGATTAGATATAAAGGATATGTAATTTTGTTTTCATGTAAATAAGTCATGAATGATTACTCATATTTTTGTAATTTTATGAGATATTTCATGCTAGTTGCCAAATGATGGTTCCCACATGTGTTAGGTGACTCACATGGGCTGCTAAGAGCTGATCATTGGAGTGTATATACCAATAGTACATACATCTAAAAGCTGTGTATTGTACGAGTACGAATACGGGTGCATACGAGTAGAATTATTGATGAAACTGAACGAGGATGTAATTGTAAGCATTTTTGTTAAGTAGAAGTATTTTGATAAGTGTCTTGAAGTCTTTCAAAAGTGTATGAATACATATTAAAATACTACATGTATATACATTTTAACTGAGTCGTTAAGTCATCGTTAGTCGTTACATGTAAATGTTGTTTTGAAACCTTTAGGTTAACGATCTTGTTAAATGTTGTTAACCCAATGTTTATAATATCAAATGAGATTTTAAATTATTATATTATCATGATATTATCATGTATGAATATCTCTTAATATGATATATATACATTAAATGTCTTTACAACGATAATCGTTACATATATGTCTCGTTTAAAAATCATTAAGTTAGTAGTCTTGTTTTTACATATGTTGTTCATTGTTAATATACTTAATGATATGTTTACTTATCATAGTATCATGTTAACTATATATATATATATATCCATATATATGTCATCATATAGTTTTTACAAGTTTTAACGTTCGTGAATCACCGGTCAACTTGGGTGGTCAATTGTCTATATGAAACCTATTTCAATTAATCAAGTCTTAACAAGTTTGATTGCTTAACATGTTGGAAACATTTAATCATGTAAATATCAATCTCAATTAATATATATAAACATGGAAAAGTTCGGGTCACTACAGTACCTACCCGTTAAATAAATTTCGTCCCGAAATTTTAAGCTGTTGAAGGTGTTGACGAATCTTCTGGAAATAGATGCGGGTATTTCTTCTTCATCTGATCTTCACGCTCCCAGGTGAACTCGGGTCCTCTACGAGCATTCCATCGAACCTTAACAATTGGTATCTTGTTTTGCTTAAGTCTTTTAACCTCACGATCCATTATTTCGATGGGTTCTTCGATGAATTGAAGTTTTTCGTTGATTTGGATTTCATCTAACGGAATAGTGAGATCTTCTTTAGCAAAACATTTCTTCAAATTCGAGACGTGGAAAGTGTTATGTACAGCTGCGAGTTGTTGAGGTAACTCAAGTCGGTAAGCTACTGGTCCGACACGATCAATAATCTTGAATGGTCCAATATACCTTGGATTTAATTTTCCTCGTTTACCAAATCGAACAACGCCTTTCCAAGGTGCAACTTTAAGCATGACCATCTCTCCAATTTCAAATTCTATATCTTTTCTTTTAATGTCAGCGTAGCTCTTTTGTCGACTTTGGGTGGTTTTCAACCGTTGTTGAATTTGGATGATCTTCTCGGTAGTTTCTTGTATAATCTCCGGACCCGTAATCTGTCTATCTCCCTCTTCACTCCAACAAATCAGAGACCTGCACTTTCTACCATAAAGTGCTTCAAACGGCACCATCTCAATGCTTGAATGGTAGCTGTTGTTGTAGGAAAATTCTGCTAACGGTAGATGTCGATCCCAACTGTTTTCGAAATCAATAACACATGCTCGTAGCATGTCTTCAAGCGTTTGTATCGTCCTTTCGCTCTGCCCATCAGTTTGTGGATGATAGGCAGTACTCATGTCTAGACGAGTTCCTAATGCTTGCTGTAATGTCTGCCAGAATCTTGAAATAAATCTGCCATCCCTATCAGAGATAATAGAGATTGGTTTTCCATGTCTAGAGATGACTTCCTTCAAATACAGTCGTGCTAACTTCTCCATCTTGTCATCTTCTCTTATTGGCAGGAAGTGTGCTGATTTGGTGAGACGATCAACTATTACCCAAATAGTATCAAAACCACTTGCAGTCCTTGGCAATTTAGTGATGAAATCTATGGTAATGTTTTCCCATTTCCATTCCGGGATTTCTGGTTGTTGAAGTAGACCTGATGGTTTCTGATGCTCAGCTTTGACCTTAGAACACGTCAAACATTCTCCTACGTATTTAGCAACATCGGTTTTCATACCTGGCCACCAAAAATGTTTCTTGAGATCCTTGTACATCTTCCCCGTTCCAGGATGTATTGAGTATCTGGTTTTATGAGCTTATCTAAGTACCATTTCTCTCATATCTCCAAATTTTGGTACCCAAATCCTTTTAGCCCTATACCGGGTTCCGTCTTCCCGAATATTAAGATGCTTCTCCGATCCTTTGGGTATTTCATCCTTTAAATTTCCCTCTTTTAAAACTCCTTGTTGCGCCTCCTTTATTTGAGTAGTAAGGTTATTATGAATCATTATATTCATAGATTTTACTCGAATGGGTTCCCTGTCCTTCTTGCTCAAGGCATCGGCTACCACATTTGCCTTCCCCGGGTGGTAACGAATCTCAAAGTCGTAATCATTCAATAATTCAATCCACCTACGCTGCCTCATATTCAGTTGTTTCTGATTAAATATGTGTTGAAGACTTTTGTGGTCGGTATATATAATACTTTTGACCCCATATAAGTAGTGCCTCCAAGTCTTTAATGCAAAAACAACCGCGCCTAATTCCAAATCATGCGTCGTATAATTTTGTTCGTGAATCTTCAATTGTCTAGACGCATAAGAAATCACCTTCGTTCGTTGCATTAATACACAACCGAGACCTTGCTTTGATGCATCACAATAAATCACAAAATTATCATTCCCTTCAGGCAATGACAATATAGGTGCCGTAGTTAGCTTTTTCTTCAATAACTGAAACGCTTTCTCTTGTTCATCATTCCATTCAAATTTCTTCCCTTTATGCGTTAATGCAGTCAAGAGTTTTGCTATTTTGGAGAAATCTTGGATGAATCTTCTGTAGTAACCAGCCAATCCTAAAAATTGACGTATATGCTTTGGAGTTTTTGGGGTTTCCCACTTTTCAACGGTTTCGATCTTTGCCGGGTCCACCTGGATACCTTCTTTGTTCACTATGTGACCGAGGAATTGAACTTCTTCCAACCAAAATGCACACTTTGAAAACTTAGCGTACAGTTTTTCTTTCCTCAATACTTCTAGCACTTTTCTCAAATGTTCTTCGTGCTCTTGATCATTCTTTGAGTAAATAAGTATGTCATCGATGAAAACAATGACAAACTTGTCAAGATATGGCCCACACACTCGGTTCATAAGGTCCATGAACACAGCTGGTGCATTAGTTAAACCAAACGGCATGACCATAAACTCGTAATGATCGTAACGTGTTCTGAAAGCAGTCTTTGGAATATCATCTTCTTTCACCCGCATTTGATGATACCTCGAACGTAAGTCAATCTTTGAATAAACAGACGAGCCTTGTAGTTGATCAAATAAGTCGTCGATTCTCGGTAGTGGGTAGCGGTTCTTGATGGTAAGTTTGTTCAACTCTCGGTAGTCGATACACAACCTGAATGTACCATCTTTCTTCTTGACAATCAAAACAGGAGCTCCCCACGGTGATGTGCTTGGTCGAATGAAACCACGTTCTAATAGTTCTTGTAGTTGGCTTTGCAGTTCTTTCATCTCGCTGGGTGCGAGTCTATAAGGAGCATGAGCTATTGGTGCAGCTCCTGGTACAAGATCTATTTGAAATTCAACAGATCGATGTGGAGGTAGTCCCGGTAATTCTTTCGGAAATACATCGGGAAATTCTTTTGCAATGGGAACATCATTGATGCTCTTTTCTTCAGTTTGTACTTTCTCGACGTGTGCTAGAACAGCATAGCAACCTTTTCTTATTAGTTTTTGTGCCTTCAAATTACTAATAAGATGTAGCTTCGTGTTGCCCTTTTCTCCGTACACCATTAAGGGTTTTCCTTTTTCTCGTATAATGCGAATTGCATTTTTGTAACAAACGATCTCTGCTTTCACTTCTTTCAACCAGTCCATACCGATTATCACATCAAAACTCCCTAACTCTACTGGTATCAAGTCAATCTTAAATGTTTCACTAACCTGTTTAATTTCTCGATTCCGACATATATTATCTGCTGAAATTAATTTACCATTTGCTAATTCGAGTAAAAATTTACTATCCAAAGGCGTCAATGGACAACTTAATTTAGCACAAAAATCTCTACTCATATAGCTTCTATCCGTACCCGAATCAAATAAAACGTAAGCAGGTTTATTGTCAATAAGAAACGTACCCGTAACAAGCTCCGGGTCTTCCTGTGCCTCTGCCGCATTAATATTGAAAACTCTTCCGCGGCCTTGTCCATTCGTGTTCTCCTGGTTCGGGCAATTTCTAATAATGTGGCCTGGTTTTCCACATTTATAACAAACTACATTGGCATAACTTGCTCCGACACTACTTGCTCCGCCATTACTCGTTCCGACACCATTTGTTCCTTTCGTTCTATTAACCCCTGGTCCGTAGACCTCACACTTCGCCGCGCTATGACCATTTCTTATACACTTGTTGTAAAATTTGGTGCAGAACCCCGAGTGATACTTTTCACACCTTTGGCATAGCTGCTTCTGATTGTTGTTGTTGTTGCGGTTATTATTGTTATTGGGATGATTGTTGTAGTTGCTGTTGTTGTTGTTGTTGTTGTTGTTGTTGTTGGGCCGTTTGTTGTAGTTGCGATTGATGTTGCGATTGTTGGGATAATTGTTGCGATTATTGTTGTAATTGCTGTTGTTGTTGTATTGGTGATTCTTATCACCGTTTTCCTCCCACTTTCTTTTGACTTGCTTCACATTGGCCTCTTCAGCAGTCTGTTCTTTAATTCTTTCCTCAATCTGGTTCACTAGTTTGTGAGCCATTCTACATGCCTGTTGTATGGAGGCGGGCTCGTGTGAACTTATATCTTCTTGGATTCTTTCCGGTAATCCTTTCACAAACGCGTCGATCTTCTCTTCCTCATCTTCGAATGCTCCCGGACACAATAGGCACAATTCTGTGAATCGTCTTTCGTACGTGGTAATATCAAATCCTTGGGTTCGTAACCCTCTAAGTTCTGTCTTGAGCTTATTGACCTCGGTTCTGGGACGGTACTTCTCGTTCATCAAGTGCTTGAATACTGACCACGGTAGTGCGTACGCATCGTCTTGTCCCACTTGCTCTAGATAGGTATTCCACCATGTTAACGCAGAACCTGTGAAGGTATGCGTAGCGTACTTCACTTTGTCCTCTTTAGTACACTTACTTATGGCAAACACTGATTCGACCTTCTCGGTCCACCGTTTCAATCCGATCGGTCCTTCGGTTCCATCAAATTCCAAAGGTTTGTAGGCAGTGAATTCTTTGTAGGTGCATCCTACACGATTTCCTGTACTGCTAGATCCAAGGTTATTGTTGGTATGTGGCGCAGCCTGTACTGCGGCTATGTTTGAAGCTAGAAAAGTACGGAATTCCTCTTCATTCATATTCACGGTGTTTCGAGTAGTCGGTGCCATTTCCTTCAAAATAGTCAAATGGAACAAGTTAATCATACAGAATATTAAGAGTAGTTAATAGTATTTCGTAGCATAATATGAACTCATTTATAAAAGCTTTTTCTTCATATTAGCGTTTTATAAGTTTAAATTCGGGTAGTACCTACCCGTTAAGTTCATACTTAGTAGCTAATATACAATTCAACTACTACAATTCTATATGAAAAACTGATTATAATAATATTTCGCGTTCAAACTTTTACACAATATTTTACAAACTTACAATACCGCTTATTTTACATATAGCATGAAATATAGTACACAATAAATTTGATACAAGATGGTTGTGAAGATAATTCTAGCTAGTACACAAGTCGTTCAGCAAAGGTAATAAAGACACATAATTCATACGTCCAGAAACAAGTCATGCATTATGGTTTTACTAGGATTACTTCCCATCCTTGGTCTTGTGGAACATAACCGTTATGGCCGTTAATAAGACAGCGTGTTGTAACATCGTCAAAGGGACGAGGGTTACGTAATGTCCAACAGTCCCGTAACAATCTAAAAACCTCATTTCTTACCCCAATTACCGACTCCGTCACTTGTGGGAACGTTTTGTTTAATAGTTGTAGCCCGATGTTCTTATTCTCACTTTGGTGAGAAGCGAACATTACTAATCCGTAAGCATAACATGCTTCTTTATGTTGCATGTTAGCCGCTTTTTCTAAATCTCGAAGTCCAATATTCGGATATATTGAGTCAAAATAATTTCTTAACCCATTGCGTAAAATAGCATTTGGGTTTCCCGCAATATATACGTCAAAGTAAACACATCGTAACTTATGGATTTCCCAATGTGATATCCCCCATCTTTCGAACGAAAGCCTTTTATAAACCAAGGCATTCTTGGAACGTTCTTCGAATGTCTTACAAACTGATCTCGCCTTAAATAGTTGTGCCGAAGAATTCTGACCGACTCTAGACAAGATTTCATCAATCATGTCTCCGGGTAGGTCTCTTAAAATATTGGGTTGTCTATCCATTTTGTGTTTTTATACTGTAAAATAGACAAGAGTTAGATTCATAAAAAAAAAAATACTTATTAATACAAGCAATTTTTACATATATCATAAAGCATAAGCACACTATATTACATATATTACACCACACGAATACAACTATCTTATTCCGACTCGCTTGTTTCTTCTTCTTTGGTTTTGGTTCGTTTTGCCAAGTTTCTAGGGATATATGATGTTCCCCTAATACGAGCCGTCGTTTTCCACATTGGTTTAGAAAAACCGGGTGGTTTAGAGGTTCCCGGGTCATTGTTACAACTTAAGGACTTCGGGGGTTGACGATACATATAAAGTTCATCGGGGTTGAAATTACATTTCTCTATTTTTATGCCCTTTCCCTTATTATTTTCTTTTGCCTTTTTAAATTCAGTTGGGGTAATTTCTATAACATCATCGGAATTCTCGTCGGAATCTGATTCATCGGAGAATTGGTAATCCTCCCAATATTTTGCTTCCTTGGCGGAAACACCATTGACCATAATTAACCTTGGTCGGTTGGTTGAGGATTTTCTTTTACTTAACCGTTTTATGATTTTCCCCACCGGTTCTATTTCTTCATCCGGTTCCGATTCTTCTTCCGGTTCCGATTCTTCTTCCGGTTCCGACTCTTCTTCCGGTTCCTCTTCGGGAACTTGTGAATCAGTCCACGAATCATTCCAATTTACATTTGACTCTTCATTATTATTAGGTGAGTCAATGGGACTTGTTCTAGAGGTAGACATCTATCACATAATATCAAACGCGTTAAGAGATTAATATATCACATAATATTCACATGTTAAAAATATATAGTTTCCAACAAAATTTGTTAAGCAATCATTTTTCAAGTAAACACGGTCGAAGTCCAGACTCACTAATGCATCCTAACAAACTTGATAAGACATACTAATGCAAAATTCTGGTTCTCTAAGACCAACGCTCGGATACCAACTAAAATGTCCCGTTCTTATTGATTAAAAACGTTCCATATTAATTGATTTCGTTGCGAGGTTTTGACCTCTATATGAGACGTTTTTCAAAGACTGCATTCATTTTAAAACAAACCATAACCTTTATTTCATCAATAAAGGTTTAAAAAGCTTTACGTAGATTATCAAATAATGATAATCTAAAATATCCTGTTTACACACGACCATTACATAATGGTTTACAATACAAATATGTTACAACAAAATAAGTTTCTTGAATGCAGTTTTTACACAATATCATACAAGCATGGACTCCAAATCTCGTCCTTATTTAAGTATGCGACAACGGAAGCTCTTAATAATCACCTGAGAATAAACATGCTTAAAACGTCAACAAAAATGTTGGTGAGTTATAGGTTTAACCTATATATATCAAATCATAATAATAGACCACAAGATTTCATATTTCAATACACATCCCATACATAGAGATAAAAATCATTCATATGGTGAACACCTGGTAACCGACATTAACAAGATGCATATATAAGAATATCCCCATCATTCCGGGACACCCTTCGGATATGATATAAATTTCGAAGTACTAAAGCATCCGGTACTTTGGATGGGGCTTGTTGGGCCCGATAGATCTATCTTTAGGATTCGCGTCAATTAGGGTGTCTGTTCCCTAATTCTTAGATTACCAGACTTAATAAAAAGGGGCATATTCGATTTTGATAATTCAACCATAGAATGTAGTTTCACGTACTTGTGTCTATTTTGTAAATCATTTATAAAACCTGCATGTATTCTCATCCCAAAAATATTAGATTTTAAAAGTGGGACTATAACTCACTTTCACAGATTTTTACTTCGTCGGGAAGTAAGACTTGGCCACTGGTTGATTCACAAACCTATAACAATATATACATATATATCAAAGTATGTTCAAAATATATTTACAATACTTTTAATATATTTTGATATTTTAAGTTTATTAAGTCAGCTGTCCTCGTTAGTTACCTACAACTAGTTGTCCACAGTTAGATGTACAGAAATAAATCGATAAATATTATCTTGAATCAATACACGACCCAGAGTATACGTATCTCAGTATTGATCACAACTCAAACTATATATAATTTGGAATCAACCTCAACCCTGTATAGCTAACTCCAACATTCACATATAGAGTGTCTATGGTTGTTCCGAAATATATATAGATGTGTCGACATGATAGGTCGAAACATTGTATACGTGTCTATGGTATCTCAAGATTACATAATATACAATACAAGTTGATTAAGTTATGGTTGGAATAGATTTGTTACCAATTTTCACGTAGCTAAAATGAGAAAAATTATCCAATCTTGTTTTACCCATAACTTCTTCATTTTAAATCCGTTTTGAGTGAATCAAATTGCTATTGTTTCATATTGAACTCTATTTTATGAATCTAAACAGAAAAGGAATAGGTTTATAGTCGGAAAAATAAGTTACAAGTCATTTTTGTAAAGGTAGTCATTTCAGTCGAAAGAACGACGTCTAGATGACCATTTTAGAAAACATACTTCCACTTTGAGTTTAACCATAATTTTTGGATATAGTTTCATGTTCATAATAAAAATCATTTTCTCAGAATAACAACTTTTAAATCAAAGTTTATAATAGTTTTTAATTAACTAACCCAAAACAGCCCGCGGTGTTACTACGACGGCGTAAATCCGGTTTTACGGTGTTTTTCGTGTTTCCAGGTTTTAAATCATTAAGTTAGCATATCATATAGATATAGAACATGCGTTTAGTTGATTTTAAAAGTCAAGTTAGAAGGATTAACTTTTGTTTGCGAACAAGTTTAGAATTAACTAAACTATGTTCTAGTGATTACAAGTTTAAACCTTCGAATAAGATAGCTTTATATGTATGAATCGAATGATGTTATGAACATCATTACTACCTTAAGTTCCTTGGATAAACCTACTGGAAAAGAGAAAAATGGATTTAGCTTCAACGGATCCTTGGATGGCTCGAAGTTCTTGAAGCAGAATCATGACACGAAAACAAGTTCAAGTAAGATCATCACTTGAAATAAGATTGTTATAGTTATAGAAATTGAACCAAAGTTTGAATATGATTATTACCTTTTATTAGAATGATAACCTACTGTAAGAAACAAAGATTTCTTGAGGTTGGATGATCACCTTACAAGATTGGAAGTGAGCTAGCAAACTTGAAAGTATTCTTGAGTTTATGAAACTAGAACTTGTAGAATATATGAAGAACACTTAGAACTTGAAGATAGAACTTGAGAGAGATCAATTAGATGAAGAAAATTGAAGAATGAAAGTGTTTGTAGGTGTTTTTGGTCGTTGGTGTATGGATTAGATATAAAGGATATGTAATTTTGTTTTCATGTAAATAAGTCATGAATGATTACTCATATTTTTGTAATTTTATGAGATATTTCATGCTAGTTGCCAAATGATGGTTCCCACATGTGTTAGGTGACTCACATGGGCTGCTAAGAGCTGATCATTAGAGTGTATATATCAATAGTACATGCATCTAAAAGCTGTGTATTGTACGAGTACGAATACGGGTGCATACGAGTAGAATTGTTGATGAAACTGAACGAGGATGTAATTGTAAGCATTTTTGTTAAGTAGAAGTATTTTGATAAGTGTCTTGAAGTCTTTCAAAAGTGTATGAATACATATTAAAATACTACATGTATATACATTTTAACTGAGTCGTTAAGTCATCGTTAGTCGTTACATGTAAATGTTGTTTTGAAACCTTTAGGTTAACGATCTTGTTAAATGTTGTTAACCCAATGTTTATAATATCAAATGAGATTTTAAATTATTATATTATCATGATATTATCATGTATGAATATCTCTTAATATGATATATATACATTAAATGTCTTTACAACGATAATCGTTACATATATGTCTCGTTTAAAAATCATTAAGTTAGTAGTCTTGTTTTTACATATGTAGTTCATTATTAATATACTTAATGATATGTTTACTTATCATAGTATCATGTTAACTATATATATATATATATCCATATATATGTCATCATATAGTTTTTACAAGTTTTAACGTTCGTGAATCACCGGTCAACTTGGGTGGTCAATTGTCTATATGAAACCTATTTCAATTAATCAAGTCTTAACAAGTTTGATTGCTTAACATGTTGGAAACATTTAATCATGTAAATATCAATCTCAATTAATATATATAAACATGGAAAAGTTCGGGTCACTACAGTGCGGTTGGTTTATCCTCTCGATTGAGGTGTTTTCAAGAATCATGAAAGATTTGAATGCAGATTGTAATCGTCAAGATACAAATGAAGTTTAGGATGAAATCAAGTGGCAAACTTGAAGAATTGTTTAGTTTCATATGTTATAATCAATATTTTAATTCATTATAATTGTCCAATGTTATTAGTCCACAGTCGATAGTCCACAATTAACAGTCCAATAATTCATATATAGTTTAATATATAATATTCGAATTAATTAATACGTATCGTGACCCGTATACATGTCTCAGACTCGATCACAACTCAAAGTATATATATTATTGTAGAATCAACCTCAACCCTGTATAGCTAACTCCAGCATTACTGCATATAGAGTGTCTATGGTTATTCCAAATAATATATATATATATATATATATATATATATATATATATATATATATATATATATGCGTCGATATGATATGTCAAAACCTTGTATACGTGTCTCGATATTTAAAATGCGTAAAAATAAATAATAGAAATTAAATGACGATAAATAAAATTGCAAGAATATAAATTGCGATAAATAAATTGTGATAAATAAAATGTAATCAGTTAGCTAGGAACAGTTAGCTAGGAACAGTTAGCGTGAATTCTTAACAAAATTTCTCATAGTTAATTTGTTTGTTTCTAACAAATTTTATTTTGTCCAATGTTTTCTTCATTATGCCACTTGTTGGATTCTGATAGGTCAAAATCCAAATATAAAATTGGATGAAAATGATTATTCTGCGGTGAACGGATACGTATATCGGTGGTTGTAAGTAGGATAGTAAATGACTGTTGAATCAGATTCGAAAAATGTACAATGTAACTTATTAATGTGAAATCTAAATATTCCTCAGGTATTACCTACCCGTTAAAATATTTTCACCATTAACAGTTTGTACGAAAGAATTTTTAATTACAATCTTTATGAAAAAAATATATATATACCTATATATTTTCTTCGGATGTAATCATGGATTTAATGAGTCAATATGATATTAAACTCATTTGATTTACCGTTAGAACAAGAATATATAATCTCGAAAACATTAGAGATTACATAATCGCTATGTCGAATGAAAATAAATGATGTAGAACGTCTTGTAGAACAATGATTATACTCGAGGTACAGAATGAGATGTCGAAGCTGGTGACGCGGATGTTGTTGTTGGTGGTACTAGTGCTGTTGGTGCTGAGGCTGGTGATGTTACTGGTGTTGGTGATACTGCAGGTGCTTGCAAATTGTGTACCATGCTCTCTAAAGTTAACACTCGAGCTCCGAGTTCTTTAACTTCTTCTACTAACCCTGGTTGGTTATCGGTGTGAGGTAAAGGTCGAATATCTTCTCTAGTTCCGTTAATGGTAGTCTCAAGAAGAAAAATTCTTGCAAAAAGGGTATAAACGGTGTTGCGAACGGGTTCGCCGGTTAGCGGGTCAAGTACTCCAAGGTTAGGTGGTAGATTTGGTTCATGATATGGAGTACCTTCTTCCCTTCTCCATAGGGTGAGTATGTTGTGAACCCACCCCCATTTTCTCCAGTAATCACGGTAGTTGATTGGTTGGTGTGCTCCTGTCACGCTGTCTTCGGAGTCAGAGGAACTTGGTCGATTCGTAGAGGCCATCTTAAGCAATCACAGAAAAGATTTTTGGTATGAAGTGTTTAGTGACAGAAATTGATAGTTGGATGGTATTCTCAATGCATAATGTGCATAGATATATATAGTACCAGGATCCCTTAAATTACGGAGAAAGTTACGAGAGATATCAGGCAAGGTCTACAGTAACAGATACGCTAAGATATGAATTTTGTCTATACACTTATTCATGCAATCAATGCAGTAAAAGGTGTCTAGACTAAGAATAATGAGCAGGTAATTTCCTAAAGATGATAAGCAGATGATTTTCGACAAAAATGATAAGCGAAACTTTTGACATGCAGACACGGTCGAAGTCTAGACTCACTAATGCATCCTAACGACTATCAGTTAGACACACTAATGCAGACCTGGTTCGCTAAGACCACCGCTCTGATACCAACTGAAAGGACCCGTTCATATACATTATAAACGATTCACAATAGTTGATTACATCGCGAGGTATTTGACCTCTATATGATACATTTTACAAACATTGCATTCATTTTTAAAAGACAAACTTTCTTTACAATGAAAATTGATGGTATGCACACCATTTCATAATACATCCAACTATAATTGACTTAATAATAATCTTGATGAACTCAATGACTTGAATGCAACGTCTTTCAAAATATGCCATGAATGACTCCAAGTAATATCCTTAAAATGAGCTAATGCACAGCGGAAGATTTCTTTAATACATGAGAATAAACATGCTTTAAAGTGTCAACCAAAAGGTTGGTGAGTTCATAGGTTTATCATAACAATCATTTCAATATATTAATAGACCACAAGATTTTCGTTTATAAATATATGTACACTCGCAAGTGTATAAAAGTATTCTATAAGTTGTAGGCACCCGGTAACAAGCCTTAATATTCATGTTTTACCCTCTGAAGTACACCAGATCAGGTGTGTTTAAAATAACCTCGAAGTACTAAAGCATCCCATAGTCAGGATGGGGTTTGTCAGGCCCAGTAGATCTATCTTTAGGATTCGCGCCTACCGTACATAGACAAGTAGTTTAATGTTACCAAGCTAAGGGTATATTTCTGGTTTAAACCCACATAGAATTAGTTTTAGTACTTGTGCCTATTTCGTAAAATATTTATAAAAACAGCGCATGTATTCTCAGTTCCAAAAATATATATAAAAGGGAGCAAATGAAACTCACAATACTGTATTTTGTAGTAAAAATACATATGACGTCATTGAACAAGTGCAATGTTGGCCTTGGATTCACGAACGTATCAATGTTGAGATTCAATATTGCAGAAAAAGTATGTAGACGCAACGGAGATGATAAACACTAGTTTGACTCACGAGCAATACTCCCGAACCATACCCATAACCTCCATAGCTTTAACCCATAATTTCCTTAGCTCTATCCCGCTCGAAAAACAATTTCGAAATCACTCGGACAGCACTCTGTCGTAATATTTTATGTATACTGATAATATCTTGAAATAATACGGAGTAAATATATATATGTAAATTGATTGAGGGAGTTTAGAGAAAATATTTTCAAGTTTCTATCAAATAATGAAACCTATTGAATTCTATTTATAACAGATTTTTGAATTATTAAAGTGAATTATTAAAGTATGAATTATTAAAATGAATTATTAAAGTATGAATTATTAAAGTGAATTATTAAAGTATAAATTATTAAAGTGAATTATTAAAGTATGAATTATTAAAGTATGAATTATTAAAGTGAATTATTAAAGTATGAATTATTAAAGTGAATTATTAAAGTATGAATTATTAAAGTGAATTATTAAAGTATTAATTATTAAAGTGAATTATTAAAGTATGAATTATTAAAGTTAAGGTAAATTAAAAATAAAGTAAAGATAAAGTTTAAGTATAGTAAAAGTATAAAACTATGTACGTATAATACGCGTATAAATATATATAATATTAATTTAAATTGTTATATATATTTAATAAAATAAAATATAGATATCGTTATCTTTATCATACTGGTTAAGTAATGAGTTGTTAAAAGTGGTTCTAGATATTTATAAAGTTATATACGTTTTAATAATAAAGTTCTTTTTAAACTGAAAACGTTTTTGTACGTTTGAAACTAAATCAAATAAATATGATAATTTTGTTTTCCAAAACTAAATATATTTAAGAAGCATTTTGTTTAAAGGTTAAAATAATGGAAATCGTTTTATCATAAAACGTTTTAGAAAAGTAAAATCATATATTTTCATAATAGGTTTCAAGTTTTTAAATTACAGTCTATTGGTGAAGCATGCGATAAAGTTCAAAGGTTAGATAAACGTATGAAATAATCTTAATGAAAAATGTCGAGTTACTTAACTTGTCGATATCCAACATCTAAGTTATTTACACTCCACGTTCTTACTTATAAATCACTTTACCATTTTCCGAATGTTGTCAAAAAGAATAGATTTCTTAAATCACAGTGGACCTTATAACATAGACCCGTAATCATATCACAATGTATCTGATAAATCAATCATTTGATATTATCTTCTAATTCCATCGATAAACATATTGAAACAAATACGTTCATGTAAAGTATTATACGTTTAATACTTTATTAATATTTTTAAGTTATAATATATATATATACATATATATACATATTTATTTATATATGACGGTTCGTGAATCGTCGGAATTTGGTCGAGGTTATAATGAATGTATGAACACAATTTAAAATTCTTGAGATTTAACTTAACAAACTTTGCTTATCGTGTCGGAATAATATAAAGATAAAGTTTAAATTTGATCGGAAATTTTCGGATCGTCACAGTAACGTGATTATATTACGGTAATTCATAGAAATATTCCAATATCATGACGTATGGAATAGAAAGTGAATCAAAGAAAACTCTCAAACCCAAATGCAAGGGCATGAAAGGAGAAAAATGATCATCTTGATATTAGTAGATACAAAGAACTCATTCTAATCAAACTATATATCTATCTCATACTCATTTAACAAACTTTCATGTACCATAAAAGTTGTAAACAATCGAATCTTGAAATTTCACATTCATTTATCCTAAATGGATATCTCCTGATCATTGATACTTAATAATCACTTGTTATATCCAAATCATCTATGTTTTTACACTTTCGGTGTAAATTTTCATATGACTTTCAAAAACCCATGTCATTTGAACCCTTGAACGTCGGTATTACAAAAACCATGTCCAATATCACATTATCTATGTCGAGATGATAAATATCTCATATGCATAATCTTTTGAAGAATGGAACCTCCATATGTGTATCGTGTTGACTATCATAGTCAAGAAACTTCTGTACTCATACATCTACTTATAATAGACTACTTAGCACCATGCAAGTAATGGTGTCATACTCAAACAATAATCGATCATTGTCAATTCAAAAATCAAAGGTAAAACACACCATCTCAAGTTGTGACTTGAGCTACACTCACTACTTCCGAAAAACTGCTATAACAATTGAAATGATTCCATCATACTTCAACGTATCTCCCTCCTAGACCAACTAAGGCTGAATTCAAACGATCATTATATATTGAAAGACACTGCTTTAGTATTTATTTATACTTGTCTATGCGACTGCCAGATTATTCATGCCGAATTCTCGAACTCTCACTATCACTCGAACGATTCAAAGATGCAAATCTTATTTGAAGTTCTTTCATACATAACTCTAAATCTGAGGGATTTACTCATTTGATGATAATCACATTATCATCCTTCTTACTTTAATGTTAATATTTTGAGTCCAAGGACTCGTGCCCTGATAAAAGTCAATTCATTAGTTTTCATTACCTCGAAACAATTATTACACAATTATTTCTCCAGAATTTTAAAATCTTCAATCAATTTTTCTCAAACAAATAAACTCTTAAATACAAATATCCTGTTTTCCAAATATTTCTTACACATGTCTCTAATTTTAAATTATCCCAGAAGTTATAAAGAAAATGATTTTTCACTTATGCGATCTATAAAATCTTATACATAAATCTACCTATGCGTATTTTGACAAGTACACATCAAATTATACTTTCACTTTTTCAAATTTCCACTTTGACTAAATCGAAATTATTTTACCAATTATACATAACCCTAGTTTTACTAAGAACTACAGTTCGTCACATCCTCTAAAATTACTTCCACTTATTATATAAACACTTTCGTATTATCAAGTTATACTTTCTTTTTAATCAACTCATTTTTGTATGGCTCGAACAATAAAACCAAGACGTTATAAAAGCAGCAACGTTTTGTAGCCAGTGGTGAGATAGTAGCCCCAACATGATTCTTGATATACCTAAATACAATATTAATTAAAAACTAGTATCCTAGTGGTATTTAAACATGCCCAACAATTCATATGTGAAGGTATTACTTATCCTAAGATCTAAAATTGCAAAATTAATCTTTAAAAATAGTAAAATGACATTTTCGGCATCTAAACTGCTTCGAACGGGGGAAAGCCTTAAGGAAGTCTTGCTCGTAGTGCCGTTTTCTAGTTATCTTACGAAAATGGGCCTAATCTACAAATGAAAATTTTTAAGAAAATTCTTTACAAAATTTTGCCCGATTTTGTGGGGAATGTAGTGACTTCAAATATGTGTTTTACGAACATTAATTATCATCAAGACGAAACTACACTCTCATATATTCGCATTCAATATAAAATTTAGAAACAAAAATAAAAATAAGGTTATGAATCTAGAAAAATAAAAAAATGGCTAAAAATACTCAAACAATAAAACCAAGACGTTATAAAAGCAGCAACGTTTTGTAGCCAGTGGTGAGATAGTAGCCCCAACATGTTTTTCGATGTACCTATATACAATATTAAATAAAAACAAGTATCATAGTAGTATTTAAACAGACACAACAAATCACATGTGAAAGTATTACTTATCTTAAGATCAAAAAGTGCAAAAATTCACCTATAAAATTAGTAAATTTTTATTTTCGACATCTAAACTTCTTCGAACGGGGGAAAGCCTCAAGGAAGTCTTGCTCGTAGCGTCGTTTTCTAGTTATCTTGCGAAAATGAGCTTAATCTGCAATTGAAAACTTTTCGAAAAATTCTCTACAACATTTTGATCGATTTCGTGGGGAATGTAGTGACTTCAAAAATGTGTTTTGCGGCCATTAATTATCACCAAGACGAACCTACATTTTCATATATTCGCATTCAATATGCAATTTTGAAAAAAACAACAATAAGGTTATGAATCTAGAGAAATAAAAAAGCAGTTAAAAATACTCGAACAATAAAACCAAGAACTTATAAAAGCAGCAACGTTTTGTAGCCTGTGGTGAGATAGTTGCCCTAACATGATTTTTGATGTACCTATATATAATATTAAATAAAAACAAGTATCATAGTGGTATTTAAACAGACACAACAATTCACATGTGAAGGTATTACTTATCTTAAGATCTAAAAGTGCAAAAATTCACCTTTAAAAGTAGTAAAATATTATTTTCGGAAACTAAACTTCTTCGAACGAGGAAAAGCCTTGAGGAAGTCTTGCTCGTAGTGCCGTTTTCTAGTAATCTTGCGAAAATGGGCCTAATCTGCAAATGAAAATTTTTCAGAAAATTCTTCACAAAATTTTGGTCGATTTTGTGGGGAATGTAGTGACTTCAAATATATGTTTTGCCGCCATTATTTATCATCAAAACGAAACTACACTCTCATTTATTCGCATTCAATATGAAATTTAGAAACAAAAACAAAAATAAGGTTATGAATCTAGATAAATAAAAAAACGGCTAAAAATACCCGAACAATAAAATCAAGACGTTATAAAAGCAGCAACGTTTTGTAACTAGTGGTGAAATAGTATCCCCAACATGATTCTCGATGCACCTAAATACAATATTAAATAAAAACAAGTATCATAGTGGTATTTATACATGCACAACAATTCACATGTGAAGGTATTACTTTTCCTAAGATCTAAAATTGCAAAATTCAACTTTAAAAATAGTAAAATGTCATTTTCATTATCTAAACTACTTCGAACGGGGGAAAACCTAAAGTGAGTCTTGCTCGTAGCGCAGTTTTATAGTTATCTTGCAAAAATGAGCCTAATCTACAATTGAAAATTATTCAGAAAATTCTCCACAACATTTTGTCCGATTTTGTGGGGAATGTAGTGACATGAAATATGTGTTTTTTCCCCATTAATTATCATCAAAATGAAATTACACTCTCATATATTCACATTCAATATGAAATTTCGAAACAAAAACAACAATAAGGTTATGAGTATAGTGAAATAAAAAAGCAGTTAAAAATACTCGAATAATAAAACTGAGACGTTATAAAAGTAGCAACGTTTTGTAGCTTGTGGTGAGATAATAGCCCCAACATGATTCTCGATATACCTAAATATAATATTAAATAAAACAAAGTATCATAGTACTATTTAAACAGGTACAACAATTCACATGTGAAGGTATTATTTATCCTAAGATATAAAAGTGCAAAATTCATCTTTAAAAATAGTAAAATGTCATTTTCGGCATCTAAACTGCTTCGAACGGGGGAAATCCCTAAGGAAGTCTTGCTCATAGCACAGTTTTCTAGTTATCTTGGGAAAATGGGCCTAATCTGCAATTGATTGTTTTTTGGGAAATTCTCTACAAAATTTTGCCTGATTTTGTGGGGAATGTAGTGACTTCAAATATGTGTTTTGCGGCCATTAATTATAATCAAAATGAAATTACACTCTCATATATTCGCATTCAATATAAAATTTAGAAACAAAAACAACAATAAAGTTATGAATATAGAGAAATAAAAAAGCAGTTAAAATTACTCGAATAATAAAACCAAGACGTTATAAAAGCAATAACGTTTTGTAGCCAGTGGAGAGATAGTGAAATGTCCCGTTCTTATTGATTAAAAACGTTCAATATTAATTGATTTCGTTGCTAGGTTTTGACCTCTATATGAGACGTTTTCCAAAGACTGCATTCATTTTTAAAACAAACCATAACCTTTATTTCATAAATAAAGGTTTAAAAAGCTTTACGTAGATTATCAAATAATGATAATCTAAAATATCATGTTTACACACGACCATTACATAATGGTTTACAATACAAATATGTTACATCGAAATCAGTTTCTTGAATGCAGTTTTTACACAATATCATACAAACATGGACTCCAAATCTTGTCCTTATTTTAGTATGCAACAGCGGAAGCTCTTAGTATTCACCTGAGAATAAACATGCTTTAAACGTCAACAAAAATGTTGATGAGTTATAGGTTTAACCTATATATATCAAATCGTAACAATAGACCACAAGATTTCATATTTCAATACACATCCCATACATAGAGATAAAAATCATTCATATGGTGAACACCTGGTAACCGACATTAACAAGATGCATATATAAGAATATCCCCATCATTCCGGGACACCCTTCGGATATGATATAAATTTCGAAGTACTAAAGCATCCGGTACTTTGGATGGGGTTTGTTAGGCCCAATAAATTTATCTTTAGGATTCGCGTCAATTAGGGTGTCTGTTCCCTAATTCTTAGATTACCAGACTTAATAAAAAGGGGCATATTCGATTTTGATAATTCAACCATAGAATGTAGTTTCACGTACTTGTGTCTATTTTGTAAATCATTTATAAAACCTGCATGTATTCTCATCCCAAAAATATTAGATTTTAAAAGTGGGACTATAACTCACTTTCACAGATTTTTACTTCGTCGGGAAGTAAGACTTGGCCACTGGTTGATTCACGAACCTATAACAATATATACATATATATCAAAGTATGTTCAAAATATATTTACAACACTTTTAATATATTTTGATGTTTTAAGTTTATTAAGTCTGCTGTCCTCGTTAGTAACCTACAACTAGTTGTCCACAGTTAGATGTACAAAAAAAATCGATAAATATTATCTTGAATCAATCCACGACCCAGTGTATACGTATCTCAGTATTGATCACAACTCAAACTATATATATTTTGGAATCAACCTCAACCCTGTATAACTAACTCCAACATTCACATATAGAGTGTCTATGGTTGTTCCGAAATATATATAGATGTGTCGACATGATAGGTTGAAACATTGTATACGTGTCTATGGTATCTCAAGATTACATAATATACAATACAAGTTGATTAAGTTATGGTTGGAATAGATTTGTTACCAATTTTCACGTAGCTAAAATGAGAAAAATTATTCAATCTTGTTTTACCCATAACTTCTTCATTTTAAATCCGTTTTGAGTGAATCAAATTGCTATGGTTTCATATTGAACTCTATTTTATGAATATAATATATATATATATATATATATATATATATATATATATATATATATATATATATATATATATATATATATATATATATATATATACAGAAAAAGTATAGGTTTATAGTCGGAAAAATAAGTTACAAGTCGTTTTTGTAAAGGTAGTCATTTCAGTCGAAAGAACGACGTCTAGATGATCATTTTAGAAAACATACTTCCACTTTGAGTTTAACCATAATTTTTGGATATAGTTTCTTGTTCATAATAAAAATCATTTTCCTAGAATAACAACTTTTAAATCAAAGTTTATCATAGTTTTTAATTAACTAACCCAAAACAGCCCGCGGTGTTACTACGACGGCGTAAATCCGGTTTTACGGTGTTTTTCGTGTTTCCAGGTTTTAAATCATTAAGTTAGCATATCATATAGATATAGAACATGTGTTTAGTTGATTTTAAAAGTCAAGTTAGAAGGATTAACTTTTATTTGCGAACAAGTTTAGAATTTACTAAACTATGTTCTAGTGATTACAAGTTTAAACCTTCGAATAAGATAGCTTTATATGTATGAATCGAATGATGTTATGAACATCATTAATACCTCAAGTTCCTTGAATAAACCTACTGGAAATGAGAAAAATAGATCTAGCTTCAAAGGATCCTTGGATGGCTTGAAAGTTCTTGAAGCAGAATCATGACACGAAAACAATTTCAAGTAAGATTTCCACTCGAAGTAAGATTGTTATAGTTATAGAAATTGAATTAAAGTTTGTATATGATTATTACCTTGTATTAGAAAGATAACCTACTGTAAGTAACAAAGGTTTCTTGATCTTGGATGATTACTTGGAATGGATTTAGAAAACTTGGAAGTAAACTTGCAATCTTGGAAGTATTCTTGATTTTATGAAACTAGAACTTTTAGAATTTATGAAGAACACTTAGAACTTGAAGATAGAACTTGAGAGAGATCAATTAGATGAAGAAAATTGAAGAATGAAAGTGTTTATAGGTGTTTTTGGTCGTTGGTGTATGGATTAGATATAAAGGATATGTAATTTTGTTTTCATGTAAATAAGTCATGAATGATTACTCATATTTTTGTAATTTTATGAGATATTTCATGCTAGTTGCCAAATTATGGTTCCCACATGTGTTAGGTGACTCACATGGGCTGTTAAGAGCTGATCATTGGAGTGTATATACCAATAGTACATACATCTAAAAGCTGTGTATTGTACGAGTACGAATACGGGTGCATACGAGTAGAATTGTTGATGAAACTGAACGAGGATGTAATTGTAAGCATTTTTGTTAAGTAGAAGTATTTTGATAAGTGTCTTGAAGTCTTTCAAAAGTGTATGAATACATATTAAAACACTACATGTATATACATTTTAACTGAGTCGTTAAGTCATCGTTAGTCGTTACATGTAAACGTTGTTTTGAAACCTTTAGGTTAACGATCTTGTTGAATATTGTTAACCCATTGTTTATTATAACAAATGAGATGTTAAATTGTTATATTATCATGATATTATGATATATAATATATCTTAGTATGATATATATACAGTTAAAAGTCGTTACAACGATAATCGTTACATATATGTCTCGTTTCGAAATCATTAAGTTAGTAGTCTTATTTTTTACATATGTATTTCATTGTTAATACACTTAATAATATATTTACTTATCATTTAACATAATTAACCAAGTGTATCAATATCTTAATATGATTCGTATGTACCTAGTAAGACGTTGTTATAACGATAATCGTTATATATATCGTTTTCGAGTTTCTTAAATTAATAGTCTCATTTTTATGTATATAACTCATTGTTAAAATACCTAATGAGATACATACTTATAATAAAATCATGTTAACTATATATATAACCATATATATGTCATCGTATAGTTTTTACAAGTTTTAACGTTTGTGAATCACCGGTCAACTTGGGTGGTCAATTGTCTATATGAAACCTATTTCAATTAATCAAGTCTTAACAAGTTTGATTGCTTAACATGTTGGAAACACTTAATCATGTAAATAAAAATTTCATTTAATATATATATAAACATGGAAAAGTTCGGGTCACTACAGTACCTACCCGTTAAATAAATTTCGTCCCGAAATTTTAAGCAGTTGGAGGTGTTGACGTATCTTCTCGAAATAAATGCTGGTATTTCTTCTTCATCTGATCTTCACGCTCCTAGGTGAACTCGGGTCCTCTACGAGCATTCCATCGAACCTTAACAATCGGTATCTTGTTTTGTTTAAGTCTCTTAACCTCACGATCCATTATTTCGACGGGTTCTTCAATGAATTGAAGTTTTTCATTGATTTGGATTTCATCCAACGGAATAGTGAGATCTTCTTTAGCAAAACATTTCTTCAAATTTGAGACGTGGAAAGTGTTATGTACAGCCGCGAGTTGTTGAGGTAGCTCCAGTTGGTAAGCTACTGGTCCGACACGATCTATAATCTTGAATGGTCCAATGTACCTTGGATTTAGTTTCCCCCGTTTACCAAATCGAACAACGCCTTTCCAAGGTGAAACCTTAAGCATGACCACATTTGCCTCAAATGGGTTCATTATATTCATTATAGTAAGGTTAGTGTGTATCATTATATTCATAGATTTTACTCGAATGGGTTCTCTGTCCTTTCTGCTCAAGGCGTCAGCTACCACATTTGCCTTCCCCGGGTGGTAACGAATCTCAAAGTCGTAATCATTCAACAATTCAATCCACCTACGCTGCCTCATATTCAGTTATTTCTGATTAAATATGTGTTGAAGACTTTTGTGGTCGGTATATATAATACTTTTGACCCCATATAAGTAGTGCCTCCAAGTCTTTAATGCAAAAACAACCGCGCCTAATTCCAAATCATGCGTCGTATAATTTTGCTCGTGAATCTTCAATTGTCTAGATGCATAAGCAATCACCTTCGTCCATTGCATTAATACACAACCGAGACCTTGCTTTGATGCGTCACAATAAATCACAAAATCATCATTCCCTTCAGGCAATGACAATATAGGTGCCGTAGTTAGCTTTTTCTTCAATAATTGAAACGCCTTCTCTTGTTCATCCTTCCATTCAAATTTCTTCCCTTTATGTGTTAATGCAGTTAAGGGTTTTGCTATTTTAGAGAAATCTTGGATGAATCTTCTGTAGTAACCAGCCAATCCTAAAAATTGACGTATATGCTTCGGAGTTTTTAGGGTTTCCCACTTTTTAACGGTTTCGATCTTTGCCGGGTCCACCTGGATACCTTCTTTGTTCACTATGTGACCGAGGAATTGAACTTCTTCCAACCAAAATGCACACTTTGAAAACTTAGCGTACAGTTTTTCTTTCCTCAATACTTCTAGCACTTTTCTCAAATGTTCTTCGTGCTCTTGATCATTCTTTGAGTAAATAAGTATGTCATCGATGAAAACAATGACAAACTTGTCAAGATATGGCCCACACACTCGGTTCATAAGGTCCATGAACACAGCTGGTGCGTTAGTCAATCCAAACGGCATAACCATAAACTCGTAATGACCATAACGCGTCCTAAAAGCAGTTTTTGGAATATCATCCTCCTTTACTCGCATTTGATGATATCCAGAACGTAAATCGATCTTCTAATAAACCGACGAGCGTTGTAGTTGATCAAATAAGTAGTCAATTCTCGGCAGTGGATAACGGTTTTTGATGGTAAGTTTGTTCAACTCTCTGTAGTCAATACACAACCTAAATGTACCATCCTTCTTCTTAACAAACATAACAGGAGCTCCCCATGGTGATGTGCTTGGTCGAATGAAACCACGTTCTAATAGTTTTTGCAGTTGGCTTTGCAGTTCTTTCATCTCGCTGGGTGCGAGTCTATAAGGAGCACGAGCTATTGGTGCAGCTCCTGGTACAAGATCTATTTGAAATTCAACAGATCGATGTGGAGGTAGTCCCGGTAATTCTTTCGAAAATACATCGGGAAATTCTTTTGCGACGGGAACATCATTGATGCTCTTTTCTTCAGTTTGTACTTTCTCGACGTGTGCTAGAACAGCATAACAACCTTTTCTTATTATTTTTTGTGCCTTCAAATTACTAATAAGATGTAGCTTCATGTTGCCCTTTTCTCCATACACCATTAAGGGTTCTCCTTCTTCTCATACAATGCGAATTGCATTTTTATAACATAGAATCTCTGCTTTCACCTTCTTCAGTCAGTCCATGCCAACTATTACATCAAAACTCCCTAACTCTACTGGTATCAAATCAATCTTAAATATTTCGCTACCCAGTTTAATTTCTCGATTCCAGCATATATTATCTGCTGAAATTAATTTACCGTTTGCTAATTCGAGTAAAAATTTACTATCCAACGGCGTCAATGGACAACTTAATTTAGCACAAAAATCTCTACTCATATAGCTTCTATCCGCACCCGAATCAAATAAAACGTAAGCAGATTTATTGTCAATAAGAAACGTACCCGTAACAAGCTCCGGGTCTTCCTGTGCCTCTGCCGCATTAATATTGAAAACTCTTCTGCGGCCTTGTCCATTCATGTTCTCCTGGTTCGGGCAATTTCTAATAATGTGGCCCGGTTTTCCACATTTATAACAAACTACATTGGCATAACTTGCTCCGACACTACTTGCTCCGCCATTACTCGTTCCGACACCATTTGTTCCTTTTGTTCTGTTAACCCCTGGTCCGTAGACCTCACACTTTGTCGCGCTATGACCATTTCTTTTACTTGTTGCAAAATTTGGTGCAGAACCCCGAGTGATACTTTTCACACCTTTGGCATAGCTGCTTCTGATTGTTGTTGTTGTTGCGGTTGTTATTGTTGTTGGGATGATTGTTGTAGTTGATGTTGTTGTTGTTGTTGTTGTTGTTGTTGTTGTTGTTGTTGTTGTTGTTGTTGTTGGGCCGTTTGTTGTAGTTGCGATTGATGTTGCGATTGTTGGGATAATTTTTACGATTATTATTGTAATTGCTGTTGTTGTTGTATTGGTGATTCTTATCACCGTTTTCCTCCCACTTTCTTTTGACTTGCTTCACATTGGCCTCTTCAGCCGTCTGTTCTTTAATTCTTTCCTCAATCTGGTTCACTAGTTTGGGAGCCATTCTACATGCCTGTTGTATGGAGGCGGGCTCGTGTGAACTTATATCTTCTTGGATTCTTTCCGGTAATCCTTTCACAAACGCGTCGATCTTCTCTTCCTCATCTTCTAACGCTCCCGGACACAATATGCACAATTCTGTGAATCGTCTTTCGTACGTGGTAATATCAAATCCTTGGGTTCGTAACCCTCTAAGTTCTGTCTTGAGCTTATTGACCTTGGTTCTGGGACGGTACTTCTCGTTCATCAAGTGCTTGAATGCTGACCACGGTAGTGCGTACGCATCATCTTGTCCCACTTGCTCTAGATAGGTATTCCACCATGTTAACGCAGAACCTGTGAAGGTATGCGTAGCGTACTTCACTTTGTCCTCTTCAGTACAATTACTTATGGCAAACACCGATTCGACCTTCTCAGTCCACCGTTTCAATCCGATCGGTCCTTCGGTTCCATCAAATTCCAAAGGTTTGCAGGCAGTGAATTCTTTGTAGGTGCATCCTACACGAATTCCTGTACTGCTAGATCCAAGGTTATTGTTGGTATGTAGCGCAGCCTGTACTGTGGCTATGTTTGAAGCTAGAAAAGTACGGAATTCCTCTTCATTCATATTCACGGTGTGTCGAGTAGTCGGTGCCATTTCCTTCAAAATAGTCAAATAGATCAAGTTAATCATACAGAATATTAAGAGTAGTTAATAGTATTTCGTAGCATAATATGAACCCATTTATAAAAGCTTTTTCTTCATATTAGCGTTTTATAAGTTTAAATTCGGGTAGTACCTACCCGTTAAGTTCATACTTAGTAGCTAATATACAATTCAACTACTACAATTCTATATGAAAAAACTGATTATAATAATATTTCGCGTTCAAACTATTATACAATATTTTACAAACTTACAATACCGCTTATTTTACATAAAGCATGAAATATAGCACACAATAACTATGATACAAGATAGTTGTGAAGATAATTTTAGCTAGTACACAAGTCGTTCAGCAAAGGCAATAAAGACACGTAATTCATACATCCAGAAACAAGTCATGCATTCTGGTTTTACTAGGACTACTTCCCATCCTTGGTCTTGTGGAACATAACCGTTATGGCCGTTGATAAGACAGCGTGTTGTAATGTCGTCAAAGGGACGAGGGTTACGTAATGACCAACAGTCTCGTAATAACCTAAAAACCTCATTTCTTACCCCAATTACCGACTCCGTCACTTGTGGGAACATTTTGTTTAATAGTTGTAGCTCGATGTTCTTTTTCTCACTTTGGTGAGAAGCGAACATTACTAACCCGTAAGCATAGCATGCTTCTTTATGTTGCATGTTAGCCGCTTTTTCTAAATCATGAAGTCCTATATTCGGATACATTGAGTCAAAATAATTTCTTAACCCGTTGCGTAAAATAGCATTTGGGTTCCCCGCAATATATGCGTCAAAGTAAACACATCGTAACTTATGGGTTTCCCAATGTGATATCCCCCATCTTTCAAACGAAAGTCTCTTATAAACCAAGACATTCTTGGAACGTTCTTCGAATGTCTTACAAACTGATTTCGCCGTAAATAGTTGTGTTGAAGAATTCTGACCGACTCTAGACAAGATTTCATCAATCATGTCTCCGGGTAGGTCTCTTAAAATATTGGGTTGTCTATCCATTTTGTGTTTTTATACTGTAAAATATGTAGTGACCCGAACTTTTCCATGTTTATATATATATTAAATGAAATTGTTATTTACATGATTAAGTGTTTCCAACATGTTAAGCAATCAAACTTGTTAAGACTTGATTAATTGAAATAGGTTTCATATAGACAATTGACCACCCAAGTTGACCGGTGATTCACGAACGTTAAAACTTGTAAAAACTATACGATGACATATATATGGTTACATATATAGTTAACATGATTTTATTATAAGTATGTATCTCGTTAGGTATTTTAACAATGAGTTATATACATTAAAATGAGACTATTAATTTAAGAAACTCGAAAACGATATATATAACGATTATCGTTATAACAACGTCTTACTTGGTACATATGAATCATATTAAGATATTGATACACTTGGTTAATTATGTTAAATGATAAGTAAATATATTATTAAGTGTATTAACAATGAAATACATATGTAAAAATAAGACTACTAACTTAATGATTTCGAAACGAGACATATATGTAACGATTATCGTTGTAACGACATTTAACTGTATATATATCATACTAAGATATATTATATATCATAATATCATGATAATATAACAATTTAACATCTCATTTGTTATAATAAACAATGGGTTAACAACATTCAACAAGATCGTTAACCTAAAGGTTTCAAAACAACATTTACATGTAACGACTAACGATGACTTAACGACTCAGTTAAAATGTATATACATGTAGTGTTTTAATATGTATTCATACACTTTTGAAAGACTTCAAGACACTTATCAAAATACTTCTACTTAACAAAAATTCTTACAATTACATCCTCGTTCAGTTTCATCAACAATTCTACTCGTATGCACCCGTATTCGTACTCGTACAATACACAGCTTTTAGATGTATGTACTATTGGTATATAAACTCCAATGATCAGCTCTTAGCAGCCCATGTGAGTCACCTAACACATGTGGGAACCATCATTTGGCAACTAGCATGAAATATCTCATAAAATTACAAAAATATGAGTAATCATTCATGACTTATTTACATGAAAACAAAATTACATATCCTTTATATCTAATCCATACACCAACGACCAAAAACACCTACAAAAACTTTCATTCTTCAATTTTCTTCATCTAATTGATCTCTCTCAAGTTCTATCTTCAAGTTCTAAGTGTTCTTCATAAATTCCAAAAGTTCTAGTTTCATAAAATCAAGAATACTTCCAAGTTTTCTAAATCCATTCCAAGTAATCATCCAAGATCAAGAAAACTTTGTTACTTACAGTAGGTTATCTTTATAATACAAGGTAATAATCATATTCAAACTTTAATTCAATTTCTATAACTATAACAATCTTATTTCGAGTGGAAATCTTACTTGAAATTGTTTTCGTGTCATGATTCTGCTTCAAGAACTTTCAAGCCATCCAAGGATCCTTTGAAGCTAGATCTATTTTTCTCATTTCCAGTAGGTTTATCCAAGGAACTTGAGGTAGTAATGATGTTCATAACATCATTCGATTCATACATATAAAGCTATCTTATTCGAAGGTATAAACTTGTAATCACTAGAACATAGTTTAGTTAATTCTAAACTTGTTCGCAAATAAAAGTTAATCCTTCTAACTTGACTTTTAAAATCAACTAAACACATGTTCTATATCTATATGATATGCTAACTTAATGATTTAAAACCTGAAAACACGAAAAACACCGTAAAACCGGATTTACGCCGTCGTAGTAACACCGCGGGCTGTTTTGGGTTAGTTAATTAAAAACTATGATAAACTTTGATTTAAAAGTTGTTATTCTAGGAAAATGATTTTTATTATGAACATGAAACTATATCCAAAAATTATGGTTAAACTCAAAGTGGAAGTATGTTTTCTAAAATGGTCATCTAGACGTCGTTCTTTCGACTGAAATGACTACCTTTACAAAAATGACGTGTAACTTATTTTTCCGACAATAAACCTATACATTTTCTGTTTAGATTCATAAAATAGAGTTCAATATGAAACCATAGCAATTTGATTCACTCAAAACGGATTTAAAATGAAGAAGTTATGGGTAAAACAAGATTGGATAATTTTTCTCATTTTAGCTACGTGAAAATTGGTAACAAATCTATTCCAACCATAACTTAATCAACTTGTATTGTATATTATGTAATCTTGAGATACCATAGACAAGTATACAATGTTTCGACCTATCATGTCGACACATCTATATATATTTCGGAACAACCATAGATACTCTATATGTGAATGTTGGAGTTAGCTATACAGGGTTGAGGTTGATTCCAAAATATATATAGTTTAAGTTGTGATCAATACTGAGATACGCATACACTGGGTCGTGGATTGATTCAAGATAATATTTATCGATTTATTTCTGTACATCTAACTGTGAACAACTAGTTGTAGGTTACTAACGAGGACAGCTAACTTAATAAACTTAAAACATCAAAATATATTAAAAGTGTTGTAAATATATTTTGAACATACTTTGATATATATGTATATATTGTTATACAAACCAGTGGCCAAGTCTTACTTCCCGACGAAGTAAAAATCTGTGAAAGTGAGTTATAGTCCCACTTTTAAAATCTAATATTTTTGGGATGAGAATACATGCAGGTTTTATAAATGATTTACAAAATAGACACAAGTACGTTGTGACGACCCGGAAATTTTCGACCAAATTTAAACATGATTCTTATTTGATTTCGACACGATAAACAAAGTCTATTTAATTGAATCTTAAAAATTTTGAACTACGTACATGGATTCTTTTGACCTTTGACTATTCCCAACGATTCACGAACAAATGTGTAAACAAATATGTCAATAAAAAAAATAATATATAATTATAAGTGTATATTGGTAATACATATATGCATATATATATATATATAAAAATTAAAAATATCCAATACACAATATAAGTTATCATATAATGTATATATTACATCAAGTTAATTATAAGTTAAAATATAGTTGGTGTAGTAATATTGTAATTACTTTCAATATTTATATCAATATTAGTATAACTAATAAGATTAACTTAAATATATGATATATATAGATATGAAAACTTATATGGTTATGTCATTAATATTACTACTAGTATTATTATCATTAATAATACTAATATTAGTATCATTATTAGTATCAATAATAAAATCATCATTTATATTATTAATATTAACTTTATTATTATTATTATTACATATGTATATATATTTATTATTAGTATTGATTATATACTTTATAAATACAGATATAATATATATACAGCTATATATAACGAATAAATAAATAAACACAGCCATAACATACATGTATACCGAATATGATTAAATATGTAATAGATATGTAAATAAATACAATTATCTAAATTACAATATATATATATATATATATATATATATATATATATATATATATATATATATATATATATATATATATATATATATATATATATATATATATATATATATATATATATATATATATATATAATACTGAAATTAAACGTACTATTTATCAATCACAACTACTTTATCTTATTCCCTGCTCCTGATTGGTACTGCGTTTGTTATTTATCGAATTTCATTTAACTACAAACCAAAATCTGCCATCAATCTGTCTCAACTTAATTTTTATTATATTCCTGCCTGCTCGAATAATTCTTGGCCGACATCTTCTGTCTTTAGTTGTTACAAGTCGGTTTCATATATCAACTATGAACCAAACGAGTAATACATCATTTACTTAATCATATTATGAATATCAGTCTTACCAATTCGCGAAAGCAACAGAAATAACCAGGAGATAAAACCCAGTTCCCTGTTCGTGTGATTTTTTTTTACTCAAAAATCAACTTCGAATGAAACTTGAAAATCTATTAATGCAGAGCTGTTGGAAATTGTCTATTCAAATTATCTGTCAAGTATCAAAACCCAATTTTTCATATCGAATTAGAATTTTGAAGTCAAAGTTTTTGAAACAAAAAGTCAACTTGTGTGTTCTTGAAGAAATTCGGATTTGTGTTTGTGTTTTAAGCCAAATTGACGATTTCAATGGTTTCTATATACGATTTACAAACTATTTTATGTTATAACCTTTATACAAAACTAGCTCCAAAGTGAATTCAAACTTTTTTTCTCTTTTCTTAAACCGTCGCACAGTAACAGTGGGTTTATATAATTTTTTTTTATTATTTTTTTTATTTTTTTATTAACTCACTCAATAATCATTAGTTTAAATTAGCTTTAAGTCCTAAAACTAGTTGAGAGATTTCTTGCTACTTGTATTAATCTCTGGTCGTTTGTGTATTAAAGAAGAAGATGAATTAGGAACTGAAATAATGGGTTTAAGTATTTTGGGATATCATTTAAATCAGGAAAAGCAGAATCAGATGAGTGGTCCTAGGGGTGTTTGGTGAACAAGGAGTCGCGGGTTCGAGTCCCGTCGCTGGCAGTTTATTCTCTTTTTATGCTACTAAGGTATTAATTGGTATTTTAATTATTAATATCATCATTATTATTATTATTATCATTACTAATATTATAAATATTAATATTATTATTATTAGGATTGTTATTAGTATTATTGTTATTATTAATATTATTAGTAAATTATTAATATTAAAAACTATCATTTTTAAACAGATAAACATTTTATACATAAAATATACTTATTACATATACTATAATTATATTAAAATTTCGCATGACTATATATATCAAACTTACCAATATTATTTATAAATACGTACAAATAACAAACTATCGATTTTTAAATACAACATTAAACAAGTATGGATATATTAATATAACTATATAAATAATAATCATTTTAAATATAAAAAAACAAATTTAATATATAATATATAAATTAAGATATAATAAATTGTTCGATTACAATTATACGTTTTAATATATATACAAATGATATAGGTTCGTGAATCCGAGGCCAACCCTATACCTGTTCAATGTCGTTCTATGTATTTTCATTACAAAATACATTAGGTGAGTTTCATTACTCCCTTTTTATATATATTTTTGGGCTGAGAATACATGCGCTGTTTTATAAATGTTTTACGAAATAGGCACAAGTACTAAAACTAATTCTATGTGGGTTTAAACCAGAAATATACCCTTAGCTTGGTAACATTAAACTACTTGTCTATGTACGGTAGGCGCGAATCCTAAAGATAGATCTATTGGGCCTGACAAACCCCATCCTGACTATGGGATGCTTTAGTACTTCGAGGTTATTTTAAACACACCTGATCTGGTGTACTTCAGAGGGTAAAACATGAACGTTAAGGCTTGTTACCGGGTGCCTACAATTTATAGAATAATTTTATACACTTGCGAGTGTACATATATTTATAAACGGAAATCTTGTGGTCTATTAATATATTGAAATGATTGTTATGATAAACCTATGAACTCACCAACCTTTTGGTTGACACTTTAAAGCATGTTTATTCTCAGGTACGAATTAAGTCTTCCGCTGTGCATTTGCTCATTTTAAGGACATTATTAGGAGTCGATCATCGCAATGGGACCAAATGTTGATGACTTCGTCCAGGAGGATAAGGACGGGTCGTTACAGGTGGTATCAGAGCGTTGGTCTTAGCGAACCAGGTCTTGCATTAGTGTGTCTAGCTGATAGTTGTTTAGATGCATTAGCGGGTCTGGACTTCGACCGTGTCTGCATGTCAAAAGTTTTGCTTATCATTTCATGTCGAAAATTACCTGCTTATCATTCTAAGTCTAGACACTTCCTACTGCCTTTATTGCATAGATAGTGTACCGACAAATTCATATCTTAGCGTATCTGCTAATTCATATCTTAGCGTATCTATTACGATAAACTTTGCCTGATATCTCCCATAAATTTCTCCGTAATTTAAGGAATCCTGGTACTATATATATATCTATGCATATTATGCATTGAGAATACCATCCAACTATCAGTTGCTGTCACTAAACGTTTCATACCAAAAATATTTTTCTGTGATCGCGAAAGATGGCCTCGACGAATCGTCCAAGTTCCTCTGACTCCGAAGACAGTGTGACGGGAGCACACCAACCAATCAACTACCGTGATTACTGGAGAAGATGGGGGTGGGTTCGCGACATACTCACCCTTTGGAGAAGGGAAGAAGGTACTCCATATCATGAACCGAATCTACCACCTAACCTTGGAGTACTCGACCCGCTCACCGGCGAACCTGTTCGTAACACCGTTTATACCCTTTTTGCGAGAATTTTTCGTCTTGAGACTATTATTAACGGAACTAGAGAAGATATCCGATCTCTACCTCACACTGATAACCAACCAGGGTTAGTAGAAGAAGTTAAAGAACTTCGAGCTCGAGTGCTAACCTTGGAGAATATGGTTCAAAACTTACAAGCACCAGCAGCATCACCGGCACTAACAGTACCACCAACAACAACATCCGCGTCACCAGCTTCGACATCTCATTCTGTACCTCGAGTATAATCATCATTCTACATATCATTCTACATCGATTATCTTCGCTCGACATGGCGATTACGTAATTTCTAAAGTTTTAGAGATTATGTAATCTAGTATTAACGATAAATCAAATGAGTTTAATATCTTATTGACTCATTAAATCCATGATTACATCTGAAGAAAATGTATATGTATATATGTTTTCATAAAGAATGTAATTAATAATTCTTTTGTACAAATTGTTAATGGTGAAAATATTTTAATGGGTAGGTAATACCCGAGGAATATTTAGATTTCACATTAATAAGTTACACTGTACATTCTTTCAAATCCGATTCAACAGTCATTTACTATCCTGTTTACATCTACAGATATACGTATCCATTCACCGCAGAATAATCATATTCATCTAATTTCATATTTAGATTTTGATTTATCAAAAATCAAGTGGTTTAATGAAGGAAACATTTGACAAAATAAAATTTGTTAGAAACAAACAAATTAACTATGAGAAATTTTGTTAAGAATCCACGCTAACTGTTCCTAGCTAATTGTTCCCAGCTAACTGATTTCACTTTATTTATCGCAATTTAATTATCGCAATTTACATTCTCGCAATTTTATTTATTGTCATTTAATTTCTGTTATTTACTTTACGCATTTTATTTATCGTCATTTAATTTCTGTATTTATTTTACGCACTTTAAATATCGGGACACGTATACAAGGTTTTGACATATCATATCGACGCATCTATATATATTATTTGGAATCACCATAGACACTCTATATGCAGTAATGATCGAGTTCTCTATACAGGGTTGAGGTTGATTCTATAATAATATATATACTTTGAGTTGTGATCGAGTCTGAGACGTATACGGGTCACGACACGTATTAATTAATTCGAATATAATATAATAAACTATATATGAATTACTGGACTGTTAACTGTGGACTATCGACTGTGGACTAATAACATTGGACAATTAAAATGAATTAAAATATTGATTATAACATATGAAACTAAACAATTCTTCAAGTTTGCCACTTGAATTCATCTTAAACCTCATTTGTATCTCAACAATTACAACTTGCATTCAAACCTTTCATGATTCTTGAAAATACCTCTATCGAGAAGATGAACCAACCGCACTTCATCTACGGAAGAAAAGATTTATGCATATAGTTATGCACCTGAAAACACTCAGAACCTGAGTAAACGTTTAACACGTAGCCGTGCTAATTCCTTAGTGTTATTATTACTCAAAATAACATAATAATTCCTTTCAAAGTAGCAAATTTTGTAACAGCTTCAGCAAGACAATTTTGACTTTTCGTTCGAAACAACCTTATTATACCTTTGATATATATGCGTGCTCTTTTATTGTTACCGGGGAACCTTTCATATTCCACCATATTACCATCAGCGTTTAATCATCTAAAAACACAATTCTCTTGAAATCACCTCGGATTGATAACCGATGTTTCAGATACGGCTGCATTAAATGCAGAGGAAATAGTAAAATTATAGATGGCCTAAATGGTCAAGAGTTTGATGATAAAGAATGGAGTGTTGGGAACGCTTGATAGAAAATTTGGTACTGAAAAACGGATTTAGCTAACCATGAAGGAAACAAAGAACAAATACAAGGACCAAACTCTATAAAATCCAGGAAAATCTGGATCCGATGAAATCTTTAGAGAATATTTTGCTCCGTGCCCACGTTAAAATCTTGCGGAAAATTTTTCTTCATCAAGCTTCGAACTTAGAAACTCTAAAATATCATCAAAAATATCTTCGATATTTCAGAGGATATTTTCATAAATATTCTTGTCCGAAATTATCTACCTCTTCGTGTTTTCTGTATTTCATTATATGGAAAACTCTGTAAAATCTAAGTATAAATTATGAATGAATTGTGGAGAAGTGTTGGGAATTGAAGCATGAGTTAGTATAATATAATGACGCCTGGCCAACGTGATTATATTACAGTAAGTCATGCTGAGTTTCTAATGGAACATGATGATTCATAGATCATAACGTCATCATGTGCCATGTTACATAACTCTGTTATTCTGCTTAACTTCTGAACATATCAAGAAAACATATTCTTGATAGTTCTATCCTCAGTGATTTTGATAAATTTGAGAATCAAATCGCGCAATCACGTTCCTTCCTGCTTAGAACATTATAATCATTCGAAATTCTATATCTATGAATTCTGGACCATTATTCGCTTGACTTGAAGTCGGGAAGAGAAAACAAAAGCATAGAGCTTCGAAATATAAGGGAGAATATAAAGCCCGATAACAACACATAAATTACAAACCGTGTAGGTCAATGTTTATCGTAACATAAAGACACGGGAGAATTAAAAACACTATAATCCATGGGCGAAGTAGAAGAAAGTAGATTCTTCTGGTGGAGGTTAGAAAATGAGAATGAATGTTGCAATAGTAAGGATGAGGACAAAGATCAGAACTGGATTAAGCATTTTCACAATCGTTTGAAAGTACGGATCGAGAAAGAAAGAATTGGAGTGGTGAAAAATAACGGAAAGAAGGAAGTTCATTTATAGAGAAGATACCAGACAAAGCAATCGAGACAGATAATCGCATTAAATTAAAGAGGATCCTAATTTTCCATAAATCCTGAAGAATCAAATCCTATAGATTTCGAAGATTTTCTTTAAATCCCTTGAATTCCGGGATTCAACCAAGAAAACGTCAAAAATCAAGACACACCTTATTTTCTAAAATCAACCGTGACTATTTCAAAAGTCAAGATGAATATTTAATACCTCATTCTATTCTTTTGCGATAGCTTCACTCGTATTCTTCGAGTAATCGAATCGTTTTATCCGTATTACTCAATGTTGATAAAACTTTATTTATCAACTTATATTCGTCATGAAAATATTTTTATTGTTAGTCCTGACCACCTCACTCAAATTTCGGGACGAAATTTCTTTAACGGGTAGGTTCTGTGACGACCCGGAAATTTTCGACCAAATTTAAACATGATTCTTATTTGATTTCGACACGATAAACAAAGTCTATTTAATTGAATCTTAAAAATTTTGAACTACGTACATGGATTCTTTTGACCTTTGACTATTCCCAACGATTCACGAACAAATGTGTAAACAAATATGTCAATAAAAAAAATAATATATAATTATAAGTGTATATTGGTAATACATATATGCATATATATATATATAAAAATTAAAAATATCCAATACACAATATAAGTTATCATATAATGTATATATTACATCAAGTTAATTATAAGTTAAAATATAGTTGGTGTAGTAATATTGTAATTACTTTCAATATTTATATCAATATTAGTATAACTAATAAGATTAACTTAAATATATGATATATATAGATATGAAAACTTATATGGTTATGTCATTAATATTACTACTAGTATTATTATCATTAATAATACTAATATTAGTATCATTATTAGTATCAATAATAAAATCATCATTTATATTATTAATATTAACTTTATTATTATTATTATTACATATGTATATATATTTATTATTAGTATTGATTATATACTTTATAAATACAGATATAATATATATACAGCTATATATAACGAATAAATAAATAAACACAGCCATAACATACATGTATACCGAATATGATTAAATATGTAATAGATATGTAAATAAATACAATTATCTAAATTACAATATATATATATATATATATATATATATATATATATATATATATATATATATATATATATATAATACTGAAATTAAACGTACTATTTATCAATCACAACTACTTTATCTTATTCCCTGCTCCTGATTGGTACTGCGTTTGTTATTTATCGAATTTCATTTAACTACAAACCAAAATCTGCCATCAATCTGTCTCAACTTAATTTTTATTATATTCCTGCCTGCTCGAATAATTCTTGGCCGACATCTTCTGTCTTTAGTTGTTACAAGTCGGTTTCATATATCAACTATGAACCAAACGAGTAATACATCATTTACTTAATCATATTATGAATATCAGTCTTACCAATTCGCGAAAGCAACAGAAATAACCAGGAGATAAAACCCAGTTCCCTGTTCGTGTGATTTTTTTTTTACTCAAAAATCAACTTCGAATGAAACTTGAAAATCTATTAATGCAGAGCTGTTGGAAATTGTCTATTCAAATTATCTGTCAAGTATCAAAACCCAATTTTTCATATCGAATTAGAATTTTGAAGTCAAAGTTTTTGAAACAAAAAGTCAACTTGTGTGTTCTTGAAGAAATTCGGATTTGTGTTTGTGTTTTAAGCCAAATTGACGATTTCAATGGTTTCTATATACGATTTACAAACTATTTTATGTTATAACCTTTATACAAAACTAGCTCCAAAGTGAAATCAAACTTTTTTTCTCTTTTCTTAAACCGTCGCACAGTAACAGTGGGTTTATATAATTTTTTTTTATTATTTTTTTTATTTTTTTATTAACTCACTCAATGATCATTAGTTTAAATTAGCTTTAAGTCCTAAAACTAGTTGAGAGATTTCTTGCTACTTGTATTAATCTCTGGTCGTTTGTGTATTAAAGAAGAAGATGAATTAGGAACTGAAATAATGGGTTTAAGTATTTTGGGATATCATTTAAATCAGGAAAAGCAGAATCAGATGAGTGGTCCTAGGGGTGTTGGGTGAACAAGGAGTCGCGGGTTCGAGTCCCGTCGCTGGCAGTTTATTCTCTTTTTATGCTACTAAGGTATTAATTGGTATTTTAATTATTAATATCATCATTATTATTATTATTATCATTACTAATATTATAAATATTAATATTATTATTATTAGGATTGTTATTAGTATTATTGTTATTATTAATATTATTACTAAATTATCAATATTAAAAACTATCATTTTTAAACAGATAAACATTTTATACATAAAATATACTTATTACATATACTATAATTATATTAAAATTTCGCATGACTATATATATCAAACTTACCAATATTATTTATAAATACGTACAAATAACAAACTATCGATTTTTAAATACAACATTAAACAAGTATGGATATATTAATATAACTATATAAATAATAATCATTTTAAATATAAAAAAACAAATTTAATATATAATATATAAATTAAGATATAATAAATTGTTCGATTACAATTATACGTTTTAATATATATATACAAATGATATAGGTTCGTGAATCCGAGGCCAGCCCTATACATGTTCAATGTCGTTCTATGTATTTTCATTACAAAATACATTAGGTGAGTTTCATTACTCCCTTTTTATATATATTTTTGGGCTGAGAATACATGCGCTGTTTTATAAATGTTTTACGAAATAGGCACAAGTACTAAAACTAATTCTATGTGGGTTTAAACCAGAAATATACCCTTAGCTTGGTAACATTAAACTACTTGTCTATGTACGGTAGGCGCGAATCCTAAAGATAGATCTATTGGGCCTGACAAACCCCATCCTGACTATGGGATGCTTTAGTACTTCGAGGTTATTTTAAACACACCTGATCTGGTGTACTTCAGAGGGTAAAACATGAACGTTAAGGCTTGTTACCGGGTGCCTACAATTTATAGAATAATTTTATACACTTGCGAGTGTACATATATTTATAAACGGAAATCTTGTGGTCTATTAATATATTGAAATGATTGTTATGATAAACCTATGAACTCACCAACCTTTTGGTTGACACTTTAAAGCATGTTTATTCTCAGGTACGAATTAAGTCTTCCGCTGTGCATTTACTCATTTTAAGGACATTATTAGGAGTCGATCATCGCAATGGGACCAAATGTTGATGACTTCGTCCAGGAGGATAAGGACGGGTCGTTACATACGTGAAACTACATTCTATGGTTGAATTATCGAAATCGAATATGCCCCTTTTTATTAAGTCTGGTAATCTAAGAATTAGGGAACATACACCCTAATTGACGCGAATCCTAAAGATAGATCTATTGGGCCTAACAAACCCCATCCAAAGTACCGGATGCTTTAGTACTTCGAAATTTATATCATATCCGAAGGGTGTCCCGGAATGATGGGGATATTCTTAAATATGCATCTTGTTAATGTCGGTTACCAGGTGTTCACTATATGAATGATTTTTATCTCTATGTATGGGATGTGTATTGAAATATGAAATCTTGTGGCCTATTGTTACGATTTGATATATATAGGTTAAACCTATAACTCACCAACATTTTTGTTGATGTTTAAAGCATGTTTATTCTCAGGTGAATACTAAGAGGTTCCGCTATTGCATACTAAAATAAGGACAAGATTTGGAGTCTATGTTTGTATGATATTGTGTAAAAACTGCATTCAAGAAACTGATTTCGATGTAACATATTTGTATTGTAAACCATTATGTAATGGTCGTGTGTAAACAGGATATTTTAGATTATCATTATTTGATAATCTACGTAAAGCTTTTTAAACCTTTATTTATGAAATAAAGGTTATGGTTTGTTTTAAAAATGAATGCAGTCTTTGAAAAACGTCTCATATAGAGGTCAAAACCTCGCAACGAAATCAATTAATATGGAACGTTTTTAATCAATAAGAACGGGACATTTCAAAATAGACAAGAGTTAGATTCATAAAAAAAATACTTATTAATACAAGCAATTTTTACATATATCATAAAGCATAAGCACACTATATTACATATATTACACCACACGAATACAACTATCTTATTCCGACTCGCTCGTTTCTTCTTCTTCGGTTTTGGTTTGTTTTGCCAAGTTTCTAGGGATATATGATGTTCCCCTAATACGAGCTGTCGTTTTCCACAACGGTTTAGAAAAACCAGGTGGTTTAGAGGTTCCCGGGTCATTGTTACAACTTAAGGGCTTCGGGGGTTGATGATACATATAAAGTTCATCGGGGTTGGAATTAGATTTCTCTATTTTTATGCCCTTTCCCTTATTATTTTCTTTTGCCTTTTTAAATTCAGTTGGGGTAATTTCTATAACATCATCAGAATTCTCGTCGGAATCCGATTCATCGGAGAATTGGTAATCCTCCCAATATTTTGCTTCCTTGGCGGAAACACCATTGACCATAATTAACCTTGGTCGGTTGGTTGAGGATTTTCTTTTACTTAACCGTTTTATTATTTCCCCCACCGGTTCTATTTCCTCCTCCGGTTCCTCCTCTTCCGGTTCTAATTCTTCTTCTGGTTCTGATTCTTCTTTCGGTTCTTCTTCGGGAACTTGTGAATCAGTCCAATATATATTCGACTCTTCGTTATTATTAGGTGAGTCAATGGGATTTGTGCTAGAAGTAGACATCTATCACACAATATCAAACATGTTAAGAGATTAATATATCACATAATATATACATGTTAATAATATATAGTTTCCAACAAAAATGTTAAGCAATCATTTTTAAAGAAAACACGGTTGAAGTCCAGACTCACTAATGCATCCTAACAAACTCGATAAGATACACTAATGCAAATTTTCTGGTTCTCTAAGACCAACGCTCGGATACCAACTGAAATGTCCCGTTCTTATTGATTAAAAACGTTCCATATTAATTGATTTCGTTGCGAGGTTTTGACCTCTATATGAGACGTTTTTCAAAGACTGCATTCATTTTTAAAACAAACCATAACCTTTATTTCATAAATAAAGGTTTAAAAAGCTTTACGTAGATTATCAAATAATGATAATCTAAAATATCATGTTTACACACGACCATTACATAATGGTTTACAATACAAATATGTTACATCGAAATCAGTTTCTTGAATGCAGTTTTTACACAATATCATACAAACATGGACTCCAAATCTTGTCCTTATTTTAGTATGCAACAGCGGAAGCTCTTAGTATTCACCTGAGAATAAACATGCTTTAAACGTCAACAAAAATGTTGGTGAGTTATAGGTTTAACCTATATATATCAAATCGTAACAAGAGACCACAAGATTTCATATTTCAATACACATCCCATACATAGAGATAAAAATCATTCATATGGTGAACACCTGGTAACCGACATTAACAAGATGCATATATAAGAATATCCCCATCATTCCGGGACACCCTTCGGATATGGTATAAATTTCGAAGTACTAAAGCATCCGGTACTTTGGATGGGGTTTGTTAGGTCCAATAGATCTATCTTTAGGATTCGCGTCAATTAGGGTGTCTGTTCCCTAATTCTTAGATTACCAGACTTAATAAAAAGGGGCATATTCGATTTCGATAATTCAACCATAGAATGTAGTTTCACGTACTTGTGTCTATTTTGTAAATCATTTATAAAACCTGCATGTATTCTCATCCCAAAAATATTAGATTTTAAAAGTGGGACTATAACTCACTTTCACAGATTTTTACTTCGTCGGGAAGTAAGACTTGGCCACTGGTTGATTCACGAACCTATAACAATATATACATATATATCAAAGTATGTTCAAAATATATTTACAACACTTTTAATATATTTTGATGTTTTAAGTTTATTAAGTCTGCTGTCCTCGTTAGTAACCAACAACTAGTTGTCCACAGTTAGATGTACAGAAAAAATTGATAAATATTATCTTGAATCAATCCACGACCCAGTGTATACGTATCTCAGTATTGATCACAACACAAACTATATATATTTTAGAATCAACCTCAACCCTGTATAGCTAACTCCAACATTCACATATAGAGTGTCTATGGTTGTTCCGAAATATATATAGATGTGTCGACATGATAGGTTGAAACATTGTATACGTGTCTATGGTATCTCAAGATTACATAATATACAATACAAGTTGATTAAGTTATGGTTGGAATAGATTTGTTACCAATTTTCACGTAGCTAAAATGAGAAAAATTATCCAATCTTGTTTTACCCATAACTTCTTCATTTTAAATCCGTTTTGAGTGAATCAAATTGCTATGGTTTCATATTGAACTCTATTTTATGAATCTAAACAGAAAAAGTACAGGTTTATAGTCGGAAAAATAAGTTACAAGTCATTTTTGTAAAGGTAGTCATTTCAGTCGAAAGAACGACGTCTAGATGACCATTTTAGAAAACATACTTCCACTTTGAGTTTAACCATAATTTTTGGATATAGTTTCATGTTCATAATAAAAATCATTTTCCCAGAATAACAACTTTTAAATCAAAGTTTATCATAGTTTTTAATTAACTAACCCAAAACAGCCCGCGGTGTTACTACGACGGCGTAAATCCGGTTTTACGGTGTTTTTCGTGTTTCCAGGTTTTAAATTATTAAGTTAGCATATCATATAGATATAGAACATGTGTTTAGTTGATTTTAAAAGTCAAGTTAGAAGGATTAACTTTTATTTGCGAACAAGTTTAGAATTAACTAAACTATGTTCTAGTGATTACAAGTTTAAACCTTCGAATAAGATAGCTTTATATGTATGAATCGAATGATGTTATGAACATAATTACTACCTCAAGTTCCTTGGATAAACCTAATGGAAATGAGAAAAATAGATCTAGCTTCAAAGGATCCTTGGATGGCTTGAAAGTTCTTGAAGCAGAATCATGACACGAAAACAATTTCAAGTAAGATTTCCACTCGAAATAAGATTGTTATAGTTATAGAAATTGAATTAAAGTTTGAATATGATTATTACCTTGTATTAGAAAGATAACCTACTGTAAGTAACAAAGGTTTCTTGATCTTGGATGATTACTTGGAATGGATTTAGAAAACTTGGAAGTAAACTTGCAATCTTGGAAGTATTCTTGATTTTATGAAACTAGAACATTTGAAATTTATGAAGAACACTTAGAACTTGAAGATAGAACTTGAGAGAGATCAATTAGATGAAGAAAATTGAAGAATAAAAGTGTTTGTAGGTGTTTTTAGTCGTTGGTGTATGGATTAGATATAAAGGATATGTAATTTTGTTTTCATGTAAATAAGTCATGAATGATTACTCATATTTTTGTAATTTTATGAGATATTTCATGCTAGTTGCCAAATGATGGTTCCCACATGTGTTAGGTGACTCACATGGGCTGCTAATAGCTGATCATTGGAGCGTATATACCAATAGTACATACATCTAAAAGCTATGTATTGTACGAGTACGAATACGGGTACATACGAGTAGAATTGTTGATGAAACTGAACGAGGATGTAATTATAAGCATTTTTGTTAAGTAGAAGTATTTTGATAAGTGTCTTGAAGTCTTTCAAAAGTGTATGAATATATATTAAAACACTACATGTATATACATTTTAACTGAGTCGTTAAGTCATCGTTAGTCGTTACATGTAAACGTTGTTTTGAAACCTTTAGGTTAACGATCTTGTTGAATGTTGTTAAACCATTGTTTATTATAACAAATGAGATGTTAAATTGTTATATTATGATGATATTATGATATATAATATATCTTAGTATGATATATATACAGTTAAATGTCGTTACAACGATAATCGTTACATATATGTCTCGTTTCGAAATCATTAAGTTAGTAGTCTTATTTTTTACATATGTATTTCATTGTTAATACACTTAATAATATATTTACTTATCATTTAACATAATTAACCAAGTGTATCAATATCTTAATATGATTCATATGTACCTAGTAAGACGTTGTTATAACGATAATCGTTATATATATCGTTTTCAAGTTACTTAAATTAATAGTCTCATTTTTATGTATATAACTCATTGTTAAAATACCTAATGAGATACATACTTATAATAAAATCATATTAACTATATATATATAACCATATATATGTCATCGTATAGTTTTTACAAGTTTTAACGTTCGTGAATCACCGGTCAACTTGGGTGGTCAATTGTCTATATGAAACCTATTTCAATTAATCAAGTCTTAACAAGTTTGATTGCTTAACATGTTGGAAACACTTAATCATGTAAATAATAATTTCATTTAATATATATATAAACATGGAAAAGTTCGGGTCACTACAGATAGTAGCTCCAACATGATTCTCGTTGTACCTATATACAATATTAAATAAAAACAAGTATCATAGTGGTATTTAAACAGACATAACAATTCAGATATGAAGGTATTACTTCTCCTAAGATCTAAAAGTGCAAAATTCACCTTTAAAAATAGTAAAATGTCATTATCGGCATCTAAACTGCTTCGAACGGGGGAAAGCCTTAACGAAATCCTGCTCGTAGCCCCGTTTACTCGTTATCTTGCGAAAATGGGCCTAATCTACAAATAAAAATTTTTCGGAAAATTTTCCACAAAATTTTGCCCGATTTTGTGGGGAATGTAGTGACTTCAAATATGTGTTTTGTCACCATTAATTATCATCAAAACAAAACTACACCCTTATATATTCGCATTCAATATGAAATTTAGAAACAAAAACAACAATAAGGTTATGCATCTAGAGAAATAAAAAAGCGACTAAAAATACTCGAACAATAAAACCAAGACGTTATAAAAGCAGCAACATTTTGGAACTAGTGGTGAAATAGTAGCCCCAACATGTTTCTCGATGAACCTAAATACAATATTAAATAAAAACAAGCATCATAGTGATATTTAAACAGACCCAACAATTTACATGTGAAGGTATTACTTATCCTAAGATCTAAAATTGCAAAATTTCATCTTTAAAAAAATAGTAAAATGACATTTTCGGCATCTAAACTGCTTCGAACGGGGGAAAGCCTTAAGGAAGTCTTGCTCGTAGTGCCGTTTTCTAGTTATCTTACCAAAATAGGCCTAATCTACAAATGAAAATTTTTCAGAAAATTCTCTACAAAATTTTGTCCGATTTTGTGGAGATGTAGTGACTTCAAATATGTGTTTTGCGGCCATTAATTATCATCAAGATGAAACTACACTCTCCTATATTCGCATTCAATATAAAATTTAGAAACAAAAATAATATAAGGTTATGAATCAAGAGAAATAAAAAAAGTGGCTAAAAATACTCAAACAATAAAAACAAGACGTTATAAAAGCTGCAACGTTTTGTAGCCAGTGGTAAGATAGTAGCCCAACATGATTTTCGATGTACCTATATACAATATAAAATAAAAACAAGTATCATAGTGGTATTTAAACAGACACAACAATTCACATGTGAAGGTATTACTTATCTTAAGATCTAAAAGTGCAAAAATTCACCTTTAAAAATTGTAAATTGTCATTTTCGGCATCTAAACTTCTTCGAATGGGGGAAAGCCTTAAGGAAGTCTTGCTCGTTGCGCCGTTTACTCGTTATCTAGCGAAAATGGGCCAAATATGCAAATGAAAATTTTTCAGAAAATTCTCCACAAAATTTGGCCCGATTTTGTGGGGAATGTAGTGACTTCAAATATGTGTTTTGTCACCATTAATTATCATCAAAACGAAACTACACTCTCTTATATTCGCATTCAATATAAAATTTAGAAACAAAAACAAAAATAAGGTTAAGAATCTAGAGAAATAAAAAAACGGCTAAAAGTACACGAACAACTAAACCAAGACGTTATAAAAGCAGCAACGTTTTGCAGCCAGTGGTGAGATAGTAGCCCCAACATGATTCTCTATATACCTAAATATAATATTAAATAAAAACTAGTATCATAGTGGTATTTAAACAGACCCAACAATGCACATGTGAAGGTATTACTTATCTTAAGATTTAAATTGCAAAATTCACCTTTAAAAATAGTAAAATTACATTTTTGGCATCTAAACTGCTTCTAACGGGGGAAAGCCTTTAGGAATTTTTGCTCGTAGCTCCGTTTTCTAGTTATCTTGCGAAAATGGGCCTAATCTACAAATGAAAAATTCTTCCGAAAATTCTCTACAAAATTTTGCCCGATTTTGTGGGGAATGTAGTGACTTCAAATATTTGTTTTGCGGCCATTAATTATCATCAAGACAAAACTACATTCTCATATATTCACATTCAATATAAAATTTAGAAAAAAAATAAAAATAAGGTTATGAATATAGAGAAATAAAAAAGCGGCTAAAAATACTCAAAGAATAAAACCAAGACGTTATAAAAGCAGCAACGTTTTGTAGCCAGTGGTGAGATAGTAGCCCCAACATGATTTTCGATGTACCTATTTACAATATTAAATAAAAACAAGTATCATAGTGGTATTTAAACAGACACAACAATTCACATGTGAAGGTATTATTTATCTTAAGATCTAAAAGTGCAAAAATTCACCTTTAAAAATAGTAAATTGTCATTTTCGACATCTAAACTTCTTCGAACGGGGGAACGGCTTAGAGAAGTCTTGCTCGTAGTGTCATTTTCTAGTTATCTTGTGAAAATGAGCTTAATCTGCAATTGAAAAATTTTCGAAAAATTCTCCACAAAATTTTGCCCGATTTTGTGGGGAATGTAGTGACTTCAAATATGTGTTTTGCGGCCATTAATAATAATCAAAACAAAATTACACTCTCATATATTCGCATTCAATATAAAATTTAGAAACAAAAATAACAATAAGGTTATGAATATAGAGAAATAAAAAGCAGTTAAAAATACTCGAACAATAAAACCAAGACGTTATAAAAGCAGCAACGTTTTAGAGTTAGTTGTAAGATAGTAGCCCCAACATGATTCTCGATATGCCTAAATACAATATTAAATAAAAACAAGTATCATAGTGGTATTTAAACATGCACAACAATTCACATGTGAAGATACTACTTATCTTAAGATCTATAAGTGCAAAATTCACCTTTAAAAATAGTAAATTGTCATTATCGGCATCTAAACTGCTTCGAACTGGGGAAAATCTTAAGGAAGTATTGCTCGTAGCGCTGTTTACTAGTTATCTTGCAAAATGGGCCTAATCTGCAAATGAAAATTTTTCGAAAAATTCTCCACAAAATTTTTTCCGACTTTGTGGGAAATGTAGAGACTTCAAATATGTGTTTTGCGGCCATTAATTATCATCAAAACAAAACTACACTCTCATAAATTAGCATTCAATATGAAATTTAGAAACAAAAACAACAATAAGGATATGAATCTAGAGAAATATAAAAGCGGCTAAAAATACTCGAACAATAAAACCAAGACGTTGTAAAAGCAGCAACGTTTTAGAGTTAGTTGTAAGATAGTAGCCCCAACATGATTCTTGATATACCTAAATATAATATTAAATAAAAACAAGTATCATAGTAGTATTTAAACATGCATAACAATTCACATGTAAAGGTATTATTTATCTTAAGATCTATAAGTGCAAAATTCAAATTTAAAAATAGTAAAATGTCATTATCGGCATCTAAACTGCTTTGAACGGTGGGAAGCCTTAAGGAAGTCTTGCTCGTAGCGCCGTTTTCTAGTTATCTTGCGAAAATGGGCATAATCTGCAATTAAATTTTTTTTTGGAAAATTTCCCACAAAATTTTGCCCGATTTTGTGGGGAATGTAGAGACTTCAAATATGTGTTTTGCGGCCATTAATTATCATCAAAACAAAACTACACTCTCATATATTAGCATTCAATATGAAATTTATAAAAAAAATTAACAATAAGGATATGAATCTAGAGAAATAAAAAAAACTAAAAATACTTCAACAATACAACCAAGACGTACGTTATAAAAGCAGCAACGTTTTGTAGCCAGTGGTGAGATAGTAGCCCCAAAATGATTCTAGATGTACCTATATACAATATTAAATAAAAACAAGCATCATAGTGGTATATAAACAGACACAACAATTTACATGTGAAGGTATTACTTATCTTAAGATCTATAAGTACAAAATTCACCTTTATAAATAGCAAAATGTCATTATCGGCATATAAACTGCTTCGAACGGGGGAAGGCCTTGAGGAAGTCTTGCTCGTAGCGTCGTTTACTAGTTATCTTACGAAAATGGGCCTAATCTCCATTTGAATTTTTTTTTTTTTGGAAAATTCTCCATAAAATTTTACCCGATTTTGTGGGAAATGTAGTGAATTCAAATATGTGTTTTGCGGCCATTAATTATCATCAAAAAAATTATACTCTCAAAAATTCAAATTCAATATAAAATTTAGAAACAAAAACAAAAATATGGTTATGAATCTAGAGAAATAAAAAAACGGCTAAAAATACTCGAGCAATAAAACCAAGACTTTATAAAAGCAGTAACGTTTTGTAGCCAGTGGTGAGATAGTAGCCCCAACATGATTCTTGATATACCTAAATATGATATTAAATAAAAACAAGTATCATAGTGGTATTTAAACATGCACAGCAATTCACATGTGAAGTTATTAATTATCCTAAGATATAAAAGTGCAAAATTCACCTTTAAAAATAGTAAAATGTCATTTTCGGCATCTAAACTGCTTCGAACGGGAGAAAGCCGTAAGGATGTCTTGCTCGGAGCGCCGTTTTCTAGTTATCTTGCGAAAATGGGCCTAATCTGCAATTGAAATTTTTTTGAAAAATTCTCCACAAAATTTTGTCCGATTTTGTGGGGAATGTAGTGACTTTAAATATGTGTTTTGTGGCCAATAATTATCATCAAAACAAAACTACACTCTCATATATTCGCATTCAATATGAAATTTAGAATCAAAAACAACAATAAGGATATGAATCTAGAAAAATAAAAAAGTTGCTAAAAATACTCGAAAAATAAAACCAAGACGTTATAAAAGCGGCAACGTTTTGTAGCCAGTGGAGAGATAGTAGCCCCAAAATGATTCTCGATGTACCTATATACAATATTAAATAAAAAAAAGTATCATAGTGGTATATAAACAGACATAACAATTCACATGTGAAGGTATTACTTATCTTAAGATCTATAAGTACAAAATTCACCTTTAAAAATTGTGATGACCCGGAAAATTTCGACTTATTTAAACCAATTCTCTATATGATTTAATATTTTCGACATGATAAACAATGAATTTTGACAAGTTTTAAAACTTTTGAAAATGATTTTTTTATATATAACGGTTGACCACCCTGTTTGTCCAACGATTCACGAACGTCATAACATGTATTATATACATATTTTAATAAATATAAGAGTTTTCGATATATACGGAATCATGCGAATAATATTTATATACGAAATGATTAAAAATTTACTATTAAACAATGCTATTTCAAATTAAAATTTTTACGTATTAAGTCATTTTATTTTTATGATATAATTTTTGTAATTTTTTATAAGAAACGAAGTTAAATTAATAATGTACAAATTGTAAAGCACAACGTACAACGTGTAGCTTAAATAGTTGAATTTAAATTAATTCATTTACTATTCACATGAAAACGACATGATAGAAATTATTAATTATAAGTTACATAGAATACCCCTGAAGTATTTAATAAATACGACTTTTAAAATTTTAATATTCGAATTTAAGTAATATTTAAATATGTCGACGAAGATAAAAACAAATGAATGTGACCTGTAAAAAGGGACCATGCGATCGCATGGTTTCCCTTCACAACTTCCATGCGATCCATGGCTAAGGGGACAGGCCAAAGTCTATAAATTTCGACGTTTTGGTTCATTTGTGGCACATTTCCTCTTCTGATCATATATTACTCCGTATTTATGTTATTTAATTATTATTATAATTATAATTATTATTATTATTATTATTATTATTAAGATTAATATTATTATTATTAATCTTATTATTATTATTAGTATTTTTAAATATCGTTATAATTAGTATTATACATAAAATACTACGACAAGGTCATGAGCGTGTCACTTTCAAAATGGGTTTTCATAATGGATAAAGCTAAGGAAATTATGGGTTATTGCCAAGGAGGTTATGGGTAATGTTCGGGGGTATATTTGTGAATCAAACCTAGTATTTATCGTCTCCGTTACGTCTACGTACTTTCCTACAAAATTGAATCTCAATACTGATACGTAAGCACTCATATCTTATCTTTTATATATTAATTATGTATCCATGTCTAGTGCTCGAGTATATATATTTACATATGCTTGTATGCTAAATTTCGTCGTTAAACAGTTTATAATGAATCATTAATTAAATACATATATTACTGGTAAAAGGTATATGATATACATGTTTTTGGAAAGCTGGCGAAAAATCAATAACTTTTCATTTAGATATCGAATAGTTTCGATGAACGGATTAAAAGATATGATCAACTGAATTATGTTTGACGTTAATTAAAATTGCTTTTGAATCTGCAATTAAGATTTAAACAACTTGTTTACGAGACTGATAAAGTGAACTTTTAAATATTACCAACCGAGTAAATGAATCCTTATATAAGGCACGTCTCGTTTTGTTGAACTATTGTCAAAATTGACTTTTTGAAACGACTTTAGATAACTATTAAATGTCGATCTCGAGCATTAGGATTGTGATACACTATGACCTGACCTAGCTTAATAGACATTTATTGACCAACATATGTTCTCTATGTTGAGATATACGATTAATTGGTAATCCGAGTTTCGGTCACATTTTGGTGAACAACTTTATATGCTGCTAAGGTGAGTTTATTTGAATCCCTTTTACTCTTTACATTTTTGGGCTGAGAATACATGCAAATGTTTTACTAACTGTTTTACAATATATATATGCGTGAGTTTCATATGCTTCCTTTTTAATTGTTTTTGCAATCTATATTTTTGGGCTGAGAATACATGCACTTAATTTTAAACGCAATGGATACAAGTTACATACTAAATTCTACACCGAGTTTGAACCGAAAATCCCTTAGCTTTGGTAACTAGTAACTGCCGGTTATAAGAACTGGTGGGCGCGAGTAGTTGTATATGGATCCATAGGGCTTGATATCTCCGTCCGAGCTAGAGCGCTAGCCTTTTAACGGACGTATGCTATTTGAGAAGCGTACACGTTGGTTTGCGTGTATTATTAAGATGATTATACAAAGGGTACAAATTATATATACGTTAAGTTTAGTTACCAGGGTGCTCAATCTTGTAGAATGTTTTGATAAACATTTTGGATGAAACAACTGAAATCTTGTGATCCACTTTTATATACAGATTATGCGAAACACTAAAACTATGAACTCACCAACCTTTGTGTTGACACTTGTTAGCATGTTTATTCTCAGGTTTCCTAGAAGTCTTCCGCTGTTTGCTTATATGTTAGACAAGCTATGTGCATGGAGCCGTACATGGCATATTTTTCAAGAAAACGTTGCATTCACCAAATCATCACCATGTATCTTATTTTGACTGCATTGTCAATGGAAGTACTATTGTAAACTATTATTTACAGTGATTGTCTATATGTAGAAATCATCAGATGTCGAAAACCTTTGATTTAAATATTCATTTATGGTGTGTCTTTTCAAAAGAATGCAATGTTTACAAAACGTATCATATAGAGGTCAAATACCTCGCAATGAAATCGATGAATGACGTGTTCGTCCATATGGATTTGGAGCGATCGTCACAGTTGGTATCAGAGCGTTGGTCCTAGTGAACCAGGTCTTGCATAAGTGTGTCTAACTGATAGTTGTTAGGATGCATTAGTAAGTCTGGACTTCGACTGTGTCTGCATGTCAAAAGTTTTGCTGATCATTTCTTGTCAGAAATTACCTGTCTATCATCTTAAGTCTAAACACGTCTTATTACATTGATTGCATAGATAGTGTATAGACAAAATTCATATCTTGGCATATCTATTACAGTAAACTTTGACTGCCATCTTTCGAAAATTTATCCGTAATTTACGGAATTTTGGTATTATATATACATATGTAAATTATGTATTGAAGAGTACCAATCAAATTCTATAATCTATTTCATATCAAAAATCATCTCTCTAATTATACAAGATGGATCCCGTATCTAGTTCAAATTCCTTAAATTCTGACAGCTATTCCGATATGGATATTCACCTGAACTCTGAAGAAAGTGTAACCGGAATGGATCAACCAATCAGCCATCTTTTATTCTGGATGAATTGGGGATGGGTTTAGCCTACTTAATCATTGGAGATAAGTAGAAGGTGATCCCTTCCATCCACCACATTCACCTCTTGGCAAAGACCCTGAAGCACTTACCGGCAAACCTATTCGTAATACTATTTTCTCTCTCATTTCTAGAGTATCTCATCATGATTATATACTATCCCATATTATAAATCTTATTTATCCGATCGTCCGAACCACCGATCATCCCGGTATAATAGAAGAAGTCAACGAGCTTCGTGCTCGGGTAGTGGCTTTGGAGAATAAGGTGCAAGGGTTACGAACACCAGCAGCAGCACCCGCAGCATAACCGGTACCACCATCATCCACACCAACAGGATCATTACCATCACCAACAACCACATCCGCATCACACGCCTCAACATCACAATTTGTACCTCGGATATCAACATCATACGCACCATAGGTACCAAGAAGTACCAGCAATGACAAACGATGAAGTATGGATTCATAACTTCATCGGAAAAACATTCTACGGCGATTATGTAATTTCTAAAGTTTAGAGATTATCTATTCTAGCCTTACCCCTAAATTAGATAGAGTAGAAACCCTTATCCGAATGGTGTAAGATACAAGCTAGACTTGTTTTACCAATAGCATCAACAGTACCCTTAGCCTCACCAGCACAGTCAGTGCTGTCAACATCGTCAGAATCAGCAGCACCTCTAACATCACAAGCTCCGTCAGTTCAAGAAAGCACCGTGGACATCATTACGAGTCAACAACGAGTATATTGTATCAATGAGTTATGAAGTAATAACTCAATTCATCTAAAGAATTTATATGTATATCTTATATATATAAATTTTAAAACCATCATGAATCTTTTCGTACTAAGCTATTACGTGTGAATTTTAAGGGGTATATACTACTCGGTTAATTCATATTACTAATATGCTATGATGTACATCCTTTGTTAACAACTTAACCATCGTTAACTACAAATATCTATTTCAACTCAATGAATTCCATTGCATAATGAACTTAGTGTATTAATCAATTACATGTTTGATTTTACACTTTTATCTTCGATGTACTCGAAACTTTCTAGAAAACATCATTTATATCTTATGAAGTTCATAAGAATTCCACGAGCATCAACATCCTTCAACGAGGAATAAGAATAAATAATGAAGTATTGATTTCATTAGTGAAATACTCCGCGAAGATTATGTAATCCTTAATGTTTTAGAGATTATTCATTCAATTTAAAAATCAAATGAGCTTAATATGATATTAACTCATCAAATCTGTATTACATCTGAAGAAAATATACATACATATATTTTCATAAAGACGGTAATAAAAGAAAAATTCTTTTGTACAAAATATTAATTGTGAAATCTTTAACGGGTTGGTAATACTCGGGAAATATATAAGTTCACAATTAATATGTTATACTGTACATTCTTCAACTTTGATTCAAAAATTATTAACTATGCTCACAGCGATATACAATCGTTTCCATACAAATTCAATTACATATTCTGATTTTGAAAAATCAGAATCCAAGCCAAGATTTAACAGAAAACATCACTCTTAGATTCTTACATCTTTCAAATGCTATACTTTGACTTCAAAACTGTGCTAGAACATCACTTCTATTCATAAACCCAGAAAAAAAAGAAAAAAAAAATTGTATCGTTCAAAATTCTAGAACATCATATGTATCTTGACAATTACAATCTTCATGCAAACCCTTCAAACTTTTGAAAACACCTCGAATTGATAACCAACGATTCGGTTATGATAACTTTGAATGCTGATGAAGTAGCAAAAACTGTAATCGACCTTAACAGCCAAAAGTTTGATGATAAAGAATAGTGTGTTGGCAAAGCTCAGAAAAAGAGAAGGTTTGGAACTGAAAAACGGATTGAGCAAAGTATGAAGGAGGCTGTGGATAAATCACAAAGACTAAACCTGCCTTCAAAGAATCCAAATTATCCAGTATCTGCTGAATCCATTAACGAATACCTTGCTTCCGAATCTAAACCCTTGCGGACAATATTCTTCATCATCCTCTGATATTAGAAATTCTAAGATATCATCGTATCTTTCATTATAAATATCATCCATATTTCTGGAGATCATTCCATAATCATTCTTATCGGAAATCAATTTTCTCCTTGCGATATCTGTGCAACATCATAAAAGAAACTATTTTAGTTTCTAAATTCTGAAACCTTCGAGTTTAAAATATGAATATTTTTGAAGTGGTGTTGGGAACTGAAGCATGAGTTAGTATAATATAATGACACTTGATCAACGTGATTATATTACAGTAAGTCATGCTGAGTTTCTAATGGAATGTGATAAAGGTTCACAGATCATACCCTCATTATAAACCATGTTACATAACTCTTTCATTCTATTTAACCTCTAAACTATCAAGAAAATATTTTCTTAATGATTCGGTCTTTTTGAGGTATTCTGGTAATTTGACAAGTCAGATTGTGCTATTACCGTTTTTTTAGAACATTAATTATGTTCATTCCGAAATTCGTACCTACGAATTCTGGACCATTATTCGCTTGATTTAAAGTCGGGAAGAGAAAACGAAAGCATGAAGCTTCGAAATATAATGGAGAATATAAAGCCCGATAACAACCCCGAAATTACAAACCGTGTATATCAATGCGTATAGCAATATAAAGACACGGGAGAATGAAAAACACTATAACCCCAAGGTAATGGTAGAAGAAAATAACTTTCTCTGGTGGTAGATGAAAAAGAAGAATGACAGATATAAAAGTTAGGAGTATATCAAGAATCAGAACTGGATTAAGCATTTCACAATCTTTTGGAAGTATGAAATAAGGAAGAAGATGTAGCAGTAGTGAAAATAATGAAACGAAAGTGGTTAATTTATAGCGAAATATCAGACATAGCAATCGAGGCAGATTACGCATTTAATCAAAGGAAATCCTAATTTCTGCAATTACCGAAGAATCAAATCTTATTTAGATTATGAAGATTTTCTATTCTTTAAATTCCGGAAATCAATCGTTACTACGTCAAGAGATAAGACGCATCTCTATTCTCCATTTCACTCTTTTACGATAACTTCCCTCATACGCTTCGAGTAATTGGATTGTTTTATCCATATTATTCAACGGTGATGGAAATTCTATTTATCAACTCATATTCGTCATAAAAACATTTTTATTGTTAACCATGACGACCTCACTCAAATTTCGGGACAAAATTTCTTTAACGGGGAGGTACTGTGATGACCCGGAAAATTTCGACTTATTTAAACCAATTCTCTATATGATTTAATATTTTCGACATGATAAACAATGAATTTTGACAAGTTTTAAAACTTTTGAAAATGATTTTTTAATATATAACGGTTGACCACCCTGTTTGTCCAACGATTCACGAACGTCATAACATGTATTATATACATATTTTAATAAATATAAGAGTTTTCGATATATACGGAATCATGCGAATAATATTTATATACGAAATGATTAAAAATTTACTATTAAACGATGCTATTTCAAATTAAAAATTTTACGTATTAAGTCATTTTATTTTTATGATATAATTTTTGTAATTTTTTTTAAGAAACGAAGTTAAATTAATAATGTACAAATTGTAAAGCACAACGTACAACGTGTAGCTTAAATAGTTGAATTTAAATTAATTCATTTACTATTCACATGAAAACGACATGATAGAAATTATTAATTATAAGTTACATAGAATACCCCTGAAGTATTTAATAAATACGACTTTTAAAATTTTAATATTCGAATTTACGTAATATTTAAATATGTCGACGAAGATAAAAATAAACGAATGTGACCAGTAAAAAGGGACCATGCGATCGCATGGTTTCCCCTCACAACTTCCATGCGATCGCATGGCTAAGAGGACATGCCAAAGTCTATAAATTTCGACGTTTTGGTTCATTTGTGGCACATTTCCTCTTCTGATCATATATTACTCCGTATTTATGTTATTTAATTATTATTATAATTATAATTATAATTATTATTATTATTATTATTATTATTATTATTATTATTATTATTATTATTATTATTATTATTATTATTATTATTATTATTATTAAGATTAATAATATTATTATTAATCTTATTATTATTATTAGTATTTTTAAATATCGTTATAATTAGTATTATACATAAAATACTACGACAAGGTCATGAGCGTGTCACTTTCAAAATGGGTTTTCATAATGGAAAAAGCTAAGGAAATTATGGGTTATTGCTAAGGAGGTTATGGGTAATGTTCGGGGGTATATTTGTGAATCAAACCTAGTGTTTATCATCTCCGTTACGTCTACGTACTTTCCTACAATATTGAATCTCAATACTGATACGTAAGTACTCATATCTTATCTTTTATATATTAATTATGTATCCATGTCTAGTGCTCGAGTATATATATTTACATATGCTTGTATGCTAAATTTCGTCGTTAAACAGTTTATAATGAATCACTAATTAAATACATATATTACTGGTAAAAGGTATATGATATACATGTTTTTGGAAAGCTGGCGAAAAATCAATAACTTTTCATTTAGATATCGAATAGTTTTGATGAACGGATTAAAAGATATGATCAACTGAATTATGTTTGACGTTAATTAAAATTGCTTTTGAATCTGCAATTAAGATTTAAACAACTTGTTTACGATACTGATAAAGTGAACTTTTAAATATTACCAACCGAGTAAATGAATCCTTATATAAGGCACGTCTCGTTTTGTTGAACTATTGTCAAAATTGACTTTTTGAAACGATTTTGGATAACTATTATATGTCGATCTCGAGCATTAGGATTATGATACACTATGACCTGACCTAGCTTAATAGACATTTATTGACTAACATATGTTCTCTAGGTTGAGATCTACGATTAATTGGTAATCTGAGTTTCGGTCACATTTTGGTGAACAACTTTATATGCTGCTAAGGTGAGTTCATTTGAATCCCTTTTACTCTTTACATTTTTGGGCTGAGAATACATGCAAATGTTTTACTAAATGTTTTATAATATATATATGCGTGAGTTTCATATGCTCCATTTTTAATTGTTTTTACAATCTATATTTTTGGGCTGAGAATACATGCACTTAATTTTAAACGCAATGGATACAAGTTACATACTAAATTCTACACCGAGTTTGAACCGAAAATCCCTTAGCTTTGGTAACTAGTAACTGCCGGTTATAAGAACTGGTGGGCGCGAGTAATTGTATATGGATCCATAGGGCTTGATATCCCCGTCCGAGCTAGAGCGCTAGCCTTTTAACGGACGTATGCTATTTGAGAAGCGTACACGTTGGTTTGCGTGTATTATTAAGATGATTATTGATGTCGTGCGAGGTGTACGTGAAATACTATATATTTTTGATACGAAAAGCGATACAAATTACACAAGTTTTAATTATTTACAGATGGGATATACCTAAACTTTGCTACAACACTATAGGCAGTGTACCTAATCGTAGAGTAGTATAGTTTTTAGTAAGTCCGGTTCGTTCCACAGGGAGACGACTTATTTTACACTATATTTTAAACAACTATATTTGTACAAAATATATATTTTTATATATAATAATAATATAAAAGGGGGTTTACCGTTTAATGACCGGTTTGTCGATTTTATATTTTAAGTCACAATTAAAACCTAATGAAAAATATAAATGACGATAATTTAAGTGCGATAATTAAAAGTGCAATAAATAAAATGATAGTAAATAAAAATGCGATAATTAAAAGTGAAATTAAATATGAAATAAAGGAATTATGCTTATTTAAACTTCCGTAATCATGATGTTTGACGTGTTGATTTTTAGTTTATTCCCATGGGTTAATTATCCTTTGTCCTGGATTATTTAATATGTCCGTCTGGTTTTTGTCCATAACAATCCATCAGTCATAAATATAAAATGCGAGTGTCCTCGTCAAATTATCCTTATACCCGAAGTCAAATATTCCAACTAATTGGGGACTTAAACTGTAACAAGGTCTTAATACTTTGTTTAATAATTACACCAGGATATCGACTGCGTGTAACCCAAGGTTTTAATACTTTGTTATCAATTATGCCAAGTGTCCTTGTACATAATTTCACCCCTGTTTTAATAATTCTAGTGACTATTAATTCATTCCCGTGTCCAGTTAAATGAACGATTATTCGTACATATAAATATCCCGCCCATCGTGTCTGATTGAGTGTATATGGTTATTTATAGGTACATCCAATTGTAATTCTTTATATTAAAATTAACAAACTATCATTTAGTTAAACAAATATAAAGCCCATTAATAGCCCATAGTCTAATTTCCACAAGTGTCGTTCTTTTGTCCAAACCCCAATCATGGTACAAAGCCCAATTACCCAATTTTAGTATTTTAGCCCAACATCATGATTACTTCGTCTTAAATAAGCATAATAATAACTTAAGTACGAGACATTAATTTAAAAAGGAGAACATAGCTTACATTGATTATTTATCGCGTAGTGTTACACGGACAGAGCTCCGACTTTAAAACCCGTAAAATAACCTTTGCATAACCCAAAACTAATCTAATATAAAACTACACTATACTATATATATAATATATATATATATATATATATATATATATATATATATATATATATATATATATTATTATTACAGAGTAGTATTATTTATTTTTTATGTATAAAACTCGGCAGAAGCTCGTTGAATTTATAGGAAATTTTGATCCTGGTGTGCTCCGCGATCGTGGAGGTTTAAGCCTTCAGAGCTCCGCGAGTGCGGAGGTCCGAAATCCAGCTCACAAATTTTTGGCCATTTGCTTGTCGACGTTTTATTTAAATATATATAATATATAAATAATTTATATAATTATTTAAATATTATATTATATTCTTGTGCATAGTTGACTCATAATTTTTAGTCCGTTGCATCGGGCATTGATAGTTGGCTCAGGTCCCGGTTCTGGATTTCCGAACGTCCTTTCGTATAATTTAATATCTTGTACTTTGCGTTCCGCAACTTGTACTCTTGTCATTTTTAGACGTTTCTCATCAATAATTTGAACCACTTGAATTGTATCTTGTACAATTGAGCATTTTGGATGTTTACGTCTTCAAATCGTTGTTTTCGCCTTTTGTCTTCGCACTTATTTAATATAAACAATTACAACTTAAAATAGGACAATTACAACTAAATAATTTACATATTGGGAGGATATTGCTACTAAATATATGTTCATTTAGAGCACTATCAAATATCCCCACACTTGAGCGTTGCTTGTCCTCAAGCAATACAGAACTTGAAATTAAATTACACGAATCACTTCTTTATTCTTCACACTTTATACATCAGTGATTTTGATACGGCGGTATGAACAATGATAGTAACGATGTGGTTTACAGTCCCACATAACTATGAAAATTTAGATCCTTTAAGGAAATTGGATCTTTATGAAAACATTTGATCTTTTGAAAATTCAATCTAGCTTTTACCCTAGATAAGTTTTACGGAATAACCCATCACCGGTGTTTTCAAAATATTTTTGTGGGTTTTGTGGGTATCAGATTTTAAAATTTTAGCTCAAAACTTGCGGTTTTGTGTCACCCACTTGCTAACCTTGTATTAGGAAAGCAACACGTCCAGTATACTTGCTCCGTATATTACCTTTCGGCAAAATACCGTCCGGTTGTAAAGGAAAGCGTTGAACAAGCAACTGTTAAGGCAATGTCTAATGACATGCATTTGATTATGGTCCAAAAACGTGTCGGATGCTATTACTATCCTTTGTAGGAGCAATAATAAAGATCATCCTATGATTTTTCAGTCTGGTACAAGGTCCTGTCTTTGACCATGCTATGCAACCACCGTTCTTACGGTTGACACCCGATTTGGTTCAGGTGACCTAATGAATTCCAGATGAATTTCTAGGATTTTACGTTCAATGGTAATGAACGCATTGAAAATAGGTTTTCAGAAAACAAATCGGTTTTAATTTTGATCAAAATATTTTCTCGTTCAAGCTCGAGTTTAGATATCATTGAATTCCATGAGTTTGTAATTCTCAATCTTTAATGTCAATCTCAAGGATTGAGTAATATCAGGCTTAGAAGCTAATTTTTAATCTTTAAGGAGATTATCCTTTCTGGGGGTCTGATTCATTAGTCTTATCAAGCTAATTTGCACGGCGCCCTCCCCATTTTATGAGATAGATCCTCTCATGGTTAGGATAAGTCTGATCACTTGGCGACCCTGTTTGATGCTGAGGTCCGTGGATTTCCTGCTGATTTTAGAGATGACTTTTCTAGATTTTTCGTCAACCTACAGCTGGTCTGGACGACAACTTCTTGACCTAAATCAAGAAGCGCGTGTCTTTTTCGGAAAACTTTACTTCCTTTTAATGATGGAATTGATTCATTATGTAGATCCATCTATTCTTTCAAAAGTATTACAATAAATCGGGTAAAACAGTTAATTTAGTCCAAAACAAAAGCACCTGCAATAACTTTACAGAAATATGTGATAGATAGTTTTTAATTGAATAACTTGGTACATTCTCCCCACACTTGGCTTTTTTCATGCGTCTTTTTATATCTTAATAAATAAATTCAAGCGTTTTAGTTGTTTCTCAATTTATGTCCTCTTTTTAGGGTAACAATAATTTCGGTATTAACACCTAATTTTGTTCATAAATATGTATAAACATGATTTTGAATTCATTTAGTTGAAATTTTTTCAAATTTTCATAAAATTTAGAAAATAAACCAAGTATAAACCCGAGAGAATTTATAACTCTTCCCCACACTTGAGATCATGCAATGCCCTCATTTGCATGAAATCAGACTATTATTATAAATTCATGAGGATGATTAGTGTAGAAAAGTGATTAAGAATACCCAGTTTGTAATTTCAAAGCTCGTCGAATGATAGATGGTGCACCTCATCGTTCATTCCTTCTTGTTTTATCACACATGTTTTTCTTCAAAAACGGCTACTTTTCTGAACTGTTTACTAATATTTGAAAATGCGTCTTTTACCCTAACTCATCATGCATTTTTATTAACAAGTTATGCACTAACCCGAACCCCTAATTTAACGTTAATTGGGGTTAGACTTCCCCACACTTACCTGACGACATGTGAAGTCGATAGAATAAGTTCCACGAATTAAAATAGTGAGCCAGTTATTTACATCTCGGGTGGTATAAAATATATCAATGGGTTTAAAGTTTAGACCCACCCTATCATCACTACTTAATTCTTTTTTAAGTGTAGCTTTTAGTAAATGGATATGTCTCTTTTCTGGTTCTTGGTCAAATGGATCGTTATATACTGACATACATACTATAGGGTGGACAATTCCTAACATTTCCTCCCGTTCATTCTCGGGATCAAAGGTTTCACCTCTATTACCCAATTGAGTGAAATCCGAGGTGTCATTATCTATTACAGCTCTTAGTTCATCTTCGGTAGATGACTCTTCTATTGAGAATATTGGGTTGGAAGGTTGTGGCTGGATTGAAGTAAATTCTTCTTCATTAACGGTCCTTATTGGTTCCTCCACTTTAGTCTCGGGGGTAAAATTTTTAACGTTATCGTTTTCCCAAGAGTACCAATTTGTCACCCTTACTTCTTCTTCATCCATTGATGGATTTATGATTTTGTCGGTAGAGGCTAATGTGTCGATATGTTGTGAAATTGGTAAAACTGAATAAAAAGTATCATCGGGATAATTGGTGATTTCGGAGCTCTCGAATTCATCAAAATTCGATGATATGAAATTTTCTTGCACAATACTCCTCAGATCAACAGGTGTGTAATCTGATAGGGTTTCAGCTTGCCGATTTACAAACTCTCTCATTTGTTCATTTTGAGCATCGAGTTCTTCGAGTTTGATTTTCATATTGTCTAAAAGATTTTCAGACACATAATGTTCCTCATCTTCTGGTTGTTGAGTTTGAATATATTCTTGGAAATAATCCCAATTTGAATTGTATTCCTTATAATTATTCCATTCAGGTTCCATGGGTGCGTAATTTTGCATAGGAACATAATAATAACATTCCCATGTTGAATGATAATCTCCACAAATTTCACAACCAGTTATTGTTTCGTCATTCGTGATCCAAGATTGACCGAACGAATTGTCATCAACACCCGTTTGAGAGTATTGATTAAATTGATTTCGGATGTCATAAAGAGTTTCCAAAATATTCTCGAGATTTTCCATAATGCGCTTATTACTAAATTTTAGCTACAATGTGGTGCATTTACTTAATTATCCTATTAGTTATAAAAATAAAAATTATATAAGTTATCAAATTAATAGACTTTTCTGCTTTTGTCCACGTTTCGAATAGCCAATAGATGCCGCAGGGAGCCAGAACCCTTTAAATCGGAAGCTCACAACTCAGCCACTAACAAATCCAACTATTACTACGAAGCAGAAAATTTGGATGTCTATCAATTTAACCGCTTAAAATAATTTTTCGTTTGGAATTATTAGAGAAGAAGTAGAGAAAATTTCTAAGTCCTAAAAACTAGTGTGTCGAGAAATAAGAAAGAAAAAGAGTGCGCGTCGAAAAATGTCGAAAAATAAAAATGAGAAAGAAAAACGTCGAAACTTAAAAGTCTAAAAACTATATCTAAAAAGTTGCGCCTAAAGGTATTAAAGCTTAAAGGAATTTTAAATCCAAAACGGTAATAACTTAAAAAGTACTGAAATTTTAAAACGGTGTCGCAAAATTCTAAAGCACCTAAATCTTAGTCTAAAGAAAAGGCACTTAAGGGATTTTACGGCAAAGTCTTAAAAGCTAAAAATAAAGTAACTACGACAAAATACTAATTTTAAAACTAATTACGAACGACAAATATTAAAAACTACGAATTTAAATGAATAAAAAGATACAAAATATAAAAAGAAAATTAGAGTTATAAAAATATAATTTTTTATAAAAATATTATTTATATAAAAGTATTAATATAAATATGTAAATAATAATAATTAAAACTTAAAATACAAATTATATTAAAACTATATAATAATTAAACCCAAATAATAATAATAAATATATTAAACCCTAATCATATTTAATGCAATCCTATGTTGCAGTCACAGACTGCTCCGCGAGTGCGGTATTACCTAACAGATGAACTCCACGAGTACGGAGTAATGCAAATTCAGATTCAGATGTAGGCTAAAATGTTTTTTTTTTTCAAATTTATATTGTTTTTCTAAAAATTATATACAAATATTTATACAAATATATATTAAAAATTATAGCGTTTCGCCGAGTCCCCGGCAGCTGCGCCAAAAACTTGATGTCGTGTGAGGTGTACGTGAAATACTATATATTTTTGATACGAAAAGCGATACAAATTACACAAGTTTTAATTATTTACAAATGGGATATACCTAAACCTTGCTACAACACTATAGGCAGTGTACCTAATCGTAGAGTAGTATAGTTTTTAGTAAGTCCGGTTCGTTTCACAGGGAGACGACTTATTTTACACTATATTTTAAACAACTATATTTGTACAAAATATATATTTTTATATATAATAATAATATAAAAGGGGGTTTACCGTTTAATGACCGGTTTGTGGATTTTATATTTTAAGTCACAATTAAAACATAATGAAAAATATAAATGACGATAATTTAAGTGTGATAATTAAAAGTGCAATAAATAAAATGATAGTAAATAAAAATGCGATAATTAAAAGTGCAATTAAATATGAAATAAAGGAATTATGCTTATTTAAACTTCCGTAATCATGATGTTTGACGTGTTGATTTTTAGTTTATTCCCATGGGTTAATTATCCTTTGTCCTGGATTATTTAATATGCCCGTCTGGTTTTTGTCCATAACAATCCATCAGTCATAAATATAAAATGCGAGTGTCCTCGTCAAATTATCCTTATACCCGAAGTCAAATATTCCAACTAATTGGGGACTTAAACTCTAACAAGGTCTTAATACTTTGTTTAATAATTACACCAGGATATCGACTGCGTGTAACCCAAGGTTTTAATACTTTGTTATCAATTATGCCAAGTGTCCTTGTACATAATTTCACCCCTGTTTTAATAATTCTAGTGACTATTAATTCATTCCCGTGTCCGGTTAAATGAATGATTATTCGTACATATAAATATCCCGCCCATCGTGTCCGATTGAGTGTATATGGTTATTTATATGTACGTCCAATTGTAATTCTTTATATTAAAATTAACAAACTATCATTTAGTTAAACAAATATAAAGCCCATTAATAGCCCATAGTCTAATTTCCACAAGTGTCGTTCTTTTGTCCAAACCCCAATTATGGTACAAAGCCCAATTACCCAATTTTAGTATTTTAGCCCAACATCATGATTACTTCGTCTTAAATAAACATAATAATAACTTAAGTACGAGACATTAATTTAAAAAGGAGAACATAGCTTACATTGATTATTTATAGCGTAGTGTTACACGGACAGAGCTCCGACTTTAAAACCCGTAAAATAACCTTTGCATAACCCAAAACTAATCTAATATAAAACTACACTATACTATATATATAATATATATATATTTTTATTATTATTACAGAGTAGTATTATTTATTTTTTTATGTATAAAACTCGGCAAAAGCTCGTTGAATTTATAGGAAATTTTGATCCTGGTGTGCTCCGCGATCGTGGAGGTTTAAGCCTTCAGAGCTCCGCGAGTGCGGAGGTCCGAAATCCAGCTCACAAATTTTTGGCCATTTGCTTGTCGACGTTTTATTTAAATATATATAATATATAAATAATTTATATAATTATTTAAATATTATATTATATTCTTGTGCATAGTTGACTCATAATTTTTAGTCCTTTGCGTCGGGCGTTGATAGTTGGCTCAGGTCCTGATTCCGGATTTCCGAACGTCCTTTCGTATAATTTAATATCTTGTACTTTGCGTTCCGCAACTTGTACTCTTGTCATTTTAGACGTTTCTCATCAATAATTTGAACCACTTGAATTGTATCTTGTACAATTGAGCATTTTGGATGTTTGCGTCTTCAAATCGTTGTTTTCGCCTTTTGTCTTCGCATTTATTTAATATAAACGATTACAACTTAAAATAGGACAATTACAACTAAATAATTTACATATTGGGAGGATATTGCTACTAAATATATGTTCATTTGGAGCACTATCAATTATACAAAGGGTACATATTATATATACGTTAAGTTTAGTTACCAGGGTGCTCAATCTTGTAGAATCTTTTGATAAACATTTTGGATGAAACAACTGAAATCTTGTGATCCACTTTTATATACAGATTATGTGAAACACTAAAACTATGAACTCACCTACCTTTGTGTTGACACTTGTTAGCATGTTTATTCTCAGGTTTCCTAGAAGTCTTCCGCTGTTTGCTTATATGTTAGACAAGCTATGTGCATGGAGTCGTACATGGCATATTTTTCAAGGAAACGTTGCATTCACCAAATCATCACCATGTATCTTATTTTGACTGCATTGTCAACGGAAGTACTATTGTAAACTATTATTTACAGTGATTGTCTATATGTGGAAATCATCAGATGTCGAAAACCTTTGATTTAAATATTCATTTATGGTGTGCCTTTTTAAAAGAATGCAATTTTTACAAAACGTATCATATAGAGGTCAAATACCTCGCAATGAAATCGATGAATGACGTGTTCGTCCATATGGATTTGGAGCGATCGTCACAAAAATAGTAAAATGTCATTATCGGCATCTAACCTGCTTCGAACGGGGAAAGGCCTTGAGGAAGTCTTGTTCGTAGCGTCGTTTACTAGTTATCTTACGAAAATGGGCCTAATCTCCAATTGAAATTTTTTTGGAAAATTATCTATAAAATTTTACCCGACTTTGTGGGGAATGTAGTGAATTCAAATATGTGTTTTGCGGCCATTAATTATCATCAAAACAAAATGATACTCTCATATATTCGAATTCAATATAAAATTTAGAAACAAAAATAAACATAAGGTTATTAATCTAGAGAAATAAAAAAGCGGCTAAAAATACTCGAACAATAAAACCAAGACTTTATAAAAGCAGTAACGTTTTGTAGCCAGTGGTGAGATAGTAGCCCCAATATGATTCTAGATATACCTAAATATGATATTAAATAAAAACAAGTATCATAGTGGTATTTAAACATGCATAACAATTCACATGTGAAGTTATTACTTATCCTAATATCTAAAAGTGCAAAATTCACCTTTAAAAATAGTAAAATGTCATTTTCGGCATCTAAACTTCTTTGTACGGGAGAAAGCCTTAAGGATGACTTGCTTATAGCACCGTTTCTAGTTATCTTGCGAAAATGGGCGTAATCCGCAATTGAAATTTTTTTTGAAAAATTCTCTACAAAATTTTGCCCAATTTTGTGGGAAATGTAGTGACTTAAAATATGTGTTTTGCTGCCATTATTTATCAAACTCTCATATATTCGCATTCAATATGAAATTAAGAAACAAAAACAAACATAAGGTATGGATCTAGAGAAATAAAAAAACAGCTAAAAATACTCGAAAAATTAAACCATGACGTTATAAAAGCAGCAACGTTTTGTAGCCAATGGTGAGATAGTAGCCCCAACATGATTCTAGTTATACCTATATACAATATTAAATAAAAACAAGTATCATAGTGGTATTTAAACAGACACAACAATTCACATGTGAAGGTATTACTTATCTTAAGATCTAAAAGTGCAAAATTCACCTTTAAAATAGTAAAATGTCATTATCGGTATCTAAACTTTTTCAAATGGGGGAAAGCCTTAAGGAAGTCTTGCTCGTAGCGCCGTTTACTAGTTATCTTGCGAAAATAGGCCTAATCTGCAAATGAAAAGTTTTCGAAAAATTCTCCATAAAATTTTGCCTGATTTTATGAGGAATGTTGTGATTTCAAATATGTGTTTTGTGGTCATTAATTATCATCAAAACGAAACTACACTCTCATATATTCGAATTCAATATAAATTCTAGAAGCAAAAACACAAATAAGATTATGAATCTAGAGAAATAAAAAAGCAGTTAAAAATACTCGAACAATAAAACCAAACGTTATAAAAGCAGCAACGTTTTGTAGCTAGTGGTCAAATAGTAGCTCCAACATGATTCTCGATATACCTAAATAGAACATTAAATAAAAATAAGTATCATACTGGTATTTAAACAGACACAACAATTCACATGTTAAGGTATTACTTATCATTAGATCTAAAAGTGCAAAATTCACCTTTAAAAATAGTAAAATGTCATTTTCGGCATCTAAACTACTTCGACCAGGGGAAAGCCTTAAGGAAGTCTTGCTCGTAGTGCCGTTTACTATTTATCTTGCGAAAATAGGCCTAATCTGCAAATGAAAATTTTTCGAAAAATTCTCCATAAAATTTTGCCTGATTTTATGGGGAATGTTGTGACTTCAAATATGTGTTTTGTGGTCATTAATTATCATCAAAACGAAACTACACTCTCATATATTCGAATTCAATATAAATTCTAGAAACAAAAACACAAATAAGATTATGAATCTATAGAAATAAAAAAGCAGTTAAAAATATTCGAACAATAAAACCAAAACGTTATAAAAGCAACAACGTTTTGTAGCTAGTGGTTAAATAGTAGCCCCAACATGATTCTCGATATAACTAAATAGAACATTAAATAAAAACAAGTATCATACTGGTATTTAAACAGACACAACAATTCACATGTTAAGGTATGACTTATCCTTTGATCTAAAAGTGCAAAATTCACCTTTAAAAATAGTAAAATGTCATTTTCGGTATCTAAACTACTTCGACCGGGGGAAAGCCTTAAGGAAGTCTTGCTCGTAGCGCCGTTTTCTAGTAATCTTGTGAAAATTGGCCTAATCTGCAATTGAAAAGTTTTCGGAAAATTCTCCACAAAATTTCGCCCGACTTTGTGGGGAATGTAGTGACTTCAAATATGTTTTTTCGGCAATTAATTATCATCAAAACAAAATTCCACTCTCATATATTTGCATTCAATATAAAATTTAGAAACAAAAATAAAAATAAGGCTATGAATCTAGAGAAATAAAAAAACAGCAAAAATACTCGAACAATAAAACCAAGATGTTATAAAAGTAACAACGTTTTGTAGATAGTTGTGAGTTAGTAGCCCTAACATGATTTTCGATATACCTAAATACAATATTAAATAAAAACAAGTATTATAGTGGAATTTAAATAAGCACAACAATTCACATGTGAATGTATTACTTATCTTAAGATCTATAATTCACCTTTAAAATTAGTAAAATGTCATTATCGGCATCTAAACTGCTTCGAACGGGGGAAGCCTTAAAGAAGGCTTGCTCGTAGCATCGTTTTCTAGTTATCTTGCGAAAATGGACCTAATTTGCAATTGAAATTTTTTTGGAAAATTCTCCACAAAATTTTGTCTGATTTTGTAGGGAATGTAGTGACTTCAAATATGTGTTTTGTGGCCATTAATTATCATCAAAACAAAACTACACTCCCATATATTCACATTCAATATGAAATTACCCATCTTCTTTTAGGGAGGGGAATCCTTGCGATTTGATTGGTCCATGTGGCGCTCTCACTCACATAAATATACTATTCACGCATTTTACATTATATATATATATATATATATATATATATATATATATATATATATATATATATATATATATATATATATATATTTTACATTTTTTTATATTGTACACTTTTTTTTACATATTTATTTTACATAAACATATAATAAATGTGTGGAGAGTGGCTAGATCTGAACTGTAGCGTATTGTTGACCACACCCTGTTGCGTCCTCTTCTCTCCATCCGCCATTCTCTTCTTTCTAACCCTATCTTTTCCCTCACCCTATTGCTTCCTCCATTTACGTTCCTCCTTTCAGTTGCCAAAGTTGGATTATTCAGAGTTAAATCAGGTATGCTTGATCGATTTCTTTTCAATTTATATTTAGCGAATTTTTTCTTTAATTTTGTTTGCTATTGCAGTCTGAAATTTGAAGTTGAACGATTTCATTAAAGGTATGATTAATCGATTTCGTTACAGGTATGCTTAACCGATTTCATCTCGATTGATAAATTTTTTTTTTTTTGTGTCTTTCACTTTGCGTTTCCGGTTAACACGGATAGTTGTTTCTGTGTTGTTTAAAGCTTTGTTGCTCCTTTAATTGTTCATGCTGGTGAGAAACCTTTTACATAATTAGTATAAGAGATAAATAATTTGTATTTTTATCTTTTTTTTGTTTGTTTTTATTGCTGTGAATTTGCGTTTCAGGTTAACACGGATAGTTGTTTCTGTGTTGTTTAAAGCTTTGTTGCGCCTTTAATCGTTCATGCTGGTGAGAAACCTTTTACATAATTAGTATAAGAGATAAATAATTTGTATTTTAATCTTTTTTTATTTGTTTTTATTGCTGTGAATAGATGAAATAAATAATTGTTCTGTATTTTTATCTTTTTTTCGTTTGTTTTAATTGCTGTGAATACATGAAAAAAAAATTCTTATATGAATGAGGTTTTATGATTTGTTATTTCTTCTAATACACTTGGAGTATGTATGGTTCTTTATTGTTAATTTTGTGTGGGATATATTTTTATGTCCTTAACAATGTATACTTTTGTGGGATACATTTTTATATCTTTTTGTGGGATGAACAGTGGAAGAGGAGAGGCTGAGCAGGGCTTGGTCGCGTACTGTTTCTGCCACTCCAATCGTTACCAGTTAAAAATAAAAATAAGGATACATTGGCGTGGCAACACTTATGCAACTGTTGATGTTTGCAGCCATGGTGGGTTTTGAATCCCATTTTATCCTGAAATGTCAATTTCATGTACGCGCTTATTGAGCTTTTTAAAACGAAATGTTCGTTACAGTGTTCGGTTGTATTTTGAATAAACTATAGTTTTTTTAAGTTTTTGGTGAATGTTATGTTATATGTTGTTGGTAGCGCAAGCGACGTTGATGGTTATATTCGTGGTACTTGGCTTTGCAACACTCAGATGGCATTTAATTTATGCAACTATTGATGTCTGCAGCCAGGATGGATTTTAATCCCCTTAAACCGACCCGCGTTAATGTGGGCTTTGGAAAACAATTTGTTCCAATCTTGGCATGGCAATCTATGGATTGCAGCCATGACGATCCGTTTTCCCTTGTGTGACTTTATGCACATAAACGAGCTTCGCGGTTTGTCATTTTTCAGTTAGATTTCCTTAACTGTTATGGTTGTTCGTTATTTCAGATTTATTATATGGAAAGATACAAAAGGCAATGATGATCAATTTTGTATGATATGGAAGCGTTCATAAAAGTTGTAACCATATACTGGTGTGGCAATCTGCAGATTGCAGCCATACGATTCAAGATTAATTAGTTGACTTTATGCATCGATTTGAGCCTCGGTTTCTTAGCCTTTTTTTCGGTTCTTCGTCTTCGATGATCTTTATTGTTCGATCTATTATTTGAAAAGATAGAAAATGGATGCTCAATTCGAATGCTATTGGTTGACTGTTAATAAAAAATAAAATCGTATACTGGCGGGGCAAAATGCAGATTGCAGCCATACGGTTTGATGCTTTCTTAGTTGACTTTATACATCGATCTGAGCCTCGGTACATTGTTATATTTACTTACTTTACTTTATCCATCGATCATAGTTGTTGATAGCTACGTATCATTATTCAGTTATTTGTGTTAACAGTATGCAGATTATCTGATTGGTCCACGTGGCGCTCTCACTCACATGCTATTACTGTTTGCAGATTCCAAATGTTTTTCCTTTTTTTCCCCACCCAATAAATCTTTTTTTATTTAATAATTTTTTTTTGCATATAATTAATATATGTATAGAATGTCTGGAACTGGAACTGTAGCGTATTTGTTGAACCCACCCTGTTGCGTGCTCTGCTCTCCAGATGCCATCCTCTTCTTTCTAACCCTATCTTTTCCCTCACCGATGTATTATATGGAAAGATACAAAAGGCAATGATGATCAGTTTTGTATGATATGGAAGCGTTCATAAAAGTTGTAACCGTATACTGGCGGTGCAATCTGCAGATTGCAGCCATACGATTCAGGATTAGTTAATCGAGTTTATACAGCGATTTGAGCAGCGGTTTGTTAGCCATTTTTTAGTGTTTATTGGTTTTCGATGATCTTTATTGTTCAATCTGTTGTTTGAAAAGATAAAAAATGTATGCTCAATTCGAAAGCTATTGGTTGAGTGTTAATAAAAAAGTAGAATTGTATACTGTCGGGGCAAAATGCAGATTGCAACCATACGGTTTGATACTTTCTTAGTTGACTTTATACATCGATCTGAGCCTCGGTTCATTGTTATATTTACTTAGGTTACTTTATCCATTGATCATAGTTTTTGATAACTGCATATAATTATTCAGTTATTTGTGTTAACAGTTTGCAGATTTTCTTAAGACAAACAAGATATTCAACAGAGAAAATTGCTTTACATGGGCTATCCCGTTCAATAACAACTAAGAAGATGAATTGCTAGGGTTTAGGGTTTGGGGTTTAGGGTTTAGTGACGTTGAGGATTCAGAGTTAAGAGCTCTATTTGAGGTAAATAATAATATTTATTGAAACTTTTTAAATTAATTTACTTTAGATTATGGTTTAAAGTTATGCTTTGTGAGTCGTATTATTGATAATTATATTTAGTGACTTTAAAAAAAAGGAAAAAAACCCCTATATTTAGTGACCTAACATATTTATTTATTATGTGTTTTGTACCAATACGGTGATATTAGGACGCCTTGCACACGCTGGTAAACATAGGAGGTTTTTTGATGATATCGTACTCCGATATTCGTGCTGCTCGAACTGCCATGCGTGCGTTGCGAAATAAGCGTTTGCGAGAAGGAAACTATACATCCATTACTCAATTCCAAAGTTTAATTCCCCTCCATAGCTAATTCCCCTCCAAGTAATACTTTTTAAAAATGTTTGATATTTGACATAAGTTATCATGTGTGTCCCGTTAGGTAGATTGATTATTTAAATGCTTTGTGCAGTTTCAGCTCGATCTTGATAGAATTGCCAGTGGGGAAGATATTCGAACAACTTTAATGATTAAAAGGAGTCCTAATAAGTAAATAACAACTCCTTTATTTTTATTATCAAACAAATTAGTAATTAAAGTGTTACTAATTTGAAATTTTTTATTAATCTTTTAGGTATACTTCAAAGATATCGCTAAACGCCATTGGAAGCCATCAGAGAGTTACGTCTAACTTCTGAAGATATCAGACCAGTCCTTACAAATATTCTGAATCTGTATAATGGCAATTAGGAACTAATTGAGGAAGATAACTATCGAACTCTTGCAGATGCTATATTTGAATAACTGATGTGTGGTTATTGCATCTAATATTTTTGATTGGAAATATTAAGAACATGTGGGATTTAACTCCTGATACAGAGCTACTAATGGAACTGCTCGAAGAGTGCACATTTAAGACCGCACTGGCTGATTTGACTGTGAGTGATAACTATTAAGCTCGCGTTATTACTCACAATCAAATCAGCCAATGCAGTCTCAAATGTGCACTCTTCAGGAAGTTCCATTAGCAGTTCTGTATCAAGAGTTAAATCCCACATGTTCTTAATATTTAGAATCAAAAATATTACATGTAATCACTACACATCAGTGATTCAAATATAGCATCAGCAAGAGTTCGATAATTATCTTCCTCAATTAGTTCCCTATTGCCATTATAGCATCTGCAAGAGTTCGATAATTATCTTCCTCAGTTATCTTCCTCAATTAGTTCCCAATTGCCGTTAATCTAAGTTTGTAGTAGTTAGGTAATTGATGATGTAAATTATAGTCGGTGATTTCGGATATATAACCTATAACTTGTAAAGGTCAATTTCTCACCATTAATACTTTGCCAACCGTTATATTTATAGATTTTTCTTCGATAATGTATAGCCGCGTAGCACGTACCTTCAATCTTGTTTAGAAACAAAAACAACAATAAGGATATGAATCTAGAGAAATAAAAAAGCAGCTAAAAATACTCGAACAATAAAACCAAGACGTTATAAAAGCAGCAACGTTTTGTAGCCAGTGGTGAGATAGTAGCCCCAACATGATTCTCGATGTACATATATACAATAATATATATAAACAAGTATCATAGTGGTATTTAAACAGACACAACAATTCACATTGAAGGTATTACTTATCTTAAGATCTATAAGTGCAAAATTCACCTTTAAAAATAGTAAAATGTCATTATCGGCATCTAAACTGCTTCTAACGGGGGAAAGCCTAAAGGAAGTCTTGCTCGCGCCGTTTTCTAGTTATCTTACGAAATGGGCCTAATTTGCAATTGAAATTTTTTTAGAAAATTCTCCACAAAATTTTGCCCAATTTTGTGGAGAATGTAGTGACTTCAAATATGTGTTTTGCAGCCATTAATTATCATCAAAATGAAATTACACTCTCATATATTTGCATTCAATATAAAATTTAGAAACAAAAACAAAAATAAAGTTATGAATCTAGAGAAATAAAAAGGGGCTAAAAATGCTCGAACAACAAAACCAAGACATTATAAAAACAACTTTTTGTAGCTAGTGGTGAGATAGTAGCCCCAACATGATTCTCAATATACCTAAATACAATATTAAATAAAAATAGGTATCATAGTGGTATTTAAACAGGCATAACAATTCACATGTGCATGTATTACTTATTTTAAGATCTAAAAGTGCAAAATTCAACTTTAATAATAGTAAAATGTCATTTTTGGCATATAAACTGCTTCGAACGGGGGAAAGCCTTAAGGAAGTCTTGCTTGTAGCGCCGTTTTCTAGTTATCTTGCGAAAATGGGTCTAATCTGCAATTGAAATTTTTTTAGATAATTCTCCATAAAATTTTGCCCGATTTTGTGGAAAATTTAGTGACTTCAAATATATGTTTTGCGGCCATTAATTATCATCAAAATGAAATTACACTCTCATATATTTGCATTCAATATAAAATTTAGAAATAAAAACAAAAATAAGGTTACGAATCTAGAGAAATTAAAAAGCGGCTAAAAATACTCGAACAATAAAACCAAGACGTTATAAAAGTAGCAACGTTTTGTAGCTAGTGGTGAGATAGTAGCCCCAACATGATTCTTGATATACTAAATACAATATTAAATAAAAACAAGTATCATAGGGGTATTTAAACAGGCACAATAATTCAGATGTGAAGGTATTACTTATCTTAAGATCTATAAGTCAAAATTCACCTTTAAAAATAGAAAAATGTCATTATCGGAATCTAAACTGCTTCGAACGGGGGAAAGCCTTAAGGAAGTCTTGCTCGTAATGCAGTTTTCTAGTTATCTTTCGAAAATGGGCCTAATCTGCAATTAAATTGTTTTTGGAAAATTCTCCACAAAATTTTGCCCGATTTTGGGGGAATGTAGTGACTTTAAATACGTGTTTTGCGGCCATTAATTATCATCAAAATGAAACTACACTCTCATATATTTGCATTCAATATAAAATTTAGAAACAAAAACTAAAATAAGGTTATGAATCTAGAGAAATAAAAAAGCGGTTAAAAATACTCGAATAATAAAACCAATAAGTTATAAAAGCAGTAACGTTTTGTAGCTAGTGGTGAGATAGTAGCCCCAAAATGATTCTCAATATACCTAAATATAATATTAAATAAAAACAAATATCATTGTGACGACCCGAGAATTTCCGACCAAATTTAAACCTAATCTTGTTTTGATTTCGACATGATAAGCAAAGTCTGAAATATTGAAATCTCAAAACCTTTGAACTATATTCATGTATACATTTGACCTTTGACTATTCCCAAGGATTCACGAATAATTACTTGTAAATAAATATATATAAATGTAACTATATATAATAAATTGAAATTTATAATATCTATTTCTATTATGAAATAACATAGTAACTAAATATATAATAATAATACATTATTAATGTATTCATAATTAAATATATGATGTAACAACAAGTTAGAAATATAATAACAAGGACAATTATATTATTACTACTTTCATTATTTTTAATATCATTATTTATGATATCAACAAATGTCAAATATTACAATCTTAATAAATTTGAGATTTTGATTATCAAATAAATACTTAGATATATATATTGCTATAAAAGTGATTAAAATTATTATTTAGTTGCAATTTAACTATTATTGGTTATTATGATTAATATTATTAATATTACTGTTATTACTTTTATGATTAAAATTACCAATATTATTAAGGTCATTAGTAAAATTATCATATAAATAAGACAACTTATCATTTATATTGTTAATGATGGTTAATATTATTATTATCATAATTGTTAATGTTATTATTAATTATTATTATGATTATCTATAAAATTATTATTATTATTATTCATATTATTCATATTATTAATCTATTTAATTAATTACTAAAATCGATTATAATCAGATAAATGATTAGAGTTGGTTTAACATAGCAATCAGACTTTTTGGGAATTTTGTTATTGTCTCCTAAATAGTTGAAAGTGAGAATCGATCGTACCAGTTAGTAAAATTATATTTATTTATTATTAAATTATTATTATTAATATCATATATATAAAAATAAAAAGTTATATATATGGACTGTAACCAGAATCTGCTTTCTGTAACAATCAACTATGTTTGATTGTGTCTTATTCTCTAAACTTCTTCACAAAACTGAATATATCGTACCAATCTAATTCACAAGGACAAAATCTGTTGAATGTCTTAATCAATTTTTTTTATTTAATTCTTCTTCTGATTTAATTGGTGCTGTCAAATGCTTTCACCATAACAAAACCAAACCCCTCAATAATATGGAGAAAAAGTAATCAATTATCTACCCTCAACCACGATCATCACCATTGGAAACCGCAACTGCACTTTTTCTCATATTATCGATCGACAAGTCACCCATATCACTAAAACTCACTATTGAATCATCATATTAACCACCACCTGTGACTGCCCTCTCCTTCTTTCTGTTGGATTTCTTTTCGTGAACAATCAACCACCTCTGCCACGACTATATTTTTTTGTTGTTTCAATTGAACAGGATCACAACAAACCATTCCCAAGTTGCCATGTTCTTCTTCTCATGTTCGCCTACTGCCATATATATATTTTATTTTTCTGTTATTCAAATCTCACCCAAATAGAATCCCTTAACTTACAACTGCTATACCTTCTGCTATTGTTCCGATTTAATGATGATTCATGAATGGTAAAAGAGGATAAAAATTCATTGATAATGGACGTAATATAGACGATGATGTTAATAGGTGATAAAGATGATTAAGATGTTACCCGCAATTTTCTTGCTTCCTGTTTCTATTCTGGATCGAACGTGTACACAACCATCATCAACTTATAACCATTGTATTCCGGTTGTTTCTATTTTTTTTCTTTTTGCTGAATACTATCACCCAACAAAGAAATCCATCGAATTATTTCTGTTTCCTATCGAAACACAATTATTAAAAGGTGAACGTTGATAATGAATTTAAGAAAGAAGATGATGAACGTGATTAATGAGGGTGATTGATGAAGGACACAATGATAATAAGAAGACAACGATCGGTTCCAATTATTTATTGTTGGTGGTCGACAACTGTAACCCATGAAAGCCCTTCGCTTTATTTTTTTTCTGCTATCGACTCTTTTAAAAATCCAGGATACCCCATGGATTGTTAAGTAGATTACAAATGAAGATTGGGCCTCGTTTGCATATTGGGCCATGCAGTTGAACTTATGTGGGAGATTAATGAAAACGGGATATATATATGATGGGGCGTAAGAGAAATCAGAAAAGAAAGGTCACGGCTCGATGGTTTGTAGGGGTGATGCGTTTACAAGAGGTCGTGGGTTCAATCCTCGCTTCGGGCATTTTTTTTTCTTTTAAAGGGTTTTCTTAAGGTAGTTCCATTTCTAATTTTAATATTGTTATTATTATTATTATTATTGTTATTACTATTATTATTCATAATTATAATTATTATAAGTATTAATATTATTATAAATAGCATAAGTATAAGTAGTGTGATGATGATGATTATTATTATTATTATTATTATTATTATTATTATTATTATTATTATTATTATTATTATTATTATTATTATTATTATTATTATTATTATTATTATTATTATTATTATTATTATTATTATTACTATTATTATTATTATTATTGTTGTGTTGTTATAATTAGTATTATTATTTGTGCCATTACAAGTATTATAACTATTATTATTATTAATATCATTACTAATATGTGTATTATTATTATTAACATGTTTAGGATTATTATTATTATTATCATTAATATGAAAATAATAAAATTTATTATTATTTTCTTTAATTAGTATCATTTTTATAATTGTTAGTATTATTATTATTATTAACCATATCATTACTATTACTAGTATTATCATTATTAATAGAGTTATTATTATTAGTAACCCACTAATGTCAAAACTATCATTTTTAACAAATAAATAAGTTTATATATAAAAATGTATTTTGTACGTATACTATAACTATGTTAATATTTCATATAATTATATAATAACATTATTTAGACAAATACTTACATGTAACAAACTATTGATTTTCAAACATAATAATAAATACGTATATATACATACATGCACATATATGGATATATATATATTAATATAACTAAATGAATAGATATTAAATTTATATATATATATATATATATATATATATATATATATATATATATATATATATATACACACACAAAATAAATATATATAACATATAATTTAAGATATAATATAAGTACATGTTTTAAAGGGAATTTAATATAAATCTCAGATAAATACAAATATATATAAATAATATATATTAATAAATAAAATTATGTGATTTCCATTATATGTTTTAATATATATACATAAATGATATAGGTTCGTGAATCCAAGGCCAAGCCTACACTTGTTCAATGTCGTAATATGTATTTTTACTACAAAATACAATAGGTGAGTTTCATTTGCTCCCTTTTTAACTGCTTTTGCAATATATATTTTTGGGACTGAGAATACATGCGCTGCTTTTATAAATGCTTTACGAAATAGACACAAGTGATCGAAACTACATTCTATGGTTGGATTATTAAACCGAATATGACCCTTTTTTAGTCTGGTAATCTAAGAATTAGGGAACAGACACCCTAATTGACGCGAATCCTAAAGATAGATCTATTGGGCCTAACAAACCCCATCCAAAGTACCGAATACTTTAGTACTTCGAAATTTATATCATGTCCGAAGGAGGATCCCAGAATGATAGGGGATATTCTTATATGCATATTGTTAATGTCAGTTACCAGGTGTTCAACCCATATGAATGATATTTTTGTCTCTATGCATGGGATGTATGTTTATGAGAAATGGAAATATGAAATCTTGTGGTCTATTAAAATTATGAAATGATTATTTATGTTAAACTAATGAACTCACCAGCCTTTTAGTTGACACTTGAAAGCATGTTTATTCTCAGGTATGAAAGAAATCTTCCGGTGTGCATTTGCTCATTTTAGAGACATTACTTGGAGTCATTCATGACATATTTCAAAAGACATTGCATACGAGTCGTCGAGTTCATCAAGATTATTATCAAGTCATTTATAGTTTAGATATATTATGAAATGGTATGCATGCCGTCAATTTTCAATGTATTAACAGTTTGTCTTTTTAAAAATGAATGCAATGTTTGTAAAATGTATCATATAGAGGTCAAGTACCTCACGATGTAATCAACTGTTGTGAATCATTTATAATCGATATGGACTTCATCCAGAGGGATTAGGATGGGTCTCTACAGTTGGTATCAGAGCGGTGGTCTTAGCGAACCAGGTCTTGCATTAGAGTGTCTAACTAGTAGTTGTTTAGATGCATTAGTGAGTCTGGACTTCGACCGTGTCTGCATGTCAAAAGTTTTGCTTATCATTTCTAGTCGAAAATCATCTACTTATCATCCTTAGAAAATTGCCTGCTAATCATTCTTAGTCTAGACACATCTTACTGCAATGATTGCATGAATAGTGTATAGACAAAATTCATATCTTAGCATATCTACTAATCTATATCTTAGCGTATCTGTCACTGTAGACTTTATCTGACACGTTTCCTTAATTTTCTCCGTAATTCACGGGATCTTTGGAAATATGTATAGATATTCTATATAATTAGAATATTATCCGATAATCGAAAATCATTTCATATCGAAAATCCTCTAACTGATCATAAGAGATGGATCCTACACCTAGTTTGGATTCCATTAGTTCCGGAAGCAATTTCAAGATGCGTATTGAAGTAGACTCCGAAGTCAATGAACCCGAAGTGTCTCCACCGTTTAGCTATTTTTCTTTCCGGAGGAGATGAGGGTGGGTCCGAGACTTACTCACTCGATGGAGAAATGAAGAAGGCGAGCCCTACCGCGAACCAAACTTACCTCCTAACATCGGAGAAAACGATGTACTCACCGGTGAACCTATGCGCAACACTGTATTCACCCTTCTTGCTAAAATATTCCGCCACGAGGGTCGCATTACTGCAATCTCAGAAAATATTCAACCTCTACTTCTGAATATCAATCGAAGGGGAATATTAGAAGAAGTTAGGGAACTTCGAATTGATAATCAAAATCTATCGAATCAAATAAGTGGATGGATAGAAATGATAGAGGGTAGGATAGAAACCCTGACAAGAATGGTGCATGATCTATAAGCTATACTTACTACACCAATATCATCACCAACCTCAGCACCAACAACACTTGTAGCACCGACATCAACAGTACCACCATCAGCAGCACCAGCAGCATAACCAGTACCAATAACAACAACATCATCACACGTCTCAACCTCGCAATCTATACCTCAAGCATAATCATCGCTCTACGAATTGTTCTACATAATCTATCTTCGTTCTGTATAATGGTTATATAATTTCTAATGTTTTAGAGATTATATATTCTAGTTCTAACGGTAAATCAAATGAGATTAATATCATATTAACTCATTAAATTTATGACTACATCTGAAGAAAATATATATATATATATATATATATATATATATATATATATATATATATATATATATATATATTTTTTTTTTTTCATAAAGATTGTAATTAAAAATTCTTTCATACAAACTGTTAATGGTGAAAATATTTTAACGGGTAGGTAATACCCGAGGAATATTTAGATTTCACATTAATAAGTTACACTGTACATTCTTCGAATATGATTCAACAGTCATTTACTATCCTACTTACATCCACAAATATACGTATCCATTCACAGCAGAATAACCATTTTTATTCAGATTTCATATCTGGATTATTAACCTATCAGAATCCAACAAGTGGCATAATAAAGAAAACATTGGACAAAATAAAATTTGTTAGAAACAAACAAATTGACTAAGAGAAGAATTTTGTTAAGAATCCACGCTAACTGTTTCTAGCTAACTATTCCTAGCTAACTGATTACATTTTATTTATCGCAATTTAATTATCACAATTTATATTATCGCAATTTACTTATCGTTATTTAATTTCTGTTATTTATTTTACACACTTTAAATATCGGGACACGTATATAAAGTTTTGACATATCATATCGACGCATATATATATATATATATATATATATATATATATATATATATATATATATATATATATATATATATATATTATTTGAAATCACCATAGACACTCTATATGCAGTAATGATCGAGTTCTCTATACAGGGTTGAGGTTGATTCTATAATAATATATATACTTTGAGTTGTGATCGAGTCTGAGACATATACACGGGTCACGATACGTATTAATTAATTTGAATATTATATATTAAACAATATATGAATTATTGGACTGTTAATTGTGGACTATTGACTGTGGACTAATAAGATTGGACAATTAAAAATGAATTAAAATATTGATTATAACATATAAGACTAAGCAATTCTTCAAGTTTGCCACTTGATTTCATCTTAAACCTCATTTGTACCTTGACGATTACTATCTACGTTCAAACCTTTCATGATTCTTGAAATACCTCAATCGAGAGGATGAACCAACCGCACTTCATCTATGGAAGAAAAGATTGATGTATATAGCTATTCACCTGAGAAACTCTCGGCAACTGAGAAAACGTTTAAAACGTAGCTATGCTAATTTCTTAGTGTTATTATTATTACCCAAAATAATTTTGCAATCTCTTTTCAAATTAGCAAATTTTGTCACAGCTCCAGCAAGTCAACTTTGACTTTTCGTTCGAAACAACCTTATTATAACCTTGATTTATATGTGTGTTTTTTTTATTGCTACCGGGGAACCTTTTATTATAATCCACCATATTACCAGCAGATGTACCAGCAACTTCGTTGCTCCTTGGCTTAAATCTCTCTGACAAATCACTATATTTATCTATTGAAGTCTCATCATGTACTCATCCGTATCTTGTAACAAGAATTGCCATACCAACTACCGGGAATTAGCAAATCTGTATTGTGAATCTCGCAACGTTTCCACATCAACAGTTATATGTATCCATATAACATTTATCTCTTAGAACTATGATCTTCCATTCTGAAATTCTGAAAAGCACCCAGTCTGCAAATTAATGCTTTGAATTTTGAAAAGTTGAATGAAGCAACAAAAACTGTAAATAACCTCAATAGCTAAAAGTTGATGATAAAGAATGGAGTATTGGAAATATTCAATAGAAAATTTAGTACCAAAAAGCGAATTATGCGAAACTATGAAGGAAACCGTGGACAAATTACAAAGAATAAGATTGACTTCAATGAATCCAAATGATTCAATGCCTGCTGAAATCTTTAGCGAATACCTTGCTTCTGACTCTAAACCCTTGCGGACAATAGTCTCCATCATCCTCTGATCTTAGATATTCATCGATATTATCGTATCTTTCATTATAAATATCCTCGATATTTCCGAATATATTTTTATAACTAATCTTATCTGAAATCATTTATCTCATCGTGCTATCAGTGTTACATCATATAGAAACTGTTAGTTTCTATATTCTGTAAACTTTCAAACTTAAAATATGAATGTTATTGAAGTAATGTTGGGAACTGATGCATGAGTTAGTATAATATAATGACACTTGATCAACATGATTATATTACAATAAGTCATGCTGAGTTTCTAAATGGAACATGATGATTCACAGATTATAACATCATCATGTGCCATGTTACACGACTCTTACATTTTATCTGATATATAAACATATCAAGAACATATTTTCTTGATAGTTCTATCTTTCCCGGATATTCTGGTAATTTGACGAATCAAGATCGTGCTATTAACATTTCCTTCTTAGAACATTAACTATATTCATTTCGAAATTCATATCTATGAATTCTGGACCGTTGCTCGCTTTAATAGAGGTCGAGAGGATAATAAAAAGGCAAAGAGATCCAAAATATAAGAGAAAATATAAAGCCCTATGACAACACCGAAATTACAAACCGTGGATATCAGTATGTATAACAATATAAAGACACGGGAGGATTATAAATACAATAATCCCTAGAGCATAATAGAAATAAACAGATTCTTCAGGTGGGAGTTGGAAAAGAAGAACGATCATTGCGATAGTTAGAATAAGAACAAGGATCAGAACAGGGTTAAGCATTTTCATAAATCTTTTGAATTTGGGAATTGAGTATAGAAGTGGTGAAAACAAATGGAACAAAAAAAGGTAAATTTATAAAGGAAATATCAGACAGAGTAATCGAGGCAGATCACCGTATTTAATTATAGAGATCTTAATTTCCTTATTCACCGAAGAATCAAATCTTTTAGATTTTAAAAATTTTCTTTAAATTCCTTGAATTCCGGAATTCAACAGTGACTACATCAAAAGTCAAGATGAATCTTTATTTCTCATTTCACTCTTTTATGATAGCTTCACTTGTACTCTTCGAGTAATCAAATTGTTTTATCTATATTAACTATGAATGATAAAACTCTATTTATCAACTCATATTCATCATGAAACTTTCTTATTGTTAACCATGACAACTTCACTCAAATTTCGGGACGAAATTTCTTTAATAGGTAGGTACTGTGACGACCCAAGAATTTCCGACCAAATTTAAACCTAATCTTGTTTTGATTTCGACATGATAAGCAAAGTCTGAAATATTGAAATCTCAAAACCTTTGAACTATATTCATGTATACATTTGACCTTTGACTATTCCCAAGGATTCACGAACAATTGCTTGTAAATAAATATGTATAAATGTACCTATATATAATAAATTGAAATTTATAATATCTATTTCTATTATGAAATAACATAGTAAATAAATATATAATAATAATACATTATTAATGTATTCATAATTAAATATATGATGTAACAACAAGTTAGAAATATAATAACAAGGACAATTATATTATTACTACTTTCATTATTTTTAATATCATTATTTATGATATCAACAAATGTCAAATATTACAATCTTAATAAATTTGAGATTTTGATTATCAAATAAATACTTAGATATATATATTGCTATAAAAGGGATTAAAATTATTATTTAGTTGTAATTTAACTATTATTGGTTATTATGATTAATATTATTAATATTACTATTATTACTTTTATGATTAAAATTACCAATATTATTAAGGTCATTAGTAAAATTATCATATAAATAAGACTACTTATCATTTATATTGTTAATGATGGTTAATATTATTATTATCATAATTGTTAATGTTATTATTAATTATTATTATGATTATCTATAAAATTATTATTATTATTATTATTATTATTATTATTATTATTATTATTCATATTATTCATATTATTAATCTATTTAATTAATTACTAAAATCGATTATAATCAGATAAATGATTAGAGTTGGTTTAACATAGCAATCAGACTTTTTAGGAATTTTGTTATTGTCTCCTAAATCGTTGAAAGTGAGAATCGATCGTACCAGTTAGTAAAATTGTATTTATTTATTATTAAATTATTATTATTAATATCATATATATAAAAATAAAAAGTTATATATATGGACTGTAACCAGAATCTACTTTCTGTAACAATCAACTGTGTTTAATTGTGTCTTATTCTCTAAACTTCTTCACAAAACTGAATATATCGTACCAATATAATTCACAAGGAAAAAATCTGTTGAATGTCTTAATCAATTTTTTTTTATTTAATTCTTCTTCTGATTTAATTGGTGCTATCAAATGCTTTCACCATAACAAAACCAAACCTCTCAATAATATGGAGAAAAAGTAATCAAATATCAACCCTCAACCACGATCATCACCATTGGAAACCGCAACTGCACTTTTTCTCATATTATCGATCGACAAGTCACCCATATCACTAAAACTCACTATTGAATCATCATATTAACCACCACCTGTGACTGCCCTCTCCTTCTTTCTGTTGGATTACTTTTCGTGAACAATCAACCACCACTGCCACGACTATATTTTTTTTGTTGTTTCAATTGAACAGGATCACAACAAACCATTCCCAAGTTGCCATGTTCTTCTTCTCATGTTCGCCTACTGCCATATATATATTTTATTTTTCTGTTATTCAAATCTCACCCAAACAAAATCCCTTAACTTACAACTGCTATACCTTCTGCTATTGTTCCGATTTAATGATGATTCATGAATGGTAAAAGAGGATAAAAATTCATTGATAATGGACGTAATATAGACGATGATGTTAATAGGTGATAAAGATGATTAAGATGTTACCCGCTATTTGCTTGCTTCCTGTTTCTATTCTGGATCGAACGTGTACACAACCATCATCAACTTATAACCATTGTATTCTGGTTGTTTCTATTTTTTTTCTTTTTGCTGAATACTATCACCCAACAAAGAAATCCATCGAATTATTTCCGTTTCCTATCGAAACACAATTATTAAAAGGTGAACGTTGATAATGAATTTATGAAAGAAGATGATGAACGTGATTAATGAGGGTGATTGATGAAGGACACAATGACAATGAGAAGACAACGATCGGTTCCAATTATTTATTGTTGGTGGTCGACAACTGTAACCCATGAAAACCCTTCGCTTTATTTTTTTTTCTGCTATCGACTCTTTTAAAAATCCAGGATACCCCATGGATTGTTAAGTGGATTACAAATGAATATTGGGCCTCGTTTGCATATTGGGCTATGCAGTTGAACTTATGTAGGAGATTAATGAAAACGGGATATATATATGATGGGGCGTAAGAGAAATCAGAAAAGAAAGGTCACGACTCGATGGTTTGTGGGGGTGATGCGTTTACAAGAGGTCGCGGGTTCAATCCTCGCTTCGGGCATTTTTTTTTCTTTTAAAGGGTTTTCTTAAGGTAGTTCCATTTCTAATTTTAATATAGTTATTATTATTTTTATTATTGTTATTACTATTATTATTCATAATTATAATTATTATAAGTATTAATATTATTATTAATAGCATAAGTATAAGTAGTGTGATTATTATTATTATTATTATTATTATTATTATTATTATTATTATTATTATTATTATTATTATTATTATTATTATTATTATTATTATTATTATTATTATTATTATTATTATTATTATTTTTATTATTATTATTATTATTATTATTATTATTATTATTATTATTATTATTATTATTATTATTATTATTATTATTATTATTATTATTATTATTATTATTATTGTTGTTGTTGTTGTTGTGTTGTTATAATTATTATTATTATTTGTGCCATTACAAGTATTATAAATATTATTATTATTAATATCATTACTAATATGTGTATTATTATTATTAACATGTTTAGGATTATTATTATTATTATCATTAATATGAAAATAATAAAATTTATTATTATTTTCTTTAATTAGTATCATTTTTATAATTGTTAGTATTATTATTATTATTAACCATATCATTACTATTACTAGTATTATCATTATTAATAGAGTTATTATTATTAGTAACCCACTAATGTAAAAACTATCATTTTTAACAAATAAATAAGTTTGTATATAAAAATGTATTTTGTACGTATACTATAACTATGTTAATATTTCATATAATTATATAATAACATTATTTAGACAAATACTTACATGTAACAAACTATTGATTTTCAAACATAATAATAAATATGTATATATACATACATGCACATATATGGATATATATATTAATATAACTAAATGAATAGATATTAAATTTATATATATATATATATATATATATATATATATACACACACACACACAAAAAATAAATATATATAACATATAATTTAAGATATAATATAAGTATATGTTTTAAAGGGAATTTAATATAAATCTCATATAAATACAAATATATATAAATAATATATATTAATAAATAAAATTATGTGATTTCCATTATATGTTTTAATATATATACATAAATGATATAGGTTCGTGAATCCAAGGCCAACCCTACACTTGTTCAATGTCGTAATATGTATTTTTACTACAAAATACAATAGGTGAGTTTCATTTGCTCCCTTTTTAAATGTTTTTGCAATATATATTTTTGGGACTGAGAATACATGCGCTGCTTTTATAAATGCTTTACGAAATAGACACAAGTGATCAAAACTACATTTTATGGTTGGATTATTAAACCGAATATGCCCCTTTTTTAGTCTGGTAATCTAAGAATTAGGGAACAGACACCCTAATTGACGCGAATCCTAAAGATAGATCTATTGGGCCTAACAAACCCCGTCCAAAGTACCGGATGCTTTAGTACTTCGAAATTTATATCATGTCCGAAGGAGGATCCCGGAATGATAGGGGATATTCTTATATGCATATTGTTAATGTCGGTTACCAGGTGTTCAACCTATATGAATGATATTTTTGTCTCTATGCATGGGACGTATGTTTATGAGAAATGGAAATATGAAATCTTGTGGTCTATTAAAATTATGAAATAATTATTTATGTTAAACTAATGAACTCACCAGCCTTTTGATTGACACTTGAATGCATGTTTATTCTCAGGTATGAAAGAAATCTTTCGCTGTGCATTTGTTCATTTTAGAGACATTACTTGGAGTCATTCATGACATATTTCAAAAGACGTTGCATTCGAGTCGTCGAGTTCATCAAGATTATTATCAAGTCATTTATAGTTTAGATATATTATGAAATGGTATGCTTGCCGTCAATTTTCAATGTATTAAAAGTTTGTCTTTTTAAAAATGAATGCAATGTTTGTAAAATGTATCATATAGAGGTCAAGTACCTCGCGATGTAATCAACTGTTGTGAATCGTTTATAATCGATATGGACTTCGTCCAGAGGGATTAGGACGGGTCTCTACAATCATAATGGTATTTAAACAGGCACAACAATTCACATGCGAAGGTATTAACTTATCTAGGATCTAAAAGTGCAAAATTCACCCTTAAAAACAGTAAAATGTCATTTTCGACTTCTAAACTGCTTCGACCCGGTAATTCGTTGGGAAATACATAGGAAAAGTCACTAACGATCGGCACATCATCGATGCGCTTTTCATCGGCTTCGACTTTCTCAACGTGAGCAAGAATTGCGAAACAACCCTTACGTAGTAGTTTTCTAACTTTAAGGCACGAAACGAGATTGAGTCCGGTGCAATTTTTGTCTTCATAGACAATCAAGGGTTCACCATTCTCGATAGGAATTCGGATTGCGTGAAGATCGCAAAGAATGTGAGATTTATTTTTGACCATCCAATTCATACCGATTATTACATCAAAACTCCCTAGTTCCATGGGTATCAAGTCAATTTCAAATTCATTACCCAAAATGTTTAGAGTACACCCCCGGTAATATGTGTCGGCACTTAAGAGTTTTCCATCGGCCACTTCGATGGAGTAAGTAGTATCTAAAGGGTGTGGTGGAGTGCAAAGAGTAGGAGCCAAAGTCTTAGACACAAAACATTTATCGGCACCCGAATCGAATAAGCATGTAACATAAGTGTTGTTGAGAAGAAACGTACCCGTGACTAATTCTTTATCGTCTCGGGCTTCCTCGGTGTTGATGTTGAAGGCTCGGCCTCGGTTGTTGGGGTTGGCTTTCTTCTTCGGGCATTCGTTCCTATAGTGACCCGGTTGACCACATTCATAACAAGTGGCCGTTCTTGGAGGATTGGGCCCCTTTCGAGCGACGGGGGCGGCGTTTGTACAATTGTTGGCCCTATGACCAACTCCTTGGCAACGGTGACAAATTAGCTTGTTACATTCGCCGTGATGATGCTTGTGGCATTTGTTGCAAAAAGGTAGGTTCCCGACATAACCTTTCTTGTCGTCGTTGTTGAAAGGCTTTTTGGTGAAGGTGTTGTTGTTGTAGTTGGTTGATGGAGTGGCTTCCCATTTCCTTTTGTTGCCACCCGACTTGTCCTTGGCCTTAGGAGCCGGCACTACGATTTCGTCAACCGTTTCAATTAGTTGGCGAGCCATGTTCATAGCGGCTTGATGAGTAGTGGGTTTGGATGACATCACCCCTTGTTTGATGCTTTTTGGAAGACCGAGCATGTAGAGCTCAATCCTTTGAGATTCGGGGTTAACAAGATTAGGACACATCAAGGATAGTTCGGCGAAGCGTTGATTATAAGCTTTAAGATCGTTTCCGACCGCTTTCAAAGCTCTTAGTTCTTCCTCAAGCTTCCGGGTTTCTTCGCGCGGAAAATATTCAACAATCATCTTTTCCCTTAGATCGGCCCAAGAGAGGGCATGAGCTTCATCGGTACCCACCGATTGAACATAGGTGTTCCACCATGTTAGAGCAACCTCGGAGAAAGTGTGGGTGGAGTATTTGACCTTGTCTTGATCCCGACAACCGCTTATGCTAAAGACGGCCTCCGTTTGTTCAAACCAACGAGTAAGCACAACCGGTCCCCCGGTTCCATCATAAGTGTGAGGTTTGCACCCCATGAAAGCTTTGTAGGAGCACCCTTCACTAGAGTTACCGGCTCCTTGGTTGTTGTTATTGTTATTATTATTGTTGTTGTTGGACGAGTGACCGGCCATGGCCGCATCCACGGCGGTGGCTATCATGCGTTGTAAAGCTTGTTCGGGAGTTTCATTGCGTCGTACACGGCGAGGAGGCATTGTTCCTTCAAAACAAAAGAATACCGTTGGTTAGTATTCTAAATAATACTAACCGTGATATGGAATAAAGATAAAGAGAAAATTATCCTTGACTCGCCTTAAATTCTTTATGTCATAATGTCGGTATGTTCATATGAGTCACCGTAATATAATTTCCGGGAATTATATTACCCTAATTTATATGTGCATTCGACATTACATCATATAGTCAAGGTGGCGTGTCAATTAAATTATACAACGCAAGATTTAGATAGAATAAGAGTAGATATGAGTAGAAGAGTTAGAGTATAAATGCACAATTTGTCAAGTAATTCCTATGTCAAGTCTATATGCCGGTTGTAGTCTAGACTCACCAATGTACCCTATGACTCGGGGTCGACACCAATGAACTCTAAATCCCTACAACCAAGGCTCTGATACCACTTGTAGCGACCCCGACAAATTGTCAAATGACGGCGTCATCTACGTATGGTCCCATTACATGGTCATAGGTCTTTATAACAAAGTTTGACCGAAAATATGTCGCATTCATTTCATAAAAGGATGTTTCAATGTTTACAAAAGTAATTTCCAAGACAAGTACATAACAAATGTTATAGTTCATATGAAACACGTGCGACATAGTTTAAAGTAGCCAAAAAGACGCTCCACGTAAGCAAGTATACTCGACATCCAATGCAAGTATCAACAAGAATGAGCGGAAGCATGTATCACCTAAGTTCAAGGACCTGAGAAAAACATAGAGAATCTGTCAACGAAAACGTTGGTGAAATCATAGGTTTAAATAAGTAAGTTAATAAAGGTAAGTCGAACCACAATATTTGCAACATTGATAAAGTAGTAATATATTCTAAAAGTTAATATTCACGAGCACCCAATTATCAAGGCTTAACGTTTCCTTCCATTGAACCCCATCATAATAGTGTTAGAACATACACTGTTTCTCGAAAATATATTTCACCCGTAGACGGTAGCGAACCGTCCGAAGTGAGGGTTTGTCAAACCCATATGGCCATATAACATAAGTTCTCGCTTACACCCGTCAAGTGTAACTAATGATAATCGAATTGAGGATTTGTGTTCAAACTCGTATGTAGAATGATTGTTTTCCTGTACTTGTGTTCACTTAGTTTAAAAGAACGCTTATGTATTCTCATCCCAAAAGTAAGTTCAAAAAGAGTAAAAGTGGGACTATGATCTCACCTTTGATTGCAAGAGTGTAATAGTACTTCAACAAGTAAACGTGCAAAGAACAATGCTAGTCTCGACCTAAACAAATAGGTTGTATCAATAACGATAGTCACGAAGGGTCAAAGATGTTCAATTAGTCCTATGGCTCGACACGACTCGATTATGTAGCATGTGAAGCAAATTGTCAAGTTTCATGCAAGATACAAGTATAGAATCATGTTAGAAAGATTGCATAATTAATTGGTTAAGTTTGACAAAAAGTCAAACTTGGTCGGGTCAAAGTCAACGAAAAAGTTAACATGTTCGGGTCGGGTCCCGGACAAATTTTCTATGCTAATTATTCATATACAAGTATATTAAAACAAGTTTCATGTGAATTGGAGGTCGGTAGCTAGTCAAACATTTCACGTGAAATGGGTCCAAGAGGTCAGAATCTGCCAGGTGATTCTGCGCGCCGCGCCACTACCTGGGCAGAGAATTCTGGTCAGTTTTTCCAAGTGTGCACGAACCAAAACCTTTTCTAACACAACACTTGACCCGCAAACACTTATAACGCCTATCATACATCGTTGGAAAGGTATTTTGACGAGGAATGCAACTAAACACATCTCATCAATCAAACTTCTACTTGCAACAACCAAAAACCGCAATTAATGTTCCCCATTCAATGCATACAAGTCATAAATGCAATTTAATGATTTGGCAACTAAATTACATGAACGATACGCCGTTTCGAAGGTAATTAAGCATACAACACAACCTAACACTTACAATTAACATTATCAAGCATTTAAAGCATCAAAATTCAATTTACTTCTATCAAACCCTAACTCAAAATCACAAATTCAACAATCTTGCATATGAAACTAATCTATGTCAACCTACATACCAATTTGAAGCTAGTGATGTTAGGAACACAATTAAATCATGAACTTTCATCATTAAACAACATATGAACACCTAAAACTCAAGATTAAGCAAGCATTCTTTCAATATGAACTAGTTACACCAAAATAGCAAGAACAAGCATACAAAACACATAATCATACTAGACTTGAGCCATAGACACTAATTAACAACCTTTTAACTCAAAAATCTCAAGAACACATAAAATTAGTGATTTTAGAAAGTTACCCAAATTTGATGAAATCGGTATGGAATCGAAGAGGAGATCACGAGGAGTTCAAATATGTAATTTGTTTGGCCCGAAGCTTGATCGATTGAATATGGATGAAGATTTGCTTTTTGATGAATTTAGAGAAAGAGTGGAAGTAATTAGGAAAAAGAGAAAATGAAATGGAAAATGGTGGGGAGGTGGTTGACTTAGTCAAAAGGCTAGTCACCACTTTAGTGTTTTGGCGAAACTAGTCCCTCGAGTTCGGTTACGGGTGCGTTAAATTACCTAAACATGATAATTTAAAACGCGTATTAACGGGAGATGTTATAAACATATAACGGAGTTTTAAATAGTTTAACGGAAAAGTAAACGGAAAAAGGTGGGATGTTACATTACCTACTCCTTAAAAGAAATTTCGTCCCGAAATTTAAGCAGGCGTAGTAATCGTTGTTTCCTCCTCGGAATCCGACGATTCCGGAACCGGGAATAGATGAGGGTGTTTCTTTCGCATTTGATCTTCTCTTTCCCAAGTAAACTCGGGTCCCCTTTTGGCGTTCCAACGGACCTTAACAATCGGGATCCGGCTTTGTTTTAATTCCTTCTCGACGTAGTCCACAATTTTAACCGGTTCCTCCACAAAATGGAGTTTGTCATTAATAGTAAGTTCCTAGAGAGGGACACCGATATCGGGCTCGGCAAGACATTTCTTCAAGTTAGATACATGAAATGTAGGGTGGACGGAGCTTAGTTGAGGCGGAAGATCCAAACGATACGCAACGGTTCCAACACGCTCTAAGATTTCGAAAGGACCAACGTACCGCGGATTTAGTTTCCCACGTTTCCCAAAACGGATGACACCTTTCCAAGGTGCGACTTTTAACATGACGCGGTCACCGACTTGAAATTCGAGGTCTTTGCGTCTTTTGTCGGTATAGCATTTTTGGCGACTTCGGGCCGTCCGAAGCCTATCTCGGATTTGAAGAATCTTCTCGGTGGTTTCGTGAATGAGTTCGGGCCCAGAAATTTGCACGTCACCCACTTCGGCCCAACAAAGAGGAGAGCGACATTTTCGACCATATAACGCTTCAAAAGGTGCTGCCTTAATACTCGCGTGATAACTATTGTTATAAGAGAACTCGGCGAGAGGTAAGTGCTTGTCCCAAGCTTTTCCAAAATCAACAACGCAGGCTCGTAACATATCCTCTAAGGTTTGTATTGTACGTTCACTTTGCCCATCGGTTTGGGGATGATATGCGGTGCTCATGTCCAAACGCGTTCCCAACGCTTCTTGTAACGTACGCCAAAATCTAGAAATGAAACGACCATATCGGTCGGAGATAATCGATAACGGTACTCCGTGTCGGGCTACAATCTCTTTAATGTAAAGTCGTGCAAGTTTCTCCATTTTGTCGGTTTCTTTCATGGCGAGAAAGTGCGCGGATTTGGTGAGGCGGTCAACAATGACCCAAATTGTATCATAACCGCCCGACGTTTTTGGTAGTTTGGTGATAAAATCCATCGTGATCCTTTCCCACTTCCATTGCGGGATCTCGGGTTGTTGAAGTAACCCGGACGGTCTTTGGTGTTCGGCTTTGACTTTAGCGCAAGTCAAACATTTGGCGACGTATCTAGCAACTTCCTTTTTGATGTTCGGCCACCAATATTGTTCTTTAAGGTCATGGTACATCTTATTGGCGCCGGGATGAATCGAGTATCGTGATTTGTGGGCTTCGTCTAGGATGAGGTTTCGTAAATCGCCATATCTAGGCACCCAAATTTTTCCGGCGTAATATCGAAGTCCGGTCCCCTTAACTTCGAATCGGGAGACGAGAATGTTTAAAAGTTCGCGTGCGATGTTGTTGTCCTTAAGAGCTTCATCTTGGGCTACCCGAATTTGGCTATTAAGGTTGGTGTGGATGGTGATGTTTAATGCTCGGACGCAAAGAGGCACCGCTCTTTCCTTTCGACTTAAGGCATCGGCCACTACATTAGCCTTTCCGGGGTGGTAACGAAGTTCACAATTGTAATCGTTCAAGGTCTCAATCCACCTACGTTGTCTCATGTTTAGTTGCTTTTGATCGAAGATATGTTGGAGACTTTTGTGATCGGTAAAGATAGTACTCTTCGTACCAAGAAGATGATGTCTCCATAGCTTAAGTGCAAAGATGACGGCACCGAGTTCAAGATCATGTGTCGTGTAGTTTCGTTCGTGAACCTTGAGTTGTCGAGAGGCATAAGCAATGACTTTCTTTCGTTGCATTAGTACACACCCATAACCGTTTTTCGAGGCATCACAATATACAACAAAATCATCATTGCCTTCGGGAAGTGACAAGATAGGAGCGGTGGTTAGTTTAGTTTTCAAGATTTGGAAAGCGGTTTCTTGTTCGGATGTCCAAACGAATTTTCGTTCCTTGTGAGTTAACGCGGTTAAAGTACGAGCGATTAGGGAGAAATCCTTGATGAATTTATGATAGTATCCGGCGAGACCCAAGAATTGACGAATTTGAGTAGGAGTAGTAGGAGTCTCCCATTTACTAATGGCTTCGATTTTCGCGGGATCGACTTTAATGCCTTGATCACTTACAACGTGACCGAGGAATTGAACTTCCTTCAACGAAAATTCACACTTGGAGAACTTGGCATAGAGTTGTTCTTTTCTCAAGAGTTCAAGCACGAGTCAGAGATGTTCTTTATGTTCCTCTTCGCTTTTTGAATAGACCAAAATATCGTCGACGAACACGATAACGAATTTGTCGAGGTACGGTTTGCACACGCGGTTCATGAGATCCATGAACACCGCCGGTGCATTTGTGAGACCAAAAGGCATGACAAGGAATTCATAACTATCATAACGAGTCCGGAAGGCGGTTTTGGAGACATCTTCTCCCTTAACCCTTAGTTGATGATAACCCGAACGGAGATCGATTTTTGAATATACACGAGAACCTTGTAGTTGATCAAAGAGATCATCGATGCGAGGAAGAGGATATCGGTTCTTAATCGTCAATTTGTTTAGTTCACGATAATCAATGCACATTCGTAGGGATCCGTCTTTCTTCTTGACGAACAAAATCGGAGCGCCCCATGGTGAATGGCTAGGTTGAATGAAACCACGGTCAAGTAACTCTTGGATTTGACTTTGCAATTCTTGCAATTCGGATGGAGCGAGTCTATATGGTGCACGCGCTACGGGTGCAGCTCCTGGAATAAGATCGATTTGAAATTCAACCGGTCGATGAGGTGGAAGACCCGGTAATTCGTCGGGAAATACATCGGAAAAGTCACTAACGATCGGCACATCATCGATGCGCTTTTCATCGGCTTCGACTTTCTCAACGTGAGCAAGAATTGCGAAACAACCCTTACGTAGTAGTTTTCTAACTTTAAGGCACGAAACGAGATTGAGTCCGGTGCAATTTTTGTCGCCATAGACAATCAAGGGTTCACCGTTCTCGATAGGAATTCGGATTGCGTGAAGATCGCAAAGAATGTGAGATTTATTTTTGACCATCCAATTCATACCGATTATTACATCAAAACTCCCTAGTTCCATGGGTATCAAGTCAATTTCAAATTCATTACCCAAAATGTTTAGAGTACACCCCCGGTAATATGTGTCGGCACTTAAGAGTTTTCCATCGGCCACTTCGATGGAGTAAGTAGTATCTAAAGGGTGTGGTGGAGTGCAAAGAGTAGGAGCCAAAGTCTTAGACACAAAACATTTATCGGAACCCGAGTCGAATAAGCATGTAACATAAGTGTTGTTGAGAAGAAACGTACCCGTGACTAATTCTTTATCGTCTCGGGCTTCCTCGGTGTTGATGTTGAAGGCTCGGCCTCGGTTGTTGGGGTTGGCTTTCTTCTTCGGGCATTCGTTCCTATAGTGACCCGGGTGACCACATTCATAACAAGTGGCCGTTCTTGGAGGATTGGGCCCCTTTCGAGCGACGGGGGCGGCGTTTGTACAATTGTTGGCCCTATGACCAACTCCTTGGCAACGGTGACAAATTAGCTTGTTACATTCGCCGTGATGATGCTTGTGGCATTTGTTGCAAAAAGGTAGGTTCCCGACATAACCTTTCTTGCCGTCGTTGTTGAAAGGCTTTTTGGTGAAGGTGTTGTTGTTGTAGTTGGTTGATGGAGTGGCTTCCCATTTCCTTTTGTTGCCACCTGACTTGTCCTCGGCCTTAGGAGCCGACACTACGATTTCGTCAACCGTTTCAATTAGTTGGCGAGCCATGTTCATAGCGGCTTGATGAGTAGTGGGTTTGGATGACATCACCCCTTGGTTGATGCTTTTTGGAAGACCGAGCATGTAGAGCTCAATCCTTTGAGATTCGGGGTTAACAAGATTAGGACACATCAAGGATAGTTCGGCGAAGCGTTGATTATAAGCTTTAAGATCGTTTCCGACCGCTTTCAAAGCTCTTAGTTCTTCCTCAAGCTTCCGGGTTTCTTCGCGCGGAAAATATTCAACAATCATCTTTTCCCTTAGATCGGCCCAAGAGAGGGCATGAGCTTCATCGGTACCCACCGATTGAACATAGGTGTTCCACCATGTTAGAGCAACCCCGGAGAAAGTGTGGGTGGAGTATTTGACCTTGTCTTGATCCCGACAACATCTTATGCTAAAGACGGCCTCCGTTTGTTCAAACCAATGAGTAAGCACAACCGGTCCCCCGGTTCCATCATAAGTGTGAGGTTTGCACCCCATGAAAGCTTTGTAGGAGCACCCTTCGCTAGAGTTACCGGCTCCTTGGTTGTTGTTGTTGTTATTATTATTGTTGTTGTTGGACGAGTGACCGGCCATGGCCGCATCCACGGCGGTGGCTATCATGCGTTGCAAAGCTTGTTCGGGAGTTTCATTGCGTCGTACACGGCGAGGAGGCATTGTTCCTTCAAAACAAAAGAATACCGTTGGTTAGTATTCTAAATAATACTAACCGTGATATGGAATAAAGATAAAGAGAAAATTATCCTTGACTCGCCTTAAATTCTTTATGTCATAATGTCGGTATGTTCATATGAGTCACCGTAATATAATTTCCGGGAATTATATTACCCTAATTTATATGTGCATTCGACATTACATCATATAGTCAAGGTGGCGTGTCAATTAAATTATACAACGCAAGATTTAGATAGAATAAGAGTAGATATGAGTAGAAGAGTTAGAGTATAAATGCACAATTTGTCAAGTAATTCCTATGTCAAGTCTATATGCCGGTTGTAGTCTAGACTCACCAATGTACCCTATGACTCGGGGTCGACACCAATGAACTCTAAATCCCTACAACCAAGGCTCTGATACCACTTGTAGCGACCCCGACAAATCGTCAAATGATGGCATCATCTACGTATGGTCCCATTACATGGTCATAGGTCTTTATAACAAAGTTTGACCGAAAATATGTCGCATTCATTTCATAAAAGGATGTTTCAATGTTTACAAAATTAATTTCCAAGACAAGTACATAACAAATGTTATAGTTCATATGAAACACGTGCGACATAGTTTAAAGTAGCCAAAAAGACGCTCCACGTAAGCAAGTATACTCGACATCCAATGCAAGTATCAACAAGAATGAGCGGAAGCATGTATCACCTAAGTTCAAGGACCTGAGAAAAACATAGAGAATCTGTCAACGAAAACGTTGGTGAAATAATAGGTTTAAATAAGTAAGTTAATAAAGGTAAGTCGAACCACAAGATTTGCAACATTGATAAAGTAGTAATACATTCTAAAAGTTAATATTCACGAGCACCCAATTATCAAGGCTTAATGTTTCCTTCCATTGAACCCCATCATAATAGTGTTAGAACATACACTGTTTCTCGAAAATATATTTCACCCGTAGACGGTAGCGAACCGTCCGAAGTGAGGGTTTGTCAAACCCATATGGCCATATAACATAAGTTCTCGCTTACACCCGTCAAGTGTAACTAATGATAATCGAATTGAGGATTTGTGTTCAAACTCGTATGTAGAATGATTGTTTTCCTGTACTTGTGTTCACTTAGTTTAAAAGAACGTTTATGTATTCTCATCCCAAAAGTAAGTTCAAAAAGAGTAAAAGTGGGACTATGATCTCACCTTTGATTGCAAGAGTGTAATAGTACTTCAACAAGTAAACGTGCAAAGAACAATGCTAGTCTCGACCTAAACAAATAGGTTGTATCAATAACGATAGTCACGAAGGGTCAAAGATGTTCAATTAGTCCTATGGCTCGACACGACTCGATTATGTAGCATGTGAAGCAAATTGTCAAGTTTCATGCAAGATACAAGTATAGAATCATGTTAGAAAGATTGCATAATTAATTGGTTAAGTTTGACAAAAAGTCAAACTTGGTCGGGTCAAAGTCAACGAAAAAGTCAACATGTTCGGGTCGGGTCCCGGACAAATTTTCTATGCTAATTATTCATATACAAGTATATTAAAACAAGTTTCATGTGAATCGGAGGTCGGTAGCTAGTCAAACATTTCACGTGAAATGGGTCCAAGAGGTCAGAATCTGGCCAGGTGATTCTGCGCGCCACGCGGGGATGTGGCGCGCCGCGCCACTACCTGGGCAGAGAATTCTGGTCAGTTTTTCCAAGTGTGCACGAACCAAAACCTTTTCTAACACAACACTTGACCCGCAAACACTTATAACGCCTATCATACATCGTTGGAAAGGTATTTTGACGAGGAATGCAACTAAACACATCTCATCAATCAAACTTCTACTTGCAACAACCAAAAACCGCAATTAATGTTCCCCATTCAATGCATACAAGTCATAAATGCAATTTAATGATTTGGCAACTAAATTACATGAACGATACGCCGTTTCGAAGGTAATTAAGCATACAACACAACCTAACACTTACAATTAACATTATCAAGCATTTAAAGCATCAAAATTCAATTTACTTCTATCAAACCCTAACTCAAAATCACAAATTCAACAATCTTGCATATGAAACTAATCTATGTCAACCTACATACCAATTTGAAGCTAGTGATGTTAGGAACACAATTAAATCATGAACTTTCATCATTAAACAACATATGAACACCTAAAACTCAAGATTAAGCAAGCATTCTTTCAATATGAACTAGTTACACCAAAATAGCAAGAACAAGGATACAAAACACATAATCATACTAGACTTGAGCCATAGACACTAATTAACAACCTTTTAACTCAAAAATCTCAAGAACACATAAAATTAGTGATTTTAGAAAGTTACCCAAATTTGATGAAATCGGTATGGAATCGAAGAGGAGATCACGAGGAGTTCAAATATGTAATTTGTTTGGCCCGAAGCTTGATCGATTGAATATGGATGAAGATTTGCTTTTTGATGAATTTAGAGAAAGAGTGGAAGTAATTAGGAAAAAGAGAAAATGAAATGGAAAATGGTGGGGAGGTGGTTGACTTAGTCAAAAGGCTAGTCACCACTTTAGTGTTTTGGCGAAACTAGTCCCTCGAGTTCGGTTACGGGTGCGTTAAATTACCTAAACATGATAATTTAAAACGCGTATTAACGGGAGATGTTATAAACATATAACGGAGTTTTAAATAGTTTAACGGAAAAGTAAACGGAAAAAGGCGGGATGTTACATTATATGCATAAAATTGAGTTTATTGAATTAAGAAACTCGCAACGATATATATAACGATTATCGTTATAACAACGTCTTACTAAATACATATGAATCATATTAAGATATTGATACACTATGTTTAATCATGATAAATGATTAATAAACATGTCATTAAGTATATTAACAACGAATTACATATGTAAAAACAAGACTACTAACTTAATGATTTCGAAACGAGACATATATGTAACTATTATCGTTGTAACAACATTTAACTGTATATATATCATACTAAGATATATTAATATATCATAATATCATGATAATGTAATAATTTAACATCTCATTTGATATAATAAACAATGGGTTAACAACATTTAACAAGATCGTTAACCTAAAGATTTCAAAACAACACTTACATGTAACGACTAACGATGATTTAACGACTCAGTTAAAATGTATATACATGTAGTGTTTTAATATGTATTCATACACTTTTTAAAGACTTCAAGACACTTATCAAAATAATTCTACTTAACAAAAATGCTTACAATTGCATCCTCGTTCAGTTTCATCAACAATTCTACTCGTATGCACCCGTATTCGTACTCGTAAAATACACAGCTTTTAGATGTATGTACTATTGGTATATACACTCTAATGATCAGCTCTTAGCAGCCCATGTGAGTCACTAACACATGTAGGAACCATCATTTGGAAACTAGCATGAAATATCTCATAAAATTACAAAAATATTAGTAATCATTCATGACTTATTTACATGTAAACAAAATTACACATCCTTTATATCTAATCCATATACCAACGACCAAAAACACCTACAAACACTTTCATTCTTCAATTTTATTCATCTAATTTATCTCTCTCAAGTTCTATCTTCAAGTTCTAAGTGTTCTTCATAAATTCTATAAGTTCTAGTTTCATAAAATCAAGAATACTTTCAAGTTTGCTAGCTTACTTCCAATCTTGTAAAGAGATCATCCAACCTCAAGAAATCTTTCTTATTTACAGTAAGATATCTTTCTAATACAAGGTAATACTCATATTCAAACTTTGATTCAATTTATATAACTATAACAATCTTATTTCGAGTGGAAATTTTACTTAAACTTGTTTTCGTATCATGATTCTGCTTCAAGAACTTTCAAGCCATCCAAGGATCCTTTGAAGCTAGATCTATTTTTCTCATTTCCAGTAGGTTTACCTACTAAAATTAAGGTAGTAATGATGTTCATAACATCATTCGATGCATACATATAAAACTATCTTATTCGAAGTTTTAAACTTGTAATCACTAGAATATAGTTTAGTTAATTCTAAACTTGTTCGCAAATAAAGTTAATCCTTCTAACTTGAATTTTAAAATCAACTATACACATGTTCTATATCTATATGATATGCTAACTTAATGATTTAAAACCTGAAAACACGAAAAACACCGTAAAACTGAATATACGCCGTCGTAGTAACACCGCGGGCTATTTTGGGTTAGTTAATTAAAAACTATGTTAAACTTCGATTTAAAAGTTGTTCTTCTGGGAAAATGATTTTTCTTATGAACATGAAACTATATCCAAAAATCATGGTTAAAATCAAAGTGAAAGTATGTTTTCCAAAATGGTAATCTAGACGTCGTTCTTTCGACTGAAATGACTACCTTTACAAAAACGACTTGTAACCTATATTTTTGACTATAAACTTATAATTTTTCTGTATATATTCATAAAATAGAGTTCAATATGAAACCATAGCAATTTGATTCACTCAAAACGGATTTAAAACGAAGAAGTTATGGGTAAAACAAGATTGGATATTTTTTTGATTGTTGTAGCTACGGGAAATATTGTAACAATTCTATACAAATCATATCCTAGCTAACTTATATTGTATTATACATGTATTCTAATATATTATGTAATCTTGGGATACCATAGACACGTGTGCAAATATTTTGACATATCATATCGACCCATGTATATATATTATTTGGAACAACCATAGACACTCTATATGCAGTAATGTTGGAGTTAGCTATACAGGGTTGAGGTTAATTCCAAAACTATATATGCTTTGAGTTGTGATCTAGCCTGAGACGTGTATACACTGGGTCGTGGATTGATCCAAGATAATATATATCGATTTATTTCTGTACATCTAACTATGGACAACTAGTTGTAGGTTATTAACGAGGACAGCTGTGTTAATAAGCTTAAAACATTAAAACGTATTAAAAATGTTGTAAATATATTTTGAACATACTTTGATATATATGTACATATTTGTTATAGATTCGTGAATCGACCAGTGGCCAAGTCTTACTTCCCGACGAAGTAAAAATATGTGAAAGTGAGTTATAGTCCCACTTTTAAAATCTAATATTTTGGGATGAGAATACATGCAACTTTATAAATGTTTTACGAAATAGACACAAATAAATGAAACTACATTATATGGGTGAATGATCGAAGCCGAATATGCCCCTTTTTAGCTTGGTAGCCTAAGAATTTGGGAACAGACCCCTAAATTGACGCGAATCCTAAAGATAGATCTATCGGGCCCAACAAGCCCCATTCTGGAATTTGGAATGCTTTAGTACTTCGAAATTATCATGTCCGATGGGTGTCCCGAAATGATGGGGAGATTCTATATGCATCTTGTTAATGTCGGTTACCAGGTGTTCACCATATGAATGATTTTTATCTCTATGTATGGGATGTATTGAAATATGAAATCTTGTGGTCTATTATTATGATTTGATAATATATAGGTTAAACCTATAACTCACCAACATTTTTGTTGACGTTTTAAGCATGTTTATTCTCAGGTGATTATTAAGAGCTTTCGCTATTGCATACTAAAATAAGGACAAGATTTGGAGTCCATGCTTGTATGATATTGTGTAAAAACTGCATTCAAGAAACTTATTTTTGATGTAATATATTCTTATTGTAAACCATTATGTAATGGTCGTGTGTAAACAGTATATTTTAGATTATCATTATTTAATAATCTACGTAATCGTTTTTAAACCTTTATCGATAAAATAAAGGTTATACTTGTTTTAAAAATGAATGCAGTCTTTGAAAAACGTCTCATATAGAGGTCAAAACCTCGCGACAAAATCAATTAATATGGAACGTTTATAATCAATATGAACGTGACATTTCAGTTGGTATCCGAGCATTGGTCTTAGAGAACCAGAAATTTGCATTAGTGTGTCTTATCGATTTTGTTAGGATACATTAGTGAGTCTGAACTTCGACCGTGTTTTCTTTAAAAACGATTGCTTAACACTTTTGTTGGAAACTATATATTATTAACATGTAAATATTATGTGATATATTAACCTCTTAATGTGTTTGATATTGTGTGATAGATGTCTACCACTAGTACAAATCTCATCGATTCACCTAATAATAATGAAGAGTCGAATATATTTTGGGAAGATTCACAAATTCCCGAAGAAGAATCGGAAGAGGAGGAATCGGAAGAGGAGGAACCGGAAGAGGAGGAATCGAAAGAGGAGGAACCGGAAGAGGAGGAACCGGAAGAAGAAGAGGTTCCGGAGGAAGAAATATCGATACCTACAGTAATTCGATTAAATAAAAGAAAATCCTCAACCAACGGACTAAAGTTAATAATGGTCAATGGTGTTTCTGCCGAGGAAGCAAAATATTGGGAAGATTACCAATTTTCTGATGAATCGGATCCCGATGAGGATTCCGATGATGTTATAGAAATTACCTCGACCCAATTTAATAAAGCGAAAGAAAATAATAAGGGAAAAGGTATAAAAATAGAGAAACCCGATTCCAACCCCGATGAACTTTATATGTATCGGCAACGTCCGTATTTCCTAAAATGTAACAATGACCCGGGAATCTCTAAACCACCAGGTTTTTCTAAACCATTGTGGAAAACGACAACTCGTATTAGAGGAACACTATATATTCCTAGAAAATTAGGAAAATGAACCAATTCTGAAGAAGAAGAAACCAGTGAGTCGGATTAGAGGGTTGTAATTATGTTGTGTATTATATGTATTGTAGTGTGCTTGTACTTTTATGTTCTATGTAAAAATTGCTTGTATTGTTTGTTAATTATCTTTTACGAATCTAATCCTTGTCTATTTTACAATATAAAAACAAAATGGACGTTAAGGGTAGATAACTGAATATTTTAGAAGACCTACCAGAGGATATGATTGAGGAAATCTTGTCTAGAGTCGGTCAGAATTCATCAGCACATTTAGTTACGGTGAAATTAACTTGTCAAACATTTGAAAGACTTTCCAGAAATGCCTTAGTTTATAAAAGGCTTTCCTTTGATAGGTAGGGTATATCACATTGGGGAGACCGTAAGTTACGCCGTGTTTTCTTTAAAGCGTTAAATGCAGGGAACCCAAATGCAATTTTACGCTACGGGTTAAGAAACTATTTTGACTCAACATATCCCAACATAGGATTTCGTGAATTAGAAAGAGCTTCTAACATGCAACATAAAGAAGCATGTTATACTTACGGGTTAGTGATGTTCGCTTCTTACCAAAGTGAGAAAAAGAACATCGGATTGCAACTTTTAAATAAAACTTCCCACAAGTAACGGATTCAGTAGTTGGGGTGAGAAACAAGGTTTTTAGATTATTACGGGGCTGTTGGATATTACAAAACCCTCGTCCTTTTGACGACATTACAACATGCTGCCTAGCCAATGGTCATAACGGTTATTTTCCACAAGACCAATGATAAGAAGTCGTCTTAGTAAAACCAGAATGCATGACTTGTTTCTGGACCTATGAATTACGTGTCTTTATTTCCTTTGCTGAACAACTTGCGTATTAACTAGATTTATCTTCAAAACTATCTTGTATCAAAGTGTACTATATTTCATGTTATATGTAATATAGCGATGTTGTAAGTTTGAAGAATATTTGTATGTGATATATTATTATAATCAGTTTTTCATATGGAATTGTAGTAGTTGAATTGTATATTAGCTACTAAGTATGAACTTAACGGGTAGATAGTACCCGAATTTAAACTTATAAAACGCTAATATGAAGAAAAAGCTTTTATAAATAAGTTCATATAATGCTACGAGATACTATTGACTACTCTTAAATTCTATATGATTAACTCAATTCTTTTGGCTAATTTTTTTTGAAGAAAATGGCACAGGCGACTCGTCAGAATTTGAACATGAGCGAGGAAAACTTCCGTGTTTTCCTTGCAGCAAACATAGCCGCAGTACAGGATGTGATACCAAATAACAATAACTCTGGATCTAGCAGTGGAAATAATTCCACAAGAAATCGTGTAGGATGCACCTACAAAGAATTCACTGCCTGTAAACCTTTGGAATTTGATGGAACTGAAGGACCAATTGGATTGAAACGGTGGACCGAGAAAGTTGAATCGGTGTTTGCCATAAGTAAGTGTACTGAAGAGGACAAAGTTAAGTACGTTACGCATACCTTCACAGGTACTGCGTTAACGTAGTGGAACACCTATCTTGAACAGGTAGGACAAAATGCTGCTTACGCACTACCGTGGTCGGCATTCAAGCAATTGATGAACGAGCAGTACCGTCCTAGAAACGAAGTCAATAAGCTCAAGGTAGAACTTAGAGAGTTATGAATACAAGGATTCGACATTACCACATATGAATGAAGATTCACAGAGTTGTGCCTATTGTGTCTGGGAGCGTTCGAAGATGAAGAAGAGAAGATTGACGCGTTTGTAAAAGGGTTACCAATAAGGATTCAAGAAGATGTGAGTTCACACGAGCCCGCTTCCATACAAAAGGCAAGTAGAATGGCTCATAAACTCATAAATCAGATTGAGGGAAGAATTAAAGAGCAGGCGGTCGAAGAAGCCAATACGAAACAACTCAAGAGAAAGTGGAAAGAAACCAGTGACAAGGGTCACCAATACAACAACAACAATTACAACCACAACCGCAACAACAATCGCAACAATAACCGCAATCCCAATAATAACTACAACAAACGTCCCAATAATAACAACAACTACAACAACCGTTCCAACAACAATAACAATCTCAACAACAACTTCAATAACAACAACGGCAACAAAAACTAAAAATGCCAAAGGTGTGAAGAGTACCACCAGAATGGGTTCTGCACGACATTTTGCACCAAGTGTAAAAGAACTGGCCATGGTGCGAAAAAGTGTGAGGTCTACGGACCAAAGTTTAACAGAAATAAAGGAACAAATAGTGGCAAAACAAGTAATGCCGCCTTTGTTTGTTATGGATGTGGAAAACCGGGCCACATTAGAAGTAATTGCCCGAATAAGGGGAATACTAATGGGCAGGGCCGCGGAAGAGTTTTCAATATTAATACGACAGAAGCGCAGGATGACCCGGAGCTTGTTACGGGTACGTTTCTTATTGATAATAAATCTCCTTATGTTTTATTTGATTCGGGTGCGGATAGAAGCTATATGAGTAGAGATTTTTGTGCTAAATTAAGTTGCCCATTGACGCCTTTGGATAGTAAATTTTTACTCGAATTAGCAAACGGTAAATTAATTTCAGCAGATAATATATGTCGGGATAGAGAAATTAAACTGGAGGATGAAACGTTTAAAATTGATTTAATACCAGTCGAGTTAGGGAGTTTTGATGTAATAATTGGTATGGACTGGTTGAAAACGGTGAGAACAGAGGTCGTTTGTTACAAAAATGCGATTCGCATTGTGCGTGAAAAAGGAAAACCTTTAATGGTGTACGGAGAAAAGAACAACGCAAGATTAAATCTTATTAGTAGTTTGAAGGCGCAGAAACTAATAAGAAAAGGTTGTTACGTCATTCTACCACACATCAAGGAAGTTAAACCTGAAGAAAAGAACATCAGTGATGTTCCCGTCGCAAAAGAATTTTCCGATGTATTTCCGAAAGAATTACCAGGATTACCCCCACATCGATCTGTTGAATTTCAAATAGACCTTGTACCAGGAGCTGCACCAATAGCTCGTGCTCCATACAGACTTGCACCCAGCGAAATGAAAGAATTACAAAGTGAATTACAGGAACTTTTAGAGCGTGGTTTCAATCGACCAAGTACATCACCATGGGGAGCTCCTGTTCTATTTGTCAAGAAGAAAGATGGTACATTTAGGTTGTGTATCGACTATCGAGAGTTGAACAAACTTACCATCAAGAACTGCTACCCACTACCGAGAATCAACGACTTATTTGATCAACTACAAGGCTCGTCGGTTTATTCGAAGATTGATTTACGTTCTGGGTATCATCAAATGCGGGTGAAGGAGGATAACATTCCGAAGACTGCTTTTAGGACGCGTTACGGTCATTACGAGTTTATGGTTATGCCGTTTGGATTGACTAACGCACCAGCTGTGTTCATGGACCTCATGAACCGAGTGTGTGGGCCATATCTTGACAATTTTGTCATTGTCTTCATCGATGACATACTTATTTACTCGAAGAATGATCAAGAGCACGAAGAACATTTGAGAAAAGTGTTAGAGTTGCTAAGAAAAGAAAAACTGTACACTAAGTTTTCAAAGTGTGCATTTTGGTTAGAAGAAGTTCAATTCCTCGGTCATATAGTGAATAAAGAAGGTATTCAGGTGGATCCAGCAAATATTGAAACAGTTGAAAAGTGGGAAACCCCGAAAACTCCGAAACACATACGCCAATTTTTAGGACTAGCTGGTTACTACAGAAGGTTCATCCGAGATTTTTCCAAAATAGAAAAACTCTTGACTGCATTAACGCATAAAGGGAAGAAATTTGAATGGAAGGATGAACAAGAAAAAGCGTTTCAATTGTTGAAGAGAAAGTTAACTACGGCACCTATATTGTCATTACCTGAAGGGAATGATGATTTTGTGATATATTGTGACGCCTCAAAGCAAGGTCTCGGCTGTGTATTAATGCAACGAATGAAGGTAATTGCCTATGCGTCCAGACAATTGAAGATTCACGAGCAGAATTATACGACGCATGATTTGGAATTAGGCGCAGTTGTTTTTGCATTAAAGACTTGGAGGCACTACTTATATGGGGTCAAAAGTATTATATATACTGACCACAAAAGTCTTCAACACATATTTAATCAGAAACAACTGAACATGAGGCAGCACAGGTGGATTGAATTGATGAATGATTACGACTTTGAGATTCGTTACCACCCGGGGAAGGCAAATGTGGTAGCCGACGCCTTGAACAGAAAGGACAGAGAACCTATTCGAGTAAAAGCAATGAATATAATTATTCACACTAACCTTACTACTCAAATAAAGGAGGCGCAACAGGGTGTTTTAAAAGATGGAAACTTAAGGGATGAAATACCCAAAGGATCGGAGAACAATCTTAATATTCGGGAAGACGGAACCCGGTATAGGGCTGAAAGAATTTGGGTACCAAAATTTGGAGATATGAGAGAAATGGTACTTAGAGAAGCTCATAAAACCAGATACTCAATACATCCTGGAACGGGGATGATGTACAAAGATCTCAAGAAACATTTTTGATGGCCGGGTATGAAAGCCGATGTTGCTAAATACGTAGGAGAATGTTTGACGTGTTCTAAGGTCAAAGCTGAGCATCAAAAACCATCAGGTCTACTTTAACAACCCGAAATCCCGGAATGGAAATGGGAAAACATTACCATGAATTTCATCACTAAATTGCCAAGGACTGAAAGTGGTTTTGATACTATTAGGGTAATAATTGATTGTCTCACCAAATCAGCACAATTCCTGCCAATAAGAGAAGATGACAAGATGGAGAAGTTAGCACGACTCTATTTGAAGGAAGTCGTCTCCAGACACAGAATACCAATCTCTATTATCTCTGATAGGGATGGCAGATTGATTTCAAGATTCTGGCAGACATTACAGCAAGCATTAGGAACTCGTCTAGATATGAGTACTGCCTATCACCCACAAACTGATGGGCAGAGCGAAAGGACGATACAAACGCTTGAAGACATGCTACGAGCATGTGTTATTGATTTCGGAAACAGTTGGGATCGACATCTACCGTTAGCAGAATTTTCCTACAACAACAGCTACCATTCAAGCATTGAGATGGCACCGTTTGAAGCACTTTATGGTAGAAAGTGCAGGTCTCCGATTTGTTAGAGTGAAGTAGGGGATAGACAGATTATGGGTCCGGAGATAATACAAGAAACTACCGAGAAGATCATCCAAATTCAATAACGGTTGAAAACCGCCCAAAGTCGACAAAAGAGCTATGCCGACATTAAAAGAAAAGATATAGAATTTGAAATTGGAGAGATGGTCATGCTTAAGGTTGTACCTTGGAAAGGCGTTGTTCAATTTGGTAAACGAGGGAAATTAAATCCAAGGTATATAGGATCATTTAAGATTATTGATCGTGTCGGACCAGTAGCTTACCGACTTGAATTACCATAACCACTCGCGGCTGTACATAACACTTTCCACGTCTCAAATTTGAAGAAATGTTTTGCTAAAGAAGATCTCACTATTCCGTTAGACGAAATCCAAATCAACGAAAAACTTCAATTCGTCGAAGAACCCGTCAAAATAATGGATCGTGAGGTTAAAAGACTTAAGAAAAACAAGATACCAATTGTTAAAGTTCGATGAAATGCTCGTAGAGGACCTGAGTTCAACTGGGAATGAGAAGATTAGATGAAGAAGAAATACCCGCACTTATTTCCAGAAGGTACGTCAACACCTCCAACTGCTTAAAATTTCGGGACGAAATTTATTTAGCGGGTAGGTACTGTAGTGACCAGAACTTTTCTATGTTTATATATATTAAATGAAATTGTTATTTACATGATTAAGTGTTTCCAACATGTTAAGTAATTAAACTTGTTAAGACTTGATTAATTGAAATAGGTTTCATATAGACAATTGACCACCCAAGTTGACCGGTGATTCACGAACGTTAAAAGTTGTAAAAACTATATGATGACATATATATGATTATATATATAGTTAACATGATATTATGATAAGTAAGTATCTTATTAGGTATTTTAACAATGAGTTATATACATAAAATTGAGTTTATTAATTTAAGAAACTCGAAACGATATATATAACGATTATCGTTATAACAACGTCTTACTAAATACATATGAATCATATTAAGATATTGATACACTATGTTTAATCATGATAAATGATAAGTAAACATGTCATTAAGTGTATTAACAATGAACTACATATGTAAAAACAAGACTACTAACTTAATGATTTCGAAACGAGACATATATGTAACGATTATCGTTGTAACATCATTTAACTGTATATATATATATATATATATATATATATATATATATATATATATATATATATATATATATATATATATATATATATATATATATATATATCATATTAAGATATATTAATATATCATAATATCATGATAATGTAATAATTTAACATCTTATTTGATATAATAAACAATGGGTTAACAACATTTAACAAAATCGTTAACCTAAAGGTTTCAAAACAACACTTACATGTAACGACTAACGATGATTTAACGACTCAGTTAAAATGTATATACATGTAGTGTTTTAATATGTATTCATACACTTTTTAAAGACTTTAAGACACTTATCAAAATACTTCTACTTAACAAAAATGCTTACAATTACATCCTCGTTCAGTTTCATCAACAATTCTACTCGTATGCACCCGTATTCGTACTCGTATAATACACAGCTTTTAGATGTATGTACTATTGGTATATACACTCCAATGATAAGCTCTTAGCAGCCCATGTGAGTTACTAACACATGTGGGAACCATCATTTGGCAACTAGCATGAAATATCTCATAAAATTACAAAAATATTAGTAATCATTCATGACTTATTTACATGTAAACAAAATTACACATCCTTTATATCTAATCCATATACCAACGACCAAAAACACCTAAAAACACTTTCATTCTTCAATTTTATTCATCTAATTGATCTCTCTCAAATTCTATCTTCAAGTTCTAAGTGTTCTTCATAAATTCTATAAGTTCTAGTTTCATAAAATCAAGAATACTTCCAAGTTTGCTAGCTTACTTCCAATCTTGTAAAGTGATCATCCAACCTCAAGAAATATTTCGTATTTATAGTAAGATATCTTTCTAATATAAGGTAATACTCATATTCAAACTTTGATTCAATTTCTATAACTATAACAATCTTATTTCGAGTGGAAATCTTACTTGAACTTGTTTTCGTGTCATGATTCTGCTTCAAGAACTTTCAAGCCATCCAAGGATCCTTTGAAGCTAGATCTATTTTTCTCATTTACAGTAGGTTTACCTACTAAAATTAAGGTAGTAATGATGTTCATAACATCATTCGATTCATACATATAAAACTATCTTATTCGAAGATTTAAACTTGTAATCACTAGAACATAGTTTAGTTAATTCTAAACTTGTTCGCAAATAAAGTTAATCCTTCTAAATTGACTTTTAAAATCAACTAAACACATGTTATATATCTATATGATATGCTAACTTAATGATTTAAAACCTGGGAACACGAAAAACACCGTAAAACCGGACATACGCCGTCGTAGTAACACCGCGGGCTGTTTTGGGTTTGATAATTAAAAACTATGATAAACTTTGATTTAAAAGATGTTCTTCTGGGAAAATAATTTTTCTTATGAACATGAAACTATATCCAAAAATCATGCTTAAAATCAAAGTGGAAGTATGTTTTCCAAAATGGTCATCTAGACGTCGTTCTTTCGACTGAAATGACTACCTTTACAAAAACGACTTGTAACCTGTATTTCTGTCTATAAACTTATAATTTTTCTGTATAGATTCATAAAATAGAGTTCAATATGAAACCATAGCAATTTGATTCACTCAAAACGGATTTAAAACGAAGAAGTTATGGGTAAAACAAGATTGGATATTTTTTTTGATTGTTGTAGCTACGGGAAATATTGTAACAATTCTATACAAATCATATCCTAGCTAACTTATATTGTATTATACATGTATTCTAATATATTATGTAATCTTGGGATACCATAGACACGTATGCAAATATTTTGACATATCATATCGACCCATGTATATATATTATTTGGAACAACCATAGATACTCTATATGCAGTAATGTTGGAGTTAGCTATACAGGGTTGAGGTTGATTTCAAAAATATATATGCTTCGAGTTGTGATCTAGCCTGAGACGTGTATACACTGGGTCGTGGATTGATCCGAGATAATATATATCGATTTATTTCTGTACATCTAACTATGGACAACTAGTTGTAGGTTATTAACGAGGACAGCTGACTTAATAAGCTTAAAACATTAAAACGTATTAAAAAATGTTGTAAATATATTTTGAACATACTTTGATATATATGTACATATTTGTTATAGGTTCGTGAATCGACCAGTGGCCAAGTCTTACTTCCCGACGAAGTAAAAATCTGTGAAAGTGAGTTATAGTCCCACTTTTAAAATCTAATATTTTGGGATGAGAATACATGCAACTTTATAAATGTTTTATGAAATAGACACAAGTAAATGAAACTACATTATATGGGTGAATGATCGAAGCCGAATATGCCCCTTTTTAGCTTGGTAGCCTAAGAATTTGGGAACAGACCCCCAAATTGACGCGAATCCTAAAGATAGATCTATCGAGCCTAACAAGCCCCATTCTGGAATTTGGAATGCTTTAGTACTTCGAAATTATCATGTCTGATGGGTGTCCCGAAATGATGGGGATATTCTATATGCATCTTGTTAATGTCGGTTACCAGGTGTTCACCATATGAATGATTTTTATCTCTATGTATGGGATGTATTGAAATATGAAATCTTGTGGTCTATTATTATGATTTGATAATATATAGGTTAAACCTATAACTCACCAACATTTTTGTTGACGTTTTAAGCATGTTTATTCTTAGGTGATTATTAAGAGCTTCTGCTGTTGCATACTAAAATAAGGACAAGATTTGGAGTCCATGCTTGTATGATATTGTGTAAAAACTGCATTCAAGAAACTTATTTTTGATGTAATATATTCTTATTGTAAACCCTTATGTAATGGTCGTGTGTAAACAGTATATTTTAGATTATCATTATTTGATAATCTACGTAATGCTTTTTAAACCTTTATCGATAAAATAAAGTTTATGCTTGTTTTAAAAATGAATGCAGTCTTTGAAAAACGTCTCATATAGAGGTCAAAACCTCGCGACGAAATCAATTAATATGGAACGTTTATAATCAATATGAACGGGACATTTCAAGATAGTAGCCCCAACATGATTCTCGATGTACCTATATACAATATTAAATAAAAATAAGTATCATAGTGGTATTTAAACAGACACAACAATTCACATGTGAAGGTATTATTTACCTTAAGATCTAAAAGTGCAAAATTCACCTTTAAAAATAGTAACATGTCATTTTCGGCATCTAAACTGCTTCGAACGTGGGAAATCCTTAAAGAATTTCTTGCTCGTAGCGTCGTTTTCTAGTTATCTTGTGAAAATGGTTCTAATCTGCAATTGAATTTTTATTTTAGAAAATTCTCCACAAAATTTTGCTCGATTTTGTAGGGAATGTAGTGACTTCAAATATATGTTTTGCGGCCATTAATTATAATCAAAACGAAATTACACTCTCATATATTTGCATTCAATATAAAATTTAGAAATAAAAACAAAAATAAGGTTATGAATCTAGAGAAATTAAAAAGCGGCTAAAAATACTCGAACAATAAAACCAAGACGTTATAAAAGCAGCAACCTTTTGTAGCTAGTGCTGAGATGGTAGTACCAACATGATTCTCCATATACCTAAATACAATATTAAATAAAAATAGATATCATAGTGGTATTTAAACAGGCACAACAATTCACATGTGCATGTATTACTTATTTTAAGATCTAAAAGTGCAAAATTCAACTTTAATAATAGTAAAATGTCATTTTCGGCATATAACTGCTTCGAAAGGGGGAAAGCCTTAAGGAAATCTTGCTTGTAGCGCCATTTTCTAGTTATCTTGCGAAAATGGGTCGAATCTGCAATTGAAATTTTTTGCCCGATTTTGTGGGGAATGTAGCGGCTTCAAATATATGTTTTGCGGCCATTAATTATCATCAAAATGAAATTACACTCTCATATATTTGCATTCAATATAAAATTTAGAAATAAAAACAAAAATAAGGTTATGAATCTAGAGAAATTAAAAAGCAGCTAAAATTACGCGAAAATAAAACCATGACGTTATAAAAGTTGCAACGTTTTGTAGCTAGTGGTGAGATAGTAGCCCAAACATGATTCTCGATATACATAAATACAATATAAAATAAAAATAAGTATCATAGGGGTATTTAAACAGGCACAACAATTCAGATGTGAAAGTATTACTTATCTTAAGTTCTATAAGTGCAAAATTCACCTTTAAAAATAGAAAAATGTCATTATCGGCATCTAAACTGCTTTAAATAGGGGAAAGCCTTAAGGAAGACTTTCTCGTTGTGCAGTTTTCTTGTTATCTTGCGAAAATGAGCCTAATCTGCAATTAAATTTTTTTTGGAAAATTCTCCACAAAATTTTGCCCGATTTTGGGGGGAATGTAGTGACTTTAAATACGTGTTTTGCGGCCATTAATTATCATCAAAACGAAACTACACTCTCATATATTTGCATTCAATATAAAATTTAAAAACAAAAATTAAAATAAGATTATGAATCTAGAGAAATAAAAAAGCTGCTAAAAATACTCGAATATTAAAACCAAGACGTTATAAAAGCAGTAATGTTTTGTAGCTAGTGGTGAGATAGTAGCCCCAAAATGATTCTCGATATACCTAAATACAATATTAAATAAAAACAAATATCATAGTGGTATTTAAATAGGCACAACAATTCACATGCGAAGGTATTAACTTATCCTAAGATCTAAAGTGTAAAATTCACCTTTAAAAATAGTAAAATGTCATTTTCGACATCTAAACTGCTTCGAACGGGGGAAAACCATAAGGAAGTCTTGCTCGTAGCGCCGTTTTCTAGTTATCTTGCGAAAATGGGCATAATCTGCAATTGAATTGTTTTTGGAAAATTCTCCACAAAATTTTGCCAGAAGCTATGTCACTTCTTCGAAACCAGCAAATGTCCCGAAAGCTATGCGCATGGCGCACACCCTGATGAATCAAATTACCCGCCAAGTGCCAGAGAAGGCAAAATCAGAATCTGGAGCTAGTAATGGAAAACGTAAGTGGGATGGAAACAAGGGTAAAGGTTTTGATCAAAACCCAGCTAAGAGGTATGAGAATTTTAAGGGAAACAACGACTGGAGGAACCTTAACCCAAACCCTAGCTCTAACCATAACTACAAAGGTACCCTTCCTCAGTGTAAGAGATGCTATAAGCATCACATTGGACACTGCAACGTAGTGTGTGAGAAGTGTATAAGGATTGGACACGTTGGCAGAGATTGTAAGAGCACCACCCCAGCTATGAGGACAAACCCAAGTGGACCAAGGAAGTGCTATGAATGCGGTCAGTAGGGCTACTTCAGGAATGAATTTCCCAACAAGAAGAAGGATGGCGGCCAGCACGTGGACGAGTCTTCAACATGAACGCCAGAGATGTCCGCGAGGATCCTGACTTGGTTACAGGTACATTCACTATCAATAAACTATTAGCTTCTGTTTTGTTTGATACTGGTGCCAATAGGAGTTATATATGTAGACACTTTTGCTCTAAGATAGATTGGTCGTTAGTGCCTTTGGATGAGAGTATACTTGTTGAAGTAGCCAATGGAAAACTTGAGAAAGTTGACCAAATTGGCCGAGGAGGTATTATAAACTTAGCTGGTATGGATTTCGAGATTGATTTGATACCCATTAAGTTGGGGAGTTTTGATGTGATAGTCGGTATGGACTGGTTGTCCAAGGTAAGAGCAGAAGTTATCTGTGGTGAGAAGATTCTTCGTATACCACGCAAAGATAGTGAACCACTAATTGTTTACGGAGAGAGATGTAGCCCGAAGTTGAACCTTATTAGTTGCATGAAGGCATAAAAGGTTATGAAAAAGGGGTGTTTTACCGTTTTGGCGCACGTGAAAAAGTTAGAAACTGAGGAGAAAAGCGTGGATGATGTACGAATTGTGAACGAATTTCCCGATGTCTTTCCAGAAGAATTACCAGGATTTCCGCCGCTAAGATCAGTGGAGTTCTAGATCGATCTAGTGCCAGGAGCTGCACCTGTAGCTCGCACACCTTATCGACTTGCACCTTTCGAACTGCAAGAGTTGCAGAGTCAACTGCGGGAATTGCTAGACCGTAGATTTATCCGAACGAGTTCATCGCCTTGGGGCGCACCTGTTTTGTTTGTGAAGAAGAAGGACGGATCTTTCCGCATGTGTCTCGATTATCGTGAACTAAACAAGTTGACAATCAAGAATCGGTATCCCCTTCCTAGAATTGACGATATTTTCGATCAGCTGCAAGGATCCAGCATTTACTCCAAGATTGATTTACGATCAGGTTATCACCTGTTGAGGGTGAAGGAGAGCGATGTGCTGAAGACTGTGTTCCGAACTCGTTATGGTCACTATGAGTTTCTGGTGATGTCATTCGGTTTAACTAACGCACTTGCCGTGTTTATGGATCTTATGAATCGCGTATGCAAGCCGTACCTGGACAAATTCGTTATCGTATTCATAGACGATATCCTAATCTATTCCAAAAGCGAAGAAGAACATGAGCAACATCTTCGACTCATGCTTGAACTCTTGAGACAAGAGCAACTCTATGCCAAATTCTCCAAGTGTAAATTTTGGTTGAAGGAAGTCCAATTTCTCGGTCATATCGTGTGCGATCAGGGTATCAAAGTCGATCCAGCAAAGATCAAAGCCATCAGTAAGTGGGAAACCCCCACTACTCCTACTCATATCCGCCAATTTTTAGGCCTCGCCGGTTACTATCGTAGATTCATCGAAGGTTTATCTTTGATTGCGCATCCTTTGACCGCGTTAACTCACAAGGGGAAGAAGTTTGTTTGGGAAACCGAGCAAGAGTCGCCATTCCAAACCCTGAAGTAGAATTTAATCACCGCTCCTATTCTGTCCCTTCCCGAAGGCAGTGATGACTTCGTTGTGTATTTTGATGCCTCCCGACAAGGTTTTGGGTGTGTATTGATGCAACGGAAGAAGGTTATTGCTTACGCCTCCCGAAAACTGACGATTCACGAGTGAAACTACACTACTCACAATCTCGAACTTGGAGCCGTTGTCTTTGTACTCAAACTATGGAGACACTATCTGTATGGAACCAAGAGCACTATCTTCACCGACCACAAAAGCCTCCAACACATATTCGATCAGAAATAACTGAACATGAGACAGCGATAGTGGATCGAGACGTTAAACGATTATGATTGTGAACTTCGTTACCACCCTGTCAAGGCAAATGTTGTAGCCGTTGCCTTGACCCTAAAGGAAAGAATGGTACCTCTTCGTGTCCGAGCCTTGAACGTCACCTTCCACAAGAATCTCAATAGCCAAATCCGTGTAGCCCAAGAGGAAGCTCTCAAAGAGGAGAATATTTCTCAGGAACATTTGAACATTCTAGTTTCTCGATTCGAGGTCAAGGAGACTGGACTCCGATACTTTGCCGGAAGAATTTGGGTGCCTAGTTATGGGGATTTACGAAGCCTTATTCTAGATGAAGCTCACAAGTCAAGGTATTCGATTCATCCAGGAGCTGGTAAGATGTACCATGACCTCAAGGTTCAATATTGGTTTCCAAACCTCAAGAAGGATGTTGCGACTTATGTCGGAAAGTATTTAACTTGTTCCAAGATCAAGGCCGAACATCAGAGGCCATCCGGGTTACTTCAGCAACCCGAATTCCCGCAATGGAAGTGGGAAGGAATAGCGATGGACTTCATTGCGAAGCTACTGAAGACGGTAGGCGGTTATGATACCATCTGGGTTATCGTTGATCGTCTTACCAAATCTGCATACTTCCTAGCCATGAAGGAAACTGATACGATAGAGAAACTCGTGCAACTATACATAAAGGAGATTGTATCTCGTCACTGCGTACGCTTATCGATTATTTCAGACCGAGATGACCGTTTTGCTTCTAGATTTTGGCGTTTCTTACAAGAAGCTTTGGGAACATGTTTAGATATGAGTACTGCTTATCAC